>NC_062193.1:752500-1072500 GCF_912470025.1 Vespa velutina | reverse complement strand
GTAGCAAAGACACGAGGTTAAATTAGAAAGCGTATCGATCGTTTAACGAGAAGAAGAGGGCTAACGTGTTGTACTACGTCGTTAACCCTCTGTCGTCGTATAACAGTTCGTAAAAAAAAAAAAAAAAAAAAAGAAAGAGAGAGAGAGAAAGAAAAAAAAAGAAAACAGAAAAACGATATTAACGTGCACGAGAAATGAGAGAGGAAGAAAAAAAGGAAAAAAAAAAAAAAAAAAAAAAAAAGAGGAAGAAGAATGTCGCAAGAGAAGAAGACAATATCTTAAACTGTTCATTGAGAATGTCTAAACAATTTTGAAAAAAAAAAATAAAAAGAGAAAAGAAAAAGAAAAAAATTGGCTCTTAGATATTACAGGACGATCATTATTTTTCTTCCTCGTTTTACTTCTCGTAAACTCCGTGACTCGTAAAGTGATTTACCTGAAGGAACAGCATGAAGCAGACCCACTGATAATACCTGTACTCCTTCCTCTCAGATTCCGGATATAATTTTGAATTATCGACACCTGGAAAAGGTACTTCCGAGCCTTCTCTTTTCCTGTACGCTGCAGTGATCGTGTAAGTACTGTGTATCCAACAATAAGTATTCAACACATCCTCTGGTAAGTCTTTACTGTGTATACAATCGATTGGATTGCCAACGTATTGCCTCGTTGTGACTATCAAGCTAAACGATATCAGTATTATCACTGTTAAGCTATAATGTAGGCGAAATACGGCTGTATCAATGTGTATATGTGAGATCTTGATTAGGCTCTTTAAACCACGAAATATGTCCAGCATCTTGAACTTTTGAATTTCGTCGTCGACGATTCGGTAAAGTTCGATTAAGAACTAATCCGAGATTCGTCGACCTTGACAATCGTTTCACACTACATTTTTAGAATACTAATCGTTTGGAGTATCTTTGTTTTTTTTTTTGTTTTCTATCACGAATTTATCTTCACTGTCTTTTATCGGTCTTCAAGCTAAGTTATTATCGATTAGACGAATCGATTAGATTTGTTTAAATAATTATATAAACACTTAATTATTATGTTACATTTATACGATTACACGAAAATTTCTTTGATCATCAGCATAGGATCCTTTTTTGTATTTCGCGGGATCCTTAGCCGGTACCAACACCTGTCCAATCATTCTCCTTACTATCTCTACCAGCACTGTTTTCTAATCCAAATCCGGAGAATCCTTTCACGTCAGTTTAAGTATCCAAACATAACATTTTGCGTCCGATCTTTCCCTGCCAACGCACAGTTCCGTTCGCATCGTTCATCCTCGAGAGATCAATGTACTCACTATTATCACGGAGTGAAAGAGATAGAAGAAAAAAAAAAAATAAAAGAAAAAAAAAAAAGAAAAAAAGAAAAGAAAACAAAAAAGAAAAAGAAAAAGAAAAAGAAACAAAACACGAAACGAGACGTGACTCTTGGTTAAAAACAAACCAACCGTAAACGTTCGATCAACAGACGGAAATATATATTCAATTTCTTGCACCCTTTGAGAAATTTTCCCTTTCGATTTAATCAACGATATTCTTCTTCTTCTTTTTTATCTTTCTTTGCTTCTTCTTCTTCTTCTTCTTCTTCTTCTTCTTCTTCTTCTTCTCCTTCTTCTTTTTTCTTTTTCTTCGACACTAAGTTCCGTTGGGAAATCGAAAAAGAACGGTTTCTAAGTTGCTTGAAAAATCTAATCGACAGACAAATAGAAAAATATATAACATATAATCGATTCGTTGAGAATCAAAACGTTTGGAGTCTCTCTTTCTCCTTCTCCTCCTCCACTTCCACCACCTCTTCCACCTCTTTCTCTTCCTCTTTCTCCTCCTCCTTCACAAAACGATCAAATTCTCTTGTTAGGTTTCAACAGAGCGCAAGTAAAAGCTTTTTGAAGGTTCACCGAATTGCGAATCAATCTATGATTACTTCGAAAGAGACCAATTAACAACGAATCGAGTGGACATCAAAGAGTCGGCCTCTCGATTTTCAAGATAGTTCACCGGAATGACGATCGACTGGCAATAATAAAAGGATGACGGAGAAGAAGAAAGATAGTATGAGAGAGAAAAAGAAAGAGAAAATGAGAGAGAGAGGGAGAGATAGAGAAAGAGAGAGAGAGAGAGAGAGAGAGAGAACATGCGAATAGTAGTAGGAGTCTCGTAATATCGTTCGACGAGCGTTTTCCATTCTATTTTAGCGTTTACGCGCTGCGTAAGACTGCACTTTGCTAACGGAGCCGGAGGTTAGTGTAGAACCGCCGACAAATGCTTTGAAAATGCCTGAGGACAAAATACAGAAATAGAGTGAGAACTCTATTCTCCATTCTCTCCCTCTCCCTCTCCCTCTCTCTCTCTCTCTCTCTCTCTCTCTCTCTCTTTCTCTCTCACTCTATTTCTTACCGTTTGATCAATTTTTTTCCTAAGAAAAGAAAAATGCAACGAATATTCTACTTTCTACTTTGAATATTAATTGTCCTTTCATCTCATTCTCTCTCTCTCTCTCATACTCTTCCTCGTTTCTCACGATTATCCCCATAAATTCTCGTGAATAATCGAGAGTAACGTATTCTCTACGTGTGTACGACGAATTAAGTACGATGAGTATCTTATTATATCTGTGAGAGTTATCTTATTATACATACAACGTTGTATTGATGGACACGAAGCTGTCATTAATGGTAAGAAATTAAAAAAAAAAAAAAAAGAAAAAAAAATATCAAAAACAAAATAAAGAGGAAAAGAAAGAGAGAGGGAGAGAAAGAGAGAGAGAGAGAGAGAGAGAGAGAGAGAGAGAGAGAGAGAGAGAATGATAAACGTCGTTCTATTGCGTCGACAAGAACGACAAAGACGGAAGAGACAGACCGTAATGTTGGTTTATCGTTCCTGTCCCTCGGTTTGCTTTCACGATGAAAGAAGATACGCGGAAAGGGAAGAGCCTCTAGAGTATCAATAAGCATTGCTCGAATCCCAGCTTCCGTTCTGGACCGTATAGAAAAATTCTCTCTCTCTCTCTCTCTCTCTCTCTCTCTCTTTCTCTCTTTCTCTCTCTCTTCTTCTCTCTCTTTTTATCTTTCATTCGTATTTCTCCGTCGATTGACTGAACGATCGTCTTCGATCTCAGTGATCCCTCTGAACGGAATCAGTGACTCGTGTAGGATTCTTTCGAAGTAACTTAAAGCCAGACCAAAGATACATGGATTTGATTCTGTATTTATTGGAACTCGATGATATTCCACTGGAATGTGAAATAAAAAGATAAAATAAGAAAGAAATTAAATTCGCCAGTTTTCAACGTAAGAAAAATCTATCGACTCGAAAATTTCATTCCGATCTATATCAATCAAGGTCGAAGAAGAAATAGAAGGAGAAGAAGGAGAAAGAGAAAAAGAGAAAAATAGGAGGAGAAAGAGGAGGAGGAGAAGGAGAAGGGGAAGGAGGAGAAGTAAGAGAAGGAGGAGGAGAACGATTATGATAATGATTATTACGAAAACGATCCTAACAAATCGATCCTAACAAATGATTGGCTCTCGCCTGGCACGAGGTAAAAGAGTAAGATAGAAAGAGGTTAGAGTAGTTTAATTGAATCGATTCGTCAGGGAGGTAGAGGAGAGAATAAAAGAAACAAAATAAAGAAACAAGTGACTACCATGAGAGAGAGAGAGAGAGAGATCTCATTGGAGAACGCGAAAGCCACGGAGCACGTGCGTCTCCTCCGTCACACACATTCATTCCGACGATTCTCTCAAAGTCGAATCGAACAGCTGATGATATTGATCGCTGATCTCTATGTGTCTCGTGAAAATTTATATCGATCCAAGAGATAACTTTTTCTTTTTCTCTTTCCTTTTCTTATTTCTTTTTTCTTTTTTTTCCCCCTCTAATCCGCTTGCTTCGCGCCCTTCCACGAACAAAGTATTGATAACAACGACAACAACAACAACAATAATAATAATAATAATAATAATAATGATAATAATAATGATAATAATAATGATAATAATAATAATAATGATGATATTAATATTACTATTAATATTAATAAAAATAAAGAGAGATATCTCGAGCACGGACACGAAATGGCGAGAATGAACGAAATTCTTTTATCGCGCACAAGATTAATACTTTTCGAACTTTCGAGGATTAAAAGTCTATCGTATTTTAATCGTATCGTATTGTATCGTATCGTAAATAAAAAAATGTTAGCGGAAACGTTCAGCAAACGGCTGCTTCCACACGCCACGCTCGTCTACGTTAGACTCGAGAAAACGGCCAGGGCACGGCACGGTACCTCCCGTAGGAGCCGAACGAGGAGTCAGCGCGCTCCAGGAATAGAAACACCCGAACCCGAACCGTCCTCTCGCGGTGTGTAAGCGTGTAAGCGCAACGTCCAAACGCACGCTTGCTTGCTTGCTTACTTGCTCGCTCGCTCGCTCGTTTGCGAACAACCGTCCTCGAGACTTTGGCTAAATTCTCTTTCTCTCTCTCTCTCTCTCTCTCTTTTTGAATCTTTCTAAATTTCACGATTCTCGATCGTCCTCACTCGTCTCGTCATCTTTTTCTTTCTCCTCTTTCTCCAAGAGAAGAAAATTTCTGGATAAAAATCCATCCGAGATGTCCAACTGGTTATCCGCCATTTTTTTTTTTTTTTTTTTTTAACGATAACTTAACTAATATTATACTTACAAATTAATACAAATGTATAACTTTTAACAATGAAATATCTCTACATTCGTATCGACATAATAATGGTCAATTTTAAATTCTTATAATGTATTATTATAACGATGAGATGTACGATGAAATATCAAACGTTTATCTAGTATCGTTTCCTTGTTTATTCCTCTTTTTCTTTTTTTCTTCTTCCTCTTCCTCTTCTTCTTCTTCTTCTTCTTCTACTACTACTACTACTTCTTTTTCTTCTACTTCTTCTTCCTCTACTACTATTACTACTACTTCTTATGCTTCCCACGAAGAAATAGATCGTGATGACTGCGTATTTATGTGTAATATCACACTCTCCGGGCTAATTCATTTGGAAAAAAAAAGAAAAAGAAAAAGAAAAAGAAAATACGACAGAGTTTGATCCTGAAAGTATCTTCGTGAATAGTAAAGATCATTATGGATCGTCTTTCGTTCTTTTCTTTTTTCTTCCTTTTTTTTTTCTTTTTTTTTTTTTTCTTTTTTTTTCTCCATGTAACAGACAGTAAATCAGTTATATCAAGCAGCTGATCGAAGAGAAGAGATACTTTTTAAACGTAACTGGATACTGTCTTCTCTCTACGAATACACCGATTCGCGGGAACCTCGCGATCTCGATGATATAAATCTCGTCTACCTTCGACGAAGCTACCATTGGTTATATTATAGCAATAAAAAAGGGAAAAATATTGTAAAGATGTAACGTTACGACGCTCTCATTTCCGTCGCTCATATCTTATAAAACTTACTCGATTTCCTGTGAAACGGAACCTCACAATTTGTCTTCTCTCTCTCTCTCTTTCTCTCTCTCTCTCTCTCTCTCTCTCTCTCTCTCTCTCTCTCTCTCTCTCTCACTCTCTTTTACTCTGTTTCTTTTCTTTTTCCGTTGATTAAATCAAGAGATACGAAGGTCGACGAAAAAAAAAAAAAAAAAAGAAAAAAAGGAGCTCGCTCGAAATATCCAAAGAACATAAGAGAATTTGCTTTTTCTATGTTGTTACATTTTACCAACGAAATTCTTAATGCAAAAAAAAAAACCCCAGAGAGACAGAGACGCGAAAGAGAGAGAGAGAGAGAGAGAGAGAGAGAGAGAAGCAAAAAGCGGATGCATGCACTTGGATGCTTCGACGAATCAACGCGTAAGACACGTTATAACTCCTCGGAGATAAGTGCTTTCTCGTTCGGTGCCGGCGATATGTAAATAAATATTTTGCTTTTATTCGCGTACTTACTAATTTCATACGAAATAGACGGACTTAAATAGAATCGTGCAGGAGTTACGTGTCGTCCAAAAAGGAACGTTTCGTATTTTACGATTCGATTTCATTCGAATACGATCATTTTATCGTCACCATTTAGATTCGTTACTTATCAAAGTATAATTTCAATATTGTTCAATGTTATATAATTTTTTTATCGTGACGAAATTATCCTTCGGCTATATTTTTTCTACTAATGATTGATATATATATATATATATTAATCAAATATCTAGAATTTCATATGGTAAAGTCGTGATTCCATCGGTGAATAGTTCTGATTTAGTTAAAAGAGCTTCTTCAAGTACCCTCGTCGCGTCTATCGAATCACATAGATAAATCACATGGCGAGGCTTATGCTGCTTAAGAAGAGTCTGGTCCGACTCAAAAATCTGGTCTTCCCTCTTTCGTGCTTATAGACGAGAGAGAGAGAGAGAGAGAGAGAGAGAGAGAGAGAGAGGGAGGGAGGGAGGGAGGGGGTGGAAACGTCGCTGTAACTTAGAACCATTGCATAATCGTTCTCTAACCATCTGCCGATCACTTTTGAACAGCTTTAATGGCTTCGGATTATTGACATACGCGTACGTGAGCCTCACGCGACTCCGTTTCTAATAAATTACAGGCCGATATTATGACACGATTATGACGATATCCATCTTCTCGTTGAATCCAATAAATCTGCTATCTCTCTGGCAATACGCAAATACAAGATGAGATATTCTGAAATTGACTGCAACCGAATTATAAATGGTCGAGCGTTTAAGCCACGTTGATTCTCCGAAATGCTTTTAATACGCTTCGTCGTTACATTCGAGTTCGCGATGTCTTTTATACGCACGTACGTGGCCTTTATTAAAGGAAAAGAAAAATGAAAAAAAAAAAAGAAATAAATAAATAAATAAATAAAAAAAAAAATAAAAAATAATATATGTGAAAAAAAAGAAACACACACACAACAGACAGAGTCTTCGACAAACGAGTCTTCTGGTACGTTAAACTTATGTTCGTGAGTATAACACGAAGAAATGAGATATGTTTTTCTAAGCACATCCTATATATCCGCTTTTCCCTTGTTGAATATACAACACAGAAACGGTTCGCTTATAGAAAAAGGTAAATAATCAATTTTTTTCCCCCACTGGTTGAATGTCGACGACGTTACACCTACGCGTCAATCGTTTCTCACAAGATGTTATGTCGTCGTTTCTCTCTTTTTTTTTTCTCTCTCTTTTTTTTCCCCTTTCTTTTTTAAACACAAGTCAATCAGATAGATCCATATCAGTTCGTTTACGCCGAAACGATGATCATTTGTATATCGTGTTTGAAAACTATCCTTTTTACTTTTTCTGCAAAGTTAGAATATAAATGGATCCATTAATAGAATACATCAATATTCACAATTACATCGTGATATATGTTTATTATACTTTAACAATATATATATATATATATATATATTTGTTGTTAAAAGTTGTTATAGAGTTGATTGTATATTTTTATTTAGTTGATAATCATTTGTATGCGCACCCTTATGACGAAAGAATTAAAGTTTTCTTTACCGACGCAGCTTGTTACTTTGCCGACATTGCTTTCGTATCAAAAATTACCGCTAGAGTGCATCACCTACACGCTGTTACAACGCGAAAAGTTATAACGAATTTTATTTATATTTTTTTTTTTGTAAATTAAAAAAAATTGTATGTTTAAAAGTTTATAATGTCTCAGGTAGGCTCGGATTGTTATTAAATAAAAAGAAAAAAAAAGAAAAAAAACGGAGGTTATCCCGTACATTGAATAGAAATCATTATGGCGGAATTTTTGATTTAATAAATCAACGCTATTATTCCTGATGTATAAATCGATATCTTTTGAATAACATTATTATACAAATAAATCTTACAAACTTCGTAGTTGTTTAATAATAGTTATTTCTCGGTACGATTTGCTAAGTATTTTGTAAACGAATAATATCTTAAACGTAAACTCAACGATAGATTTTTTATACAATAACAATGGACAAAAATCAATATACATATTTATCCATATAAGTATAATTATAATTATTCAGAAAACTTATAAAAATTTCCAATGATTCTAATAAATTTCATTGTTATAGCGTCACGTCGAATAATCGAAAATTTTGATTTTCGTTTATTTTCAAGCAACGCGAGGTACGATCGAAACGACATCTGTTTTATATTTTGATACTAACGCATATATACGCGGGTAATTTTGTTTTAGATAATAAGAGAAAAAAAAAAAAAAAGATTAACTTTTTCTTAGATTTAATCTATTATTATAATTTTCTCATTTAATAATTGATCTTTGACAAATGATAAATAATACGTGATATAAAATGAATATATAAATAAACACAAATATGTATAAATATGTATAAATATGTAGAAAAATAAATTACCTGAAAGATAAGCACGAAGGCAACCCACTGATAATACTTGACTCTTTTTGTTTGATCGTTGACATGACGATGATCCTCCTCGTCCTGATAACGTCTTTGTAAAATGCCGAAAGACGAGGCAACACCAGGATACGCAACGTTTGCCCCTGCGACACCAAGCATAGCACCACCGCTCACGATATACGTACTGTGTATCCAACAGTACGCATTGAAGGCCTCTACAGGAATGTCTCTGTTCGGATAAGATTAAACAAATGGGAAGACAGAAAGAAAAATTGTATGAATGAACGAACGTATGAACGAACACAACGTTCAAGGTGATACAAAACAACAATGCAAAACATTCCACGATATATACGAACTAATGAGAATAAAAAGTGTAAAATTCAATGTATCATTGTATTTTAAATAAGAGTATTGATCGTTAAAATTTCTCATCGCACATATGTTTGGCCTCGTTAATACGTCATCGTTACGGACAATTAATTTAAAATATCTTTTCATAATATTACCTCGTATGTACGCACTCTATTGGATTTCCCACAGTTTGCTTGCTGCTAATAATTACGGAAAATAGCAGCATCAAGATCGTTGTTAGCGCATGTAGTCTAAAGACGAGGCCATCGCTTCTTATTCTGGACACCTGCGGAATCACGACACAAGCGTATTGACCACGTGTTCTTGGAGCGAGAAACGCTTCTGCTTATGCAATTAATTCAACCATACGATTTCACATACACACACACACACACACACATACACGCAGCAGCAGACATACATATACACACATGCTCTCGCATGCACACACACACATACACTTACATCTATACCTTGGTGCACTTTTATCTTATTTCTTGATATACACACTGACGCACAGCACTTGTTCAAAGCTAATTCTGGCTTAGCACGCTGCTTTGAACGATCTCGCAAGTAGAGACATGCTTTACAAGTTTGTAAACCTTGCGAAGGTATAGGAATGAGGAATATCAAAGTAAATCGCTTACTTTAAGCTTGAAACTTCACGAGCTCGCATGTTCGTCCTATTGCGATATTAAATCTCGATCTTTAAACTCGCAATATTTCATCAATATTATCGTAGAAAGAGACATGACCGACAAATATTTTTCATAGTTGTTTATAAATAATCACTTGTCGTTTCGTTGCGTGTTATCTTACGACGCTCGTTTACATACACATTAACGTGTTTTATATTAGGTTTAAAATTTGATTAAGAGCGATAACGCTTACCTTACACGCTAAATCAATGTTGACACATTTTGAGTTAGTAGAGATTAGAATTGGTATAAACCGTCGTCCCGTATAATTCTCAAGTATAATAATTTCGTGATATTATGTATTTTAAAAATCGTTGAATTTATTGTACTACTTGAAATTGTTTGACTTCATTATGACAATTTCATAAAGTTGTTATATTTTCTAAGGAAAACAAAAGCAAACGGAATTAATAAGTTAACTCGTTCATCAACATTCCATCGATTAAATATAACGAGCATTAATTTTCACAGATCTCAAGCATTAATTTTTTTCAGATTAGAATCTATATAAATCATCGTCCCTTATAATTCTCAAGTATAATAATTTCGTGATAATATGTATTTTAAAAATCGTTGAATCTTTTGTACTACTTGGAATTGTTTGACTTCATTATGACAATTTCATAAAAATGTTATATTTTCTAACGAAAGCAAAATCAAATGGAATTAATAAGTTAACTTGTTCATCAACATTCCATCGATTAAATATAACACAAGCATTAATTTTCACGAAAGATTATAGCAGTGCTTTAAAATTATTAGCAAGGTCTGAATTAGCGATTAGGCTCGGATTAATACATTTATAATTTATTGCCCGGATCGTTCCAATTCAGACTTTTTTATATTGATGCTTTGGGAATTATTACGAGGAACACAATAACGTAACGAAAACGCATCTCGTCCTATTTTTGGCACTTACGCGTAAAAGATAGTACAATTCTGTAACAGTGTCTATCATTCTCACTTTTCTCTTTTATTGTACGTACGTACGTACACATGCACGCACACTATTCGAAAAAGCCGATTTCTTGAAAAAATTGTTCAATAATCACGTTCGATTTTTAATCTCTAGAATCCTCCGATTTCGCCAATGATAAAGAACACTCTGCCCTTTTCCAACGATCATCATTGACGACGTCCAAATCATTAATCGTTAAATAAAGCTCGCGTTTCATTTCCACGGTCATTCACCCCGTACTATTAATCGAAAACTAAACGGCCGAGAAGAAACTTTATGACCCGTCCGAAAAGATCAAAGGATACTAATTTACAAAGAAATTGAGTTAGTAGATCCGTCGGAGAGGTGGGATGGTGGGGTTTCGGGGTCGGGATTGTAATAGTGATCGGATTAGACTCACGCAACAAACTTCAACGAACGCTGATATAAGAAAGAAGATCTAAACTATTAATCGATGATTTTACCGATTGGTATGAGGATTCAATAATGATCTCGTATAATTCAATCTCTGCAAGTAGATACACATTTTGACGTTTCCCGTTGTACAATAAAACGAACACAAATAGCGCGACAAAGACGTCATACGAAAACGGGTTGCGTTTGAGATGATGATGATGATGATGATGATGATGATTACGGAAACGTCCTAAAGAAAATCGATTATAGATTTCCGGCAGATGTGATAGACAACTACCGTTTCTTCATCGAGCATAGAAATTTTGTTTTATGAACGAAACGCAGTTAAATTATACAATGACGACGACGACGACGACGACAATAACGTTTGGCAGTTAAGCGGCAGAACAGTGCGCGTCTCATCCGATGAGCGAACGAAACTTACTGACTAATCCTAACCGTGCGCGGATTTCCAACCAAACGAACGTGGGTCCCGCCGAGTTCGATGCCAAAACACAAATTCGTGGACTAGTCGTCCCTCTTTATGCCATGACGTCCTCTTTCTCTCTGATAGCTATCCTCTTCTCTATCTCTCTCTCTCTCTCTCTCTTTCTCTTTCTCTCTCTCTCTCTCTCTCTCTCTTTCTCTCTCTCTTCACTCTGTCATCTCATTTTTATTTTTCTATTTTTTTACACACTTGTTTATGTCTCTTCTCTCTTTCTCTCTATATCTATCTATCTATCTATCTATCTATCTATCTATCTGACGACACAAAACCATCGAAGAAACAGTAACTTTTAAATCGCCCACGCTGAACTATAACGAAATATCGTCCCACTCGAGCTTTTCAACGAACGCTGGACGTTTTCCAGTCACAAAAAGATAAACGCGTTCCGTCTGCCGCCGACAATGTTGAGATACGCTTTGCCTCTTCAATTTTACACATCAAAATGACTCTTCCTCTTTCGCCCTTTTTTCTTTTTTTTTTTTTTTTTTTTTTTTTTTTTCTTATTTCCTCGTTGATGGATACCATTCGTCTATCACACGGAGAAAAAAGATGTGAAAAATTGAAAACAAGATTTATCTATCCTGTTTTTCTTTATCTTTTTTTTTCTTTTTTTTTTCTTTTTTTAATTTTAGTAGATGATTAAAATGAAGACTTTAAAATCATTTCAAAAGTAATCTTTATACAATCGTATACGTGGATACAAATAAATTGCTTATCCGAATATCTGTCTTACGTACTATAAAGCTGCTGGAAGATCCACAATAGTGAATTAGAAAAGTCTTTTGTAATAACGATTAGTTATTGTGTTATTGTTTTTGTTGTTGTTGTTGTTGTTGTTGTTGTTCTTGTTGTTAATTCTGGAACACAAGTGGGCAAAGTATTTTATAGAAATGTGTCGTTCTAAAATATTACTTACATTTCATCAAATTAAATACAATAGAACTATAATTTCAACTTATTTCAATAATTTTCTATGTAGAAAGAAAGAACATCTAATGAAAGTTTCTAATCTATATCACCTCTTTTTTGTTCATGAATTAATCCTTATAAATCATAAATACCATTTGATGGTAAATGATTCAATGATATAAAATATTTATAAGAACGAGTAAGATAATCATCGTTCGAAATTATCTAATACATGGAAAGAATAATCGCAAATTGTTTTATAAAACTAATATGAGTTCACGGTCATGTGTATATCCAACACACTCGAGTGAACTTTTATATTATCAAAAGATCATAGATATTAATTATGTCATTAATTAATTAATTAATTAATTAATTAATTATAAACATACTATGCTTTAAAGAAATGCAATAGAAACGCACGAATGATCTTCGAGCAACGATAAGGAACGTTTGCGAAGTACAAAATTGATCTGTCGATCGAGGAATCAATATAAGACAAAAATCGATTCAGATCATGGCGCGCATGTATATATATATATATATATATATATATATATATATATATATATATATATATAAGAAAAAAAAAAATAAAGAGATGTTTATATGATTTCATATACTAAATATAATATTATTCTTATAATTCTTTTGATAATCTCTTATACGTTTTTACGCAAATGCAATATAATCAATTATCTAAACCATACGTACGAAGTAATGTTTTACTTAAAAACTATCTTACGATTGATGACGTCACTGATATACCAAAATTATTATCAAAAATGGCAATATATCCCTCATGTTGTTTATAAACTATCTTACGACGACTACATCGCCGACATTGTAAAATTATTATCAAAAATTATGTAAACGTTTAACTTTTTTTTTTGTCTTTTTTTGTTTTTTTTTTTGTTTTTTTTTTTTCTTTTTTTTCTTTTTTTTTTTTTTTTTTTTAACGAGTATTCTCTCGTATAATAAAGAAACATGTCAACACGAGTCACATTAGACTCTAGTCAGTCCCTTGTTAATATTTAAACTGCAAAATATAATTAGATATAATTTTACAATTGCTAAATAAATTTAAGCATTGATCGGTTGAGAAATATGGGAGCTCATTTTTTTCGTAAGTTCTTCTAAAAAGTCTTTATAAAGTATACCGTCCATATTCCACGAAAGAATATAAAGTATCCACCAATCACCAAGATCTACTTTTCTACTAATACTTTGACACGTTTCAATTGATATTCCAGGCGATGCGATATGCAACAATCTTGGTCTTACGGCCGGTGCAAATATTATAGCAGCTCTGTAAGCGACCAAACCGATCAAAAATATGGAGAGAATGATATACCAGAACCAAATGAAGATATAAGTCTTTTCGTTGACTATATTTAGCGGTAAAACGCATAATGAATCGTGCTTCTGTATCGTACCGGAAGCACCGTATTTGTGAAATATGCATTTTGTAACACGAGGGAATACGTAAACCATAGGATCAAAGCGATTCTCTTGCGGTGTATTCGATATGTGTAATACACGAAGGCCATAATTAAGAAATTCTCCATCGAAGAAACGATTCATCAGGTACAGTTGTCCAATAATATTGACCAGGCACAAGAGCTCGCAAGCGAAGTAGTGATACACGTACTTTTGATGCCTCTGAAAGAACAAATAATCGCTGAGTTAACTCGAATTGAACTCAATGAGACCAAATTGAATCTAACGGGAGCGTCTCTGCATATGTACATCTCCCCTTTCTTTTATTTTTCTCTAATTATTCATATACAAAATAAATTCTTGTATTTTACATTCCATAAACCATCACATATGAAATACGCTTCAGTGTATTTTAATATATATATTTTTATATTTATTTATTTATTTATTAATTTATTTATTATTCTTACCGTTAAATGGGACATAATATATTCCATCAACTTTGATTTTTTCTTCTTGATGATATCTTGCTTATCAATGCCACAATTCATTCCCATGATCAATGTATTCATCAATCCACCTTCCCACATGTTCCAGAGCCATTGAGGTGTATAGCATAAAATTGCCTAAGTGACAAAAAAAAAAAAAAAAAAAAAGTAAATAAATAAACAAACAAATAAATAAAGAAACAATTAAAAAAGATAAACAAATAAATATATTATACTCGGAAGAAAAGAAAATGATATAATATAACATAATTTATAAATTAAGTCGCACAGGTTGCAACTTGATGTACCATCATAAACAGATGTCAATAAAATCTATAATAAGAAATTACAAGAAAGGATATATAAACCATGATAAAAAGGACGTACTGTAAGATGATAGAATCAGATCGGATGCACAAATTGTAAGTCTATATATTCTTTATCGCGACCTACCGTATGTCGCACGTGTAGAATTCAATGATAAAGAAGTTAATACCTGGAAGAAGAGTACGAAGCAAACCCACTGGTAGTAAGTATAGTATTTCCTTGCATTGACGTCTCCTAAATCGTTTGCTACCCCTGGATGTGCCACCTCAGTGCCCATCTATGAACATATGATACTTTGATAATAGGATGACAATGAAATCATATATCTGCATATCAACGATGAATTTAATATACATTACTAAACATGCGCTTTCTCTCTCTCTCTCTCTCTCTCTCTCTCTCTCTTTCTCTCTCTCTCTTTCTCTCTCTTTCTCTGCTGCTTACATCACTTCGTATGTCTGAGTATAGCCCTAGGCGAGCTATTTATGACAATGTACATACACACACACACACACAGGACGTGCGCGCGTAAATAGGTACTTACGTACTCATAGATACATAAATACATACATAAATACAATGATACATACACGTTGTACATACATTTGTATATCATAGAATGACATACATAGGATGGTACACATAGATATACAGATAGATACATACACAGGATAAATATATATAGATACATATATATATGTATATATACATACAAATATACACACATACACACACCAAAGAAACAATGGGTAAACTATTGCTCTACTCTCTTTCTCTCTTTATCTCTTAAAATTTTTTGATTTCAAATCAAACCCCATTTCTCTCGATAAATCAACGTTTTATAGCACAGCTATAAAATAGGATACTCTTATTACGAAATAAAATAAAACGAAGTGGATATCTAAATCACATCCTTTGTGAAGATTATTACTGTAATAAATTCAAACAATCGATTTTGAAATCGTTTCAATACTGTCTTTATTAAACGTCTATTTTCTCCAATCAATTATGATAATGATATTATGCTGTTCAGTTTCATGATAACTCGAATGGTATTGTATAATCTAAAAAAAATTTGTCACAATACAGGATGATCCAAAAGACATACAAATCATATAATAAATTATTTTTTTAAATAAGCCAATAATTATATAAGAAAGAAATTGATTACATTTATATTTCTGACCTACAATAGATACTGGAAATGTCCTCCATTAATGTTTATGAAAGCTTTAATACGTTTCACAACTCTCGCTGCAATCTTCCATAGAGTCATTGCATTTACGTTGACGATATTTATCTCTCTAGATCTTCTTCCACGTCTAGTACGTACATTGAGTGTGCATGTGTTGCTTTCATAGAACATTTTCTTTTAAAAGTGATCCTCAAAGAAAAAGTCTAAAGAATGATCTATGTGATTTAGACGATCACAATACATGAGAAATTATGCGATTTCCAAAAAAAAAAAAAAAAAAAAAAGAAACTCTTACAACATAAATATCTTGAAATTTGTTATGTCGTGCGTGCGGTGTGTATGTGTGTGTGTGTGTGTGTGTGTGATATTCTAATGCTTCTATTCATCGATTTCTAATAACGATATGAACTGATTAATTAGGATTACGTGACTTCTGAATAATCCTTCATAATAAAGATAAATATAAATTAAATTTAATAATAAATATATATAAATAAAAAAAAAGAAAATTAATTAAATTTAGATAGAGTAATAATAACAATCGATATAAATAAATCGATGAAAATTTATTAATATGAAAATATAACGGGTATGTCTATTTATTAATCTTTGAATGGATAGTACACTAACGACTATGAAATTGACCGGAAAGGAATAAATGGACCTTAATATTCATTTCATATGTGAGTGTTATACTTGTATATAAAGGAACAGGGATCTAACTGTCAAAGATACAACACTGTTGGAGGTCCCTTTGTTTTATACGCTCGAACATGAGAGCAACCACCATAAGTGTCATGAGAGCTCGCCGTTACACTCTGAATGACAAACGAAGATGTTGAGTAAGATTCAATGTTCCAAGAAGATCTCATATTATTATTACTTAGCTACTTCGAAAGGAAAAATATAAAGAAAAAAAAAAAAAAAAAAAAAAAAAAAAAAAAAAAAAACTGTATTCTCTTCACTCAGAACACTTTCTTTTACTTTCGTCGAAATTATAATAACTTGCTAAAGATTAAATTATAACAAACGAAACTATATTCTATTCGCATAAATTTTATATTTTAAACGTTCACGGTGTATTAAATTTAGAAAAAAAAAAAAAGAAAAAAGAAAAAAAGAAAATGAAAATAATAGATCCGATAGATAGATTGATACCGATAGAAAGTTTTCTACGTCTATAAGAGATATATATAGGGTGTTGAAAAAAAAAAGCCATTCAATATTTATACAATGCATAGAATTACTATCAAGTAAAAAGTCCTAATAAATGTAGATCGAAGGATCAATCATTTCTAAAATATAAATATTTTTGTACGTTAGTATCATGATTGATCTATTAATTTTTATCATAACGTGCAATATTATCTTTAGTATTTATAAATCGCCTTTCGAATATTCTCAATCAATTTTCAAAATTAAAACATCGGCTAATTGATCAATTGTCATCAACATGAACGTTCTTATATGGAAAAGTTTTCTCAATTCAAAAGTTCCCTCCCTCTTCATACGCTCCGTTTCTAAAAATCTTCTTTCTAACGTCTTCGCGAATCAAACTGATTTCGATTCAAAGATGAATTTGAGAACTCTTTGGATTTCTTTTTATCGGGAATATTTAAAAAAAAAAAAAAAAAAAATTCTTCGCCGATATATAAACTTCGAAGAATTACGAAACCTTACTTGCCAATCCTTGTGAAATTATCCAACAAAGATGTGGAATTTTCGAAAGGATTCCGTGACTCTGTGAGAAAAAGATACTACTAAGTGTGTATAAAAATGATGAAAGGAGAGAATAATATAGAAACATATCTTCTGTAAATAGAAACAATTGGTAAGTTAATCAGAAATAATTGATCTTTTTACCTATGCATACTAAAGATTTTTTTTTTTTTTCCATTTAGTACAGTTGTGTTCTATGCATTGTACTAAAATATTAAATGTTTTTCTTTTTTCGTTTTGTACACCGTGTATACGTTTAATCGATCGATCGACTTGCGAAAGTCCAATGTAAGAGCAAAATCATTGGACCACGAATAATCTATACGTAATATAAATGACGCAATTCTTTCCAAAAAAGTACAACGGAGTTTTTTTCTTTCTTTTTTTTTTTCTTTTTTTTTTCGATGTTTTCACTCGTCGAAACGATTTAAAAAAGCCGCGCTTTTATACAGACTACGAAAAGAAAAACAAAAGAACGACGAGGGAATCAAAAGACGATCGCACGTGTTAAATAAGATAACCTTATTTTTTCTTTCTCCCTTTCCTGTAAACAATTTCCTGTTCTTCATTAACCTAAATCGTAATTATACGAAGATATACGGTTATCCGTATGTAAGCGATAAGACTGGCGGCGATATAATTAAGTGATCTAATAAGACATATCATTATTATGAAATACATTTAATGTACGTATACATCGAAATGATTTAAAGTGAAATTATATACGCAATAGCACGTCATCATTTATGATGATGGTACTACATACGTATGTACAGGTTAAATGATTGACAAGAAAGTTAAAAGGGAAGAAAAAAAAAAGGATAAATCTTTATTCTTTTCTTTTTTTTTTTTTTCCGAGACAACTTCCTCCATCTTTTGTAAAAGAAGAAAAATATATATGTACGAATTAACATAACAAATATCCACATAAATATCTTCGCAATATCGCAAATATCTCCTTTTTTGTTATGCAATGTTCTAAAAATACTTTTGAAGGAATAAACACGATAGAAATACACGATACGATTGAAAAACCTTCCGATTTTGCATTGATTTCAGATATCTGTAAACGATATATATCCTATAACGACCCTTAAAAAAAAAAAAAAAAAGAAAAAAAAAAGAAAAAAGAACGAAAGAAAGAAAAAAAAAGGAAGAAAGAAAAAAAAAGAAAAAGAAAAGAAAAGAAGGAAAAATCTCGATGTATCCAATGATCTCGCGGTTGTTGATACTCGCCATGCATACACGTATACGTAATTATATCCTAAAAGTAGTTGAATTCGATCCGTGGTCATACATTTTTAATAGATACACTCTCTCGTTGACCAATATGTCGCGAGTTGATCTGATTCGATCGTTATAGAATAATTAATGTAAAAAAAAAAAAAAAAGAAAAAAAAAATTTCAACGATTAATCAAAATGACAAATTGTTACTTTCGAAAATGAAATCGAACGTGAACAGGAGGGAGAACATTTTTTTTATACTAATTATTCGTATACCAAATTAAACATAAAACAATCGATAAATAATTTCTAACGGCATTGCTTATTGAAATAAATCTCAATTCAAACGTGACCACCCGCCATTACCTTTGTTGAATAGATACATTCTATTAAGTTATTTAGTAATGGTTATAAGCATATTGACACATATGAATGCTCTCTTCCAGAGATTGATTATGAAAAGAAAATTTAACCTAAATAACATTTATCACGAGTAAAAAAGAACGTAGGGTATCGTAAATGGAGGAGAGAGGGAGGGAGGAAGGGATGTAGGGAGGGGAGGTGGTGGGGGAAAGAAAAGAAAATTGCGGGACGTTCAAAAAAAAAAAAAAAAAAAAAAAGAAAAAAAAAGATAGAAAGAGAAAAGAATGCGATATTAAAATAAAAGGGTGAATTGCAAAGAAGCGTAAACCCACCTGTCGACTGAAAGCGTCTGGCATCGTGAACGTTGAGGTTATCCAACAGTAGGTGTTGATGACATGTTGTGGCAGGCCATGACCGACGATACATGAGATTGGATTTCCAACGAACTGATTCGCGGTGATTATTATTGAGCAAGTTAGAAGCACCACCGAAGTAAAGTTATTATGTATGCGAAAGAGCAAAGATACGGTGGAGACTTCTTGCCATTTGAGATAATAGGCTAGACCACCCAAAAGCCTAAACATGATCGTTCTTCTTCTTTAATCACTTTTGATCGAAATTTTCTTCCTCTCTCTTTCTCTCTCTCCCTCCCTCTCTCTCTCACTCTCTCTGTCTGTTTGTCTGTCTCTCTCCCTCTATCGAAAGGATTCTAACACATATATAAAATAATGACAATACCCTCCCTTGTAACAAACCGTTTAACAAAATCGTTCGAAAACTTGGAAATCAATCCCCCTTTTGCCACTGTGTCTGTCTAGTTCTTTCTTCTCGGAAAGCGAACAACAAACGACGATCCTTTTTCCCTCTTCTTTTCTCTCTTCCTCCCCCTCCCTTTTACCATTCGTTGCCCTTCACCACGCTCGAGCGCGTCGTCCTCTTCTTCTTCTTCTTCTTCTTCTTCTTCTTCTTCTCTCTTTCTCTATTTCTTCTCGCTCGACAAGGAGACAAGACCTCGGTCACGAATGACGTCTATGACGGAGACAACGACGAAGAGAAGACGATGATGAAACGATAGAGGTCAGCGAACGTAAAGCTAAGCAAAAGAAGAGAGAGAAAAAGAGAGAGAGAGAGAGAGAGACAGAGAGAGAAAGAGAGAGAAAAAGAGATATAAAGCCTAAGCTACTAGCAACCACCACTCGTGAACGCACAACCGACCGCGTCGTCACGAATCGGGACTCGTTTGCCCGTACCGATGCATTTTTCGAACACGTGCTGCCCTGTGTACGGCGCGAGCCGGATAAAACCGAGTTTAACCGAGAATGTCCGAATCAAAGTTTCTGGCGCGCGAACGACAGACTGTATTCTCTCTCTCTCTCTCTCTCTCTCTCTTTTTTTTTCGCTTCTCTCTCTTTTCTTCTGACTAATGCGACGAACGTGCAACACATTCGAACCTTTCTCTTTCTATTTTTCTCTCCCTTATTTTAAAAAAACGTAAACTCTACGAACGTTATTTTTTCAATTTTATTATTATTATTTTTGTTCTATTTTTGTCTTTTTTTTTTTTTTTTTAAATTTACCATCAACCAAGTTTTTCTTCGTCTCTCTATCCTCGAAAAATCTTTTATAATAAATCGTATAATATATATTTATATATCGGTTATTTATATATCGTTTGAGTCGTTTAAAAAGTATAGAAGTAATACGAAGTTGTGTAACTACCGATTCGTTACCTATCCTTTACTGCTCCTCCCTCTCGTCGTATTTATCCCTCTTTTCCTCCCTTTCTACGTCCAGACTATCCCCCTCTTCTTTCTCTCTCTCTCTCTCTCTCTCTCTCTCTTTCTCCTTCTCCATAGGTTTACCCTCACGCTCTTTCCTTCTCTATATCCCCCATTCTCCTTTCTCTTTCTCTCTCTCTCTCTCTCTCTCTCTCTCTCTCTTTTTCTTTCACTCGCCGCGATCGCGCCGTGAATCGAGTTTTATTCCTTTGAAAGCCGCCGCCGCCGACAAGATATGTAACATAAACGTAAAGAAATCGTCCTGGTTCTCTTCTGTTAAAAGTTTCTTTTTTTTTAATTCTTATTTTCTTTTTCTTTCGTAAATACGTGTCCGTAAATACGCACGTAGTTTAACGCGCGTACCAGTACTCTCGAACGGCGACTGGCGAGGAACACACTGCGATCGTTTGTTGTTTCTCGTCGTAACGGGGGGAGGGGAGAAAATCGGTAGCGCAAGAGGGGCTCGACTGCGGATGCCGGGGGCTCGTCGTACTTTTACAGGAGAGGGAACACGTCCAAGAGAGAAAAAGAGAGGGGAAGGGCACGAAACGAAGAGGGGGACCAGATGTGATCTCTCCCACCTCGTCTACATATTTTTTAACTACATACAATACGCTACGTATGTCTACTGTCTCTTTTCCTTTCTTTTCTCTCTCTCTCTCTCTCTCTCTCTCTCTCTCTCTGTCTCTTTTGTTACCAATACATTACACACGAAACGAAATGTGTGCGCTAACATGCTTTGTTATTACCGTTAGATTCGACTTTTTTCTTCGTTCCACGCATCGGTCGTCCATCGATACACACATAAGGGCTTTTCTCCTCGTATTCTATGTAGGCAAAGGAAAGTAGGAGTCATGGTGATATCGAGAAAAATCGACGATCTTTATGTTTAATTCGTTAATTTTAACGATTATTATCTCTTCTCGGATCGATTAAAAAATTAATACGAAACGTCGTCTCATATATCTATACGATAGATGATGATCTATCCGATTAAATCGATTGTATCGATTGATATATCTTTTTATTCTTCATCATGATACATAGATACTTGATTGGTCACTTCCAGAACTGATCACTCAACGAACCAATCCTTTACTTCAATTTTAAATTTACAATTTTCCAACGGTTAAAAGCTTTCCTAGTGTTTATATATTTATCCTATCAATTTGAATAATAAATATAATTATTAGAAATAAGAAAATTATATAATATTATTTCAATATTCCAATATTTATTTTAAATAAATTAATAGAAGAAAAAAAAAAAAAGAAAAACAAAGAAAAATTATGCAGAAAATAATATTAAGATTTGTCCATGAAGCGAATCTATCTTAGGAGATGAAGTTGGTGCTGCCAGCTATCGAAGGTATATAACATTAAAATGTATATGAAAAAGTAACCTTTATAATCCTTTTTTTTTTTTTTTTTTAAGATTATAAATTATAACAATTTTCGATTGGATTTATAGTAGATACAAAACCATTAAGATCATTGGTTATGTTCTTAAGAACCTTTAAAATATTTCGCTCGAATAAATGAAATTGTTATGGAGGAAAAAAATATAGAAAGTTAGTCTGGCAACTGTACCCATATGTAAAAATATATGAAACACGTGTTACTGTCGTGCGCTCGCACGTGTATGTGTATGTGTACATGTATGTGTGTATGATGGTGTTGTGTATATTTATATCGACGATAAAAAAACGTTGACTTTTTCTGTCTCTTAATTTTAAAGGCAACGATTATATTGGTATGTTTAAAATTTGTTTATGCGAATATATCTATAATCATAAACGAATCGATAAAAATTCAGTGAAATTTGTTCTTCTTTACGAAATAATAATAAATCATTCTAATTACTTAATAACGTTTATCTTCGATAAATAATACTATCCAAGGCTTTTGTAATTGTCTTCGTAGAAAGTATTAAATTTTAATACTTTAAAGATCTCACGTAGATCTAACGATAAGTAATCACCTTGTTCAAAGGTCCTTCGAAGAAAAACTTTTCAAAAGTTCCATTTGAAATGTCCTAAATTCCTTGTCTCACTCTCTCTCACTCTCTCTCTCTCTCTCTCTCTCTCTCTCTCTCTCTCTCTCTTTCTTTTTTTCTCGACCTTTGTCTTTTTCTCTTTGGTCTCCTTGAATTCACGTCCAGTAACGACGAATACTGGCTCTGTGGTTTTGCTTTCTCCTGTTCCATAAGTCTCTTTATTTTTCTTTTTCTTTTTAACATACCATATATTATCTACCGATCATCGGAGTACTACAAAACAACGATGACTAACATTGCCTACAGAAGAGGATAGGCATTCATAAATCCATAAGTATGCACATACTTGTGTACATACGAGCTTTAAGTCATCATAAATTTTAATTCTTGCTAATCACACTTGAATCATGAATTTAAATCCATCTAAACTGAATGAAATCACAGAAGAATAAAAATTCCGTTAACCCACATCATCCTTCCGTTCTCGTTGAGTTTCATGGGAATAATACGTCATCCCTTTTTGTTTATATTATTTTATTTTTATTTACGATCATATAGTTATTCATAAATAAAATTTTTAATCGATTATGTAATTAAATGGATCATCATAAAGTTCGAAAAAAAAAAAAAAATTATCCAAGGAATAATTTAATCTTAAGTTTATAATATAATATTTTAGGTTATGTATTTTATATATGGAATTATATTTTTCATTTATATATGGAGAATGGACGTTTAAACCTTTTTTTTTTTTTAGAATTCAACAAATATCTGCAATAATATCGAATGCATTTTTATTGATATTTTTAATTTTAATGATGATGAAATGTTTCTTTCAACAGGCAAACGCAAGGCGAGTTCCTGCCTACCTACGTGGCTGCATATGCTAATGTTCCCGCGTCCTCTTCACCGTACCAGAAGCAGTTCACGGACCAGATGTGCAGCATGATGCAACAGTTGTAACTTCTGCTTCAGAAAAGCAACGCGATATTGTATGCTTTTCGTCGACCGTCTATGTATCTCGACGATTACGATATCTGTCTTCCTCTACTCTGCAAGGACAATTTCAAATATGGTAAGAAACGTAGTGTCGTTTAACTTTAGTCGACGATGTTTGAATAAAATCTTAGTAGATAATGTATATAATTATTAACGAATAAATAAGAAATATTTCTCATCGATAATATTAGATACTGAAGTAATTTTGGTTTTCAGGATTTGCTTAGTAAAAATGTAATTTAAAGGGGGAGAAAAAAAAAAAAAAGGAAGAAAAGAAAAGAAAAACCAACATAAAATATTTATAAACTTTAAAAATCAAAAGGATCTTTCGTAATGAAACAGTTTACATTATGGTTTTGCGATAGACGATCTATCGTTGTACGCTTTTCGATCTTTCTATTTTATAAAGTGACGGCACCGTCATCGTAACTTCGATGCTGTCTACATACATAATTGCAAAAAAACAAGCTTACGAAGTAACGCGATCTATAACGTATGTAAGAATATATCTTAATTAAGAAAGTATAATTCTATTAAAAGATACATATATTAATCATATATACGATTTTCAAAGATTCAAAAATCATTAGATACATAGTAAAATAGAATTATTTTAAAAACGATAATTATTTTTAAACTATGCTATCTCTTTTCGTTCATGATGAACAGTAAAATACATATGCACCTCTAAAGTAACCCTGTCATTTGATACTCTATGCGAATCTATATCCTCGGTATCTATTTATAAACGCACTAAAGAACGATATATCAAAGTCGATGGACGAACCACAGCTCAACAACGTCCTACGCTCCCCTACTGTGAAAACTGCTCACACTAGCTCTCTCACTCTCTCACTCTCTCACTCTCTCACTCTCTCTCTCTCTCTCTTTCTCTCTCTCTCTCTCTTTCTATATATCTCTATCTCTATCTCTATCTCTCGTTTGTTCGCTCGCTTGCTCGTGTGTTTCTATATTCTACGTCCTTAGACACAATTATCTTAATTAGAGTCCGTCTATGGCCAATGACAATGAGCCGGTTGTGACGTACCGATTCTACCGAAAAATTGCTCTTTCCTCAAATGTATTACATATGTCCATAGATTTTTGTCTATCTAGATGAGTTTTGAAATTTATTACATAGTCCTTTCAACGTAAGGGACATTGATCATTTCATCACCTACGAGTGTTAATTATTATCGTGCATTAAAAAAAGCGACGGTAAAACTATTGACATGGATAATTTTCAACTGTTATTATTCTCAGAATTTATGTGGTAATCATTAACTATGATTCTCGTGAAAGCGTTGATTGATTTCTAACATGATATCACTTCGTTGCTCGTTCTCTTTATGAGTGTGTTTCTCATTGATTACCTACGTGTTTAGAGATCACTCGAAGGAAGCATTACAATGATGAGTTTTCATTGTAAGTATGTACTATAAGAGTCACATGTAATAATAACATCCTGTTGTCAACATAATTTTTTTTTTCTATCATGTATAAATATTACTATAAATATCAAAAAGACGTAAATAAATGAAATCGAAAGTTATCTAAAATTTTACAAGCTATGTAAGTTGTATATTATAAATCATCACTCGAATCATGATCATAAGATGTTCCATAGCGTTGGAGAACACGCGTGCGCACTGATCTTTGGAATGTACTTGTTAGACCCGGTCAAACCGGTTCGTTGGACGTTACACGTTGAGAACCTCTGCGGGTCAATCGTGTCAATTGTGACGAATGTATGTCGAGTCTGCGGATGGTTCTTCTCTTTGGATGCTTTAGAAATAATCTACGATCACATATTCAATAATATATCATATATTTATATATATATATGTGTGTGTGTGTGTGTGTGTGTGTGTGTGTGTGTGTGTGTATAAATAATGCATATTTTTTAATTAACAAATTATAATTTACTTGACTCGACCTTGAGAATATTGCATTAAGTAACAAAATATAATCGCAAAGGAGACTCATTACATAGACGACTTCCTATAAGATTTGCATAATGTTTATAGATTTATGGAAATCGTATGTGTATATGTATATGTATAATACATGTGATAATGAAGTGACGTTACTGTCCGAATGAATCGCTGACGGAGATACACTCAAAGAAGAGCAATACATTTGGCGTCCTACTTACAACATGAAATAATTAACGTAGTAGTAAAGTTTACGAGACATGCCTAAACAACTTCTATCCCTCATTGTCAATATGTCAACAGAAAATAGAAATCGTTGATGAATTAATGATTTATAGCTCGTAAAAATATGAACATTGAACATTGAACAAAAAAAGTTAAAATCACAAAGTATATAAGTATAAAAGTTTAGTAGTAAAAAAAAAAGCGAATTTTGTTTCGAGTTGATCGACTCCATTGGTTTAACGTTCCTCTCTTGTACAAGTGGAATCTCGCGAAAGCGTATAGTATAGTTTCGAAGATAAATTTTCAAACCGGTTTCACTCTATAAGCACGGGCCAAACTCGTTGAAGAAGAAGGAATTTGAAATCATGCGACAAACACATAGTAGGAAATACAGTATATAAACATCTATATAAATATATGAATATATATGTATGTGTATTTGAAGATCAAACGATCCTTCTTCTCTTACTTTTTTTTTTCTTTTTTTCTTTTTTTTTTCTACCATGATCATTCTCGATCATCGACGAACGAAGCCATTTTTTTATTCGCAGAAGAACCACAAGATACACATCCTGATGTCTCGCTCAGATATATCCTACCAATCGATGTTCACTAAGTCTCCTCACGAACTTTATTCACGGACAAGTGACATTAGAATCTATATATATATATATATACACCTTCAATATTTCATCAAGAAATAGCTATTATTTTGAGACTTTCTATTCTTAAAAGCATTCGAAAGAATAATTCATCAAGGAGACATTGTTCTTTTCGTAATATCAAAAACTCCTTTAAAAACATCCAGACGAGCAATTTCTGTTGTTTCGAATAGGGCGCTACGTATGAACATTGGTATGCACAGTGAGTACATATACGAGCTGTTAGAATCACAAAGGAAGCTGGATTGGAACAAAGAAAGAAAGGAGAACCGATCAGAGACAGAAGGATCGTTCAGAAAGCCATCTTACACGAGCTTGGACAAATCAAGAATAATAAGTTTACAAGTTCGTCGACTTATCTTTTGTTGAACACGAATGTTTTTTCTTTTTCTTTTTTTTTTCTTTTTCTTTTCTTTTCTTCAATTTTTTTCTTCTTTTTTCATGCAAATTACTTCGAAGGAATTCCAATGGAATTTTAGAAGAACGCATTCGATTTGGAAAGAAAAAAAATGAGAGAGAGAGAGAGAGAGAGAAAGAGGAGAGAGGGTAAGAGAGATACGATTTTCGAAAGTTAGTCTGATGAGAGCTGAGAGCAATGTCAACCGCCCACGCAGAAAAGACTAAGGGCTCTAAAGGAGGAGACTAACTCAAACGAGAAAGCATCCAGCTGCTCTCCAGACTTCTCTAGCATCTCTACGAGAGTTCTGCTTTTATAGCCTCAACTAAAGCCGGTCTTTGTTCGAGGGACCACCGAGATACGGCCCACGCGGGCCTTTCATATGAATAATACCTGAACTCGTGAGACCCAACCATGCCGAGTCAAGGGGCTGAGTTACAGTTATATATGTGTCCTATGTACATATATATATATATATTTAAGTATATAACGCAACCCAGAGACTCGTAGACTCTTGGAAATATTCTCTCGATAATATTGAAATTTTTCCCCTACAATTCCAATTTACTCTCTCGATAAATCACAATTTTAATTAAGTGTTCGTTCCTACCGATACTTCATTCGTTATCAAGGATAATTAATCGTTGTTGATTCGTCGATAGATTTATCGTAGCTTTCTATATGAACGCTGTCAATCAGAGGAACTTTATCCTTTCTTTTATTCGTGACTAATAACGCTAAAATTGAAATTGATTTCCAAGTGAAATTCCATACTTTCTACGTATAGATTAGATATAATTAGCTTTACTGACCCTTAGATATCTCTTATTACGTGACTGGAAAAGGATTTCATTCTTTTTAGATCTTCGAAGAATGATTCCACTGTCTGATTCACAGTTTCTTTTCTGAATGCATACGCAGATACATACACAGGCACGTACGCGCATATAAATTTTTTGTAACGTTTATTTTCAAGCGTAATTTAATTATTGCTAATTAAAAATTATTCTCATTTATTTCGAAAATATTTATTCAGGATTTATCGTAATTAATCGTATTTTAATTTATCGTAGTATTAGAACGTACATAAGTGACGCATTTAACGTCAGTCAATTACTTTCGAATTTATAGGTCACCATGTATAATGTCTATATCAACGATCTTAACGATTTAACGATCTTAACTATAGAGAGACTCGCTTAAGGAGTCAACGCAACGTATACTTACCTGCTACGCATATGCGTACGTTCTTGTATTTTAAATGTCGTCAAGTTAACGCACGTACAAAAAGAATGTCTTTGACTGTGTAAGAGCATTGACACGCAAATAGCGATTTAAGCTTTCTTCTTGACACTGTCACGCGATACAACGTTTTAATCTGGCCACGTTCGTGAACATGGAAAACAAACTTACGTGTTTCGAGTAATAGTTTGAAATGGAACGAATAGTTAAAAAAAAAAGAAAAAAGGTTCTCAAATTACTTTACAAACATCAACTGATATTATATATTTGTATATTTTTTTTTTCTTTTCTTTATACATAACACTGCAATATCTTCGCTGAGATCGTTTTAGAAGGTATCAGAGAGAACAAAAAATAGATTATAAAAATAAAAAAAATACTTCGTCGTAAGATACGCCTAAGAAGATTTTAACGAAGTAAGACCGTATGAATGGGGGCTTAAGGCAGCTGGAAGAAGATTGGAGATCATGATCGAGTCACAACAAATAAGCTCGTTAATCTAGTCTTCCCTCGTGAAATAAACTGAGCAAGGAGAGGATTTTTTTTTTTCATTTAGCGATATGGACTCGTTGAAAGTCTAATTTTAAGGACAACTCTGCTAATCATCGAAGCGAACGTTCTTTTTCGTTTGTTTTTTTATTTCTTTTTTCTTTTTTCTTTTTTCTTTTCTTTTTTCTTTTTTTATTTCGCGAGCTAGCTACGAAGAAAAGATTAAAAGAAGGCAGCTCAAAGCCGACTGGTTCTCATAAAAATCGGTCCATCGTTTCTTTCGTTGGTACGTAAGTACAATGGAAGTGATAAATAGAAAAGGGCTCATTTCGAGAGTCGAAAGAGGGAACTCGAAGGACCATAGATGGCTGTTAGAAAAGGGTTCGGCTCTTTTGTTTTCTTCCCATTCGATTCGCATTCTTAAGTTCCGTTTTTCGCTGCGTCAACCCCTCTCAACAGGCAAGCCATTGTGTTAAGAACACCACTTTCAGAACTGGCACTAAATGAACACGTTTCTTCGTAACATGCACATCCCGTTTAATATCTTTCCCATGTTTTTCTTTTTTTTTCTTCTTCTTTCTTTCATTTTTTATTTATCCCACAGAAAAAAAAAACGAATGCGTACGTGCAATACTTGAACAAAATTATTCTACGTCGTCGAGAAAAATTTTCCCTTTTATATAATATTTTCACTAAAAATATTTGGTCTCTTCGCGATATATCATTCGTTATAACAATATATATGTATGGCACTTTCGAAATTAAAAATATATAGTCTTATCACTTGGCACATCCCAGCGATAATTAAATCATTTACATACTTCGATTCGATCGAATAATTATGAAGAAGTCTCAATATCCAAAGTCTTCGATTTTTCCTGCAATGGATATTCTTCGACGTCTAAGTAAGTCGTCTTATAGTATTGTCCTTGATTTATGTTCTCGAGATCCTGAGCTAATCTTTCTAAGAGATCTTTGAACACATAATTGTCTAAATTTTTGGCGATATAATACAAAAAAAGCCAATCGCCAAAATGATATTCCCGAGTAACTCTAACTACATTCCAAGGATTATATTTTCCAGGACAGGCCATAGAGAAAAGAATTTTGTTAAACGCCTCACTTCTAAAGAAATAAAATATAATTGAAGATCGTAAAAAATTATTTTTATAAAAAAAATTAAAAAATAATTACCAACCTAGCATGTAATACCATCGTTATCAATCTCCAAATAAGCCCAAGCAAAGTGATGAAGGATAGAATAATGAACCAGTACCACAGGAATGTATAGATCTTCTCATTAATGATATTCAATGCCATCACGCAAAGAGCATCGTGAGTTTGTATCGTACCCGAAGAACCATATTTATGGAATGTACACTTTGTTACCTATGAATCATTAAAACACGTAGAAAATATCTAAATGAAAAAAGATAAAGAAAGTATGATTCATACCTTGGGAAAGACAATATCGAGTGGCTCCATTCTTCCACTGTAGCTTTTGTCTCCAATAATTTTACCAAGATTCATAAAGGCTCCACCAAGGAACCAATTGGTCAAATAAATTTGCGTTACAACATTAATGAAATTTAATATCTCACAAAAAGTGAGATAATAAGACCAAGTTCGATTGATGTAAATACGTTCGATAAATGCCTTTCGAATTTTTTGTATCTTTTGATCAACATCATCTTTCGATGGCACTTGGTATTTATCGTTGACCTTCATTGCCGTTTCATGCAAACCCAAGCAAGCCACATGTAAACCCGAGACTAAATTCTTCAAACGACCACCTAAACACACACACACACACATCTTCAATATATTACTAAGGATATAGATATCTTGACAATTCTGTTTAAGTCTTTAAATTTCAACGCTTCTGTTAATTCAGAGAAATCGAGCGAGGTAACAATCGTCAAACTGATAGTATTATTCATCTTCAAATCATTTTTTAAAGAAATATTGTAAACTATGATTATAAATGATATCAGCTGAATAATTGTCATGAAATCTTTCACATTTTCATAAATTTCATATAATCGCAGTAGTTTTTTTTATACAATCGAATTACATTATTAAGCGTTAATCTATTACCAATATAATGTTCTTGTATCGTAATAAAATATATTTTATATCAAATTCATACAAGACGATATTAATAACTTACCTTCTGTCTTTCGCCATATGTAATGTGGTAGATAAAAGAGAAGAGCTTGGAAAAATAAAACAAAAGGTACCCATTGATAATACGCATGATGAACAGTCTCATCATTTTTCCCAATTGGTCCAACTCCAGGATGCGGAATTTCTCCTTCATTCACGTACGATGCATTCATATGCTTCACCTACGAGTAAATTCGTTGCATCGATAAGGAACGTACGTAATTGCTCGTGTAACAGATTACAAGACTTTCGTTTTCACGGGACGCTCGGATATGAAAGGAATCGTCATTCCACGCATAACTAAATATAAACGTTCTTAAGACTTACCACGGTGAAAGTCGACGTAAAGAAGCAATAGGTTTCTATAACATGCGGATTTATCGATGAATCGGCTATGCATCTGTTTCAAAAAAAAAAAAAAAAAAAAAAAAAAAAATTTACACATGTGTTCAATGCATTTTCTATTCTATATATTTATAAATATTTAAAAGATAGACGATTTTTATTCACAAAATTATACCTTATGTGTTCGCCGATATATTGTCTCGCAGACACCAAAAGACTACCGACGAGCAACGCCAAAAATGTGACCCTGTAGTGTAATCTGAAAACTGAAAAAAAAAAAAAAAAAGAAAAGAAAAAATTATTTTCTCTTTTCAAAAATAAATTTTTGCTTATTTTTTTTATCTTTTATTTCATATATATATATATATATATATATATATATATATGTATATATATATATATGAAAGATATATATAAATACGATCGAATACACAAATAATACACAAGCACATGTGACATATATCGATAAAGATGACCTCGTGATCTATGACACTTTTAGTTTATCAACTAATAGGACTAACAGATTTATAAGCCGTTATATACGATAAACACGAATTCTTCAAGAACGCAGACATTAAGAGCATTTACCGATATTATCAATAGCTGCTGAATCTTCGGCTACTTTAAGTTTTACGTGATCCTTTAGGACAGAAAACGTTGACAGAAACGTTGCCGCCATTGCTAGAATGCAACGAGAATGCAGCAAGAAGATTTAACGCAATTTACTGTCGTGTCTCTCCACGAGAATATGATTATTAAGCGATCTTGTTTTTCTTCTTCCTTCTATTCTCCTTTCTTCTTTTTTTTTCTTCTTCTTCTTCTCCTTCCTCTCCTCCTTCTCCTCCTCCTCTTCTTCCTCCTCCTCCTTCTTCTTCTTCTTCTTCTTCTTATAATTCTTCTTCTTCTCCTTTTCCTTCTTCGTTGCTCTGATAGTAAAGTCGTGCGACGGAAAGAATGTTTAACATTCGTAAACGCGTAAAGACGTTGCCATAAGAAACAGAACTTATGTTTCTTCTCTCTTGGTAATATCAACGAAGTTAAGGTGATCGAGCTCTTTGACCAACATTGAATCTCATGAACGACGTTATCACCAGCACGACGATTGCGCAGCAGCCTTCTCAAGTGTCTAATATGTAAGTCAAAAAATGTGGCTATCTTTCGAAGAGTGAGGTAACGTTATTGTGTGATGGTGTGTATAAGCAGAGATAAGAAAGATAAAGCCTTTAGTAGTATAGATACAATACGAAAAATACAATAGAAAGGGAGAGAAAGAGAGAGATAAAATACGTAAGCACAATGGCTTACGATAGTTACATTGTCGTTGAATCTTTTAACAGAGCTTTATGTCTTCTTTGTCATTGTCAACGTATGTTTAGTATCAGTAATGTCTACACATCTACATATTTATATATATATATATATATATATATATATATATATCGTTACGTTTATATGCTAAGTTACGTATACACACATCGTAAAATATCTTTAACGTATTCAAAAATTTTATTTAATTAAATTTATTCTTTGAAATTATCTTTCATTGAAATATTCTTGGATTTTCTTCGACATCTAATACGTTCGATTAATCAATGTAAGCGGAAAAATATTTGATCATGATTTCTCGTTATCTTGATTAAGATGGCTTATCGTACATTTTTTGTTCTTCTCTAATCTATAACACCGATTTCTGTTTCATTCGACGGTAATCAGTTATCGTTTATAATCTCCACGATGGGCGTAAAAGCAAAGATTTCTGGGTCAAATTGTTCACTGTATTGGCTAGCACACGTAACTATACATGTTATAAGCTGTATTATGCCGGTAGTAAAGATTACGAAATGTAATTTATACCAAGGTTTAACTTATACTGCTTTTTCTACGATGTCACTAGGATGATAATAATTACTTGACTTAATCTAATAATAAAAGTAATGTAAACAAATATTTCTATAGGTTTTTTTCGTCGGACAATTATTTTGATATAGAATATAATATTTCCTTGAGTATTTTTTTACCATTCGATATTATCTCGTCATGAAACTTTTACATTTTTATGATTTAATAACACGCGATGAGTTTCAAACTGGAAAACAAATAGAGATAAGATGTCGTTCCTATTAATACTTTTATTCTATTACCGTGTTCTATGATTGTCCGAAATGATGATACCATCCAAAGAACGAAAAAAACTCGAGTAATTTCGAAATCATATCGATAAAATACCAAGGTATTTTGTTATCGATCAGGGGAAACATAATTCTCCGAAATAAAGTTACGTGTTAATTAACAGGTACTTGTTCCTAACCTGAAAGATACTATTTGGAATATGAAAATTTATGATAAATGATGCAAATCGAATCTCGAATTTTATATAATTGATATCGATAAATATGAAATCTTAATCGGAATATAACGAACGTTTTCCCCGTCCCCTCCCTTTGTTTTGTTTGAATGTATGCCTAGTAGTATAATAGACAGGTAAATAATCGTAAATATACGACTATGAGAAATTTCGTTAGAGGAATCGAAAAGAAGAAGAAGAAGAAGAAGAAGAGGAGGAGGCTGAGTTGGTAAGAGAGTCCTGTAAAGCAGAGAAGAAGCAGAGAGAAACGAAGAAGGCCATGAAGCGCGTGCAGCTACGAAGGTGGAGGGACTTTGACCGGCCGTTGCCCTCGTGCCAGGCCAGGCCGAGCCAACAGAACGAACGAGTATTCCAAAGAAGATCCTGTCCTCTCCCTTCTTCGTTCCTTTACGTGCACGCCGAGCTTTGTCGTCGTCTTCTTCGTTGTCGTCGTCATCTTCGATACCTACTCGGTACCTATGCTCGTTTGCTCTCACAATCTCTTTCTTCTTTCTCTCTTTCACATTTACGAATCTTCGTCTGCCGTCCGTATGTACATATATACATGCATACATAGACACACACACACACGCACAGAGATTACATTTATACATACACTCATGTAGCACGTATGAACAAAGCTGGACTCGGTGAAAGGTAGAAAACGTTAACTCGTTAAGCTCATATTTTACCGTGTTTTTAGTCGAAACGTGATCAAATAAAATCTCCCTTTCGGTCTAACAACTTGTCTCTTAATTTTTTTTTTTTTTTCTTTGACAAATAATAAGGATATTTTTATCACAAAAAAAAAAGAAAAAAGAAAACAAAAAAGAAAGCAAAATAAAAAGAAAGCGTATTCTTTATAAGCACATCCGTTTTCTAGAATATTTCCCTAGGGCAAAGATATACTCAAAGAAGAGGAAGTTTTAAATACCGGTAGCACGGGTTCCATATCTAGTTAAAGAATAGAAAAAGACGTCCAATCAAGTTTCTTCGAAGTAACATCGGCAACCTCGACCCTGTCGTCTCGGTCTTCGTGATCAGAATATAATTATCTTTGGATCACTAGATTCTCTACATCCCACTCACATTTCAAGATCGTAAAAGTAGAAGCTTTGCGTGAAGTTAGAAAAATAAGGATTACGTTAATGTTGATCGTGTATCGTTATACGATACCGTTCATCATACGGTAATCGTTAACCTAATCGGACTACGACCTCGGTCCGATTTCTCAGTTATGACTATAATTCTTTAACATCCGTCGTAGAAACATAGATATAGATCTCACTTAACGTTTTACCGCGTGTAATCGCGTTTAAACCGTAGAAAGTAGAAATGACAGTAGACAAATAATAATAATAATAATAATAATAATAATAATAAAGATTTGTAACAGAACGTAACGTCGTTAAATTCATAATACGATCAGAGTTAACATCGGAGTAATAGACATTAATTTTACTATAGCGGCAATACAATAATTTTCCTCTTAGCAGCAGCACCCTAATCCGTCCATGTTACGGGGGGGAACCTGAAATTGTTCGACCCTCAAATATTGCCTGGACATGAGTGAGAGTAAGAGAGATAAAGAGAAGGGGGAAGAGAATCGCAGTTTTGCTCCTGATCGTTAATCGCAAACCGGAGCACACGCACGTATAAATGTTCCCCCATGTTGCACATGCACCTACGTGATCGACGCCGATCCACGTAATGAATCTCAACAATGTGTAGGTAGGAATCGTGCAGGGTCATTCGTTTATATACTCTTTAGAATTCAGCCAAAGGTCGTTCCTGCGTTTAAACCTCTCTCTCTTTCTCTCTCTCTCTCTCTCTCTCTCTTTCTCTCCCTCTGTTTAACCGGAGATCGATAATACATCGAGATAAACGCGACGTCGTCCAACATTCCCTCGTCCTTTTATTCTTTTTTCTCTCTTTCCTTTACCACCGTTCGACCTTTTTAAGCAACGAACTCGTATAACCAGTCTCTCGACTCCGAACATTTTATCGTGGTATACGTATATATAAACGGCGAAGCGTTATTTCGAAAATTATTTCGATGAAAATTCGTCGGGAGTACGGTCGTGAAAAATTGAAATAAATTGCGTGATTATATCTTGCTAATAAAAAGTGAGAGATTAAGAATATAGATAAAATCAAATTAATTTGTACTTACTTCGAACAAATTTTGTTACGGGACACACAGATACTACAATTTTGATAAATCATGTCCATTCATTGACATATTTACTTAATATATCATCAACCTAAAAAAATATGATGAAATAACGAATTTTGAGAATTAAGGGCATTGTTATTATCGAACATTTTTTAAAAAGAAAGAGAATTAAAATAATACAGAAAACGTCTTTAACGTCGAATTGTACGACGACACGTGAAATGTTAATTGTTTTTTTTTTTCTCCTCTTAATCAGCACATTGCGCACTCGCTATATGTATAATACGATATTCTCGAAACGTACACAAATTCAACAAAGATTCAGGCTATTTTATTTCGCTGATATTTATTTCTTTAATTTTACAAAGAACATTCGTATTAAAGTCTACAACATAAACTTGGGCATATTGAACGATGGAAATTATTGTTTTCGCGGACTACCACCGGTCGTTCTTGGAGCTGCCACGAAGAAAAAAAAAATATATATATATATATATGTATGTAAGAAAAAGTGCGATTTTTCTCTACAAAATCGGTACAACGAGTCCCCGAAATCGTAGGATCGTTAAAAGAAAGGAAGAGAAATATAGGGAAAAGGACAAAAAAAAAAAAAGAAAAGAAATAAAATAAAAGAGAAAAAAGGACACGGATCCTTTCTTCGATTACTTACACGTCTAAATACAAATTCTCTATTATCGCAGAAATTACAATCTCTCTCTCTCTCTCTCTCTCTCTCTCTCTCTCTGTCTCACTTTTTTCTTGCGGTTCTTTTTCTTCTAACGTCACTTATTTACTACAATGTATGTACCTATTACCACAATCATTATATTTCGTCAAATGTTACGTCGACGAACGGGAACAGAACAAAAGATGCAAAAAAGGGAAAGACCGATGACTATGATGACGATAATGATGATGATAATGACGATGACGATGACGATAACGAGATGACGTTGATGACAATGATAATTATATGACGGTGATATGTTTATGTTGATAAAAGATGAGCGATGTTCCTTTTCAATGATCTTCATTGTCGTTTATCGATGTCCTCTAAAGCAAAATTGTCACCTATTTATCTAATAGAAAAAACAAAAATTCATATGCTTATATGTGTATATATATATATATTTATATCTCGTCTTTTATCGTTTCTAAACAAGTGGCACGAGCAAAGGCACGAATACATGCGAACGATTATCGTATTGCCTTCCTCCTTTCTATACACGGAGCTCCAACAGTTGTGAACAATGACGAAGATTATGGTTGGCAATTTTGCATTTCTTTTTTGTTTTTCCTTTTCTTTCTTTACCCGGTACAATATATATGCACATATATATATATATATATATATATATATATATTCGTGTGTGTATATATTTTTTATCGCTCTTTCCAACTTACGTATCTCTCTTTTTCTTGCTAACGCAAATAAATGATAATAAAAAAAGAATGCGTATACACGTTGGCACTTTACGAAGAACGAACGTGTCATAAATGTCGTAAGCACAACTCGAAGGAGAAAGAATAAATGGCTTGCTTGGTCTCTCTTAAGGGTTTTTACTTTTCGTATTATTACTATTATTACTAGTATTACTACTACTATTACTACTATTATTATTATTTATTTTTTTTTTATTATCATCATTATCTTCATTATTATTACTATCATTATTATTGTTATTATTATTATTATTATTATTATTATTATTATTATTATTATTATTATTATTGATTATCAACAGTAATTATGCAAAAATATCGCGCCGGATATTTTTGAAAAATATCTGCGCCGACATATGCTTTTTAGGACTTCGTAGCTCGATGTATATGATCTAAAAAAAAAAAAGGGGGGAGAAAAAAAGGAAAAAGAAAAAAAAAAAGAAAAAAAGAAAAAGAAAAATAAGAAAAAGAAACAAAACAAGGCATACGAAAAACATGAAAATCATTATTATGGAGTGTTTTCGATTAGTTTCTCGACAGTCTTAGGAGGCGCATTGATTAGAAGCGCAAAATTGACAATAGGTCTTTTTTTTTTTTTTTTATATCTCGCAGTATCTAAATTCTTTTATCATTCTATCAATTCGTAGTCTTTGCCGTAAAAACGAGCGATGCTCGTTCAAGAATGTTCTGAAAGGATCATAAACGCGTGGGTTCAAGGGTTACCAGGTCCAGTCCTTGAAAATTGATAGAAAGAACCTATCGCATCTTCCTTCCTCGTATTCTAATATATTTTATCGAATATGTCAAATAATCTTCATAACGTATTCCAATATACATCATCACAAGTCATATATAGTATGTATATTATTTATCAAACTTCACATTCTTCTTTAACTGTTAATCGATCATTCTATTTCCTCGGTCGATCATCGTTTACATTATTTGTCGTAAGATCTATAACAATATGGTTATCAAAAATATTCTATTTTGTTTTTCCAAAATATTACGCTCTTAACTTGGTCGAACTTGTATAATTAATTGCACAATATATATATATATATATATATATATATATATGTATATATATATATATGTATATATGTATGTATATATATATGTATGTATGCAACATGTTAATACGTTCTTAAAAATTAAACGCTTTTATTTGTTTATTTATTTATCCGGTAACCCCCTAAGCACGCCGGGACGGTAATTATTATGTCGTCGTATAGATAATACAAAAAAAAAAAAAAAAACATACAAGATACAAATAGGTGTATATGTGTTATACAAATATTCGACTGTCGTGTAAATACGCAATAGGCGTTCACCATATACATACGCAAATATATATATATATATATATTAGAAAAAGAAGAACGTTTCGTCTTATTTTGGCCCCTCGATTACACGTGTCAAAACCTTATGAACATTCGCTTTATGTTCATAAGATAATACGTACATACATATTATGTCTTTTTGTGCGTGGAATGCAATATTGCTTTTCAGCTAAGACGGATATAAAGTATATTAGATGTATAATCAGTATCATAGTATCTACATATTTTCTTGTTTTTTTTTTTTTGCTCTTTTTTCATTTCTCTCTTTCTTTCCTTCCTACACATCTTCATTTTTCTTTCTCTCACATACATACGCACGCACGCACACATACACACTCACACAAATGCTCTCTCTGCCTCTCTCTCTCTCTGTCTCACTATATATTCATATTTTTATATATATATATATATAATATATATTTATCTTTCCCGTATAGATAAAGGACGACCTACAATATACAATACAATATGATCCTATTGCTTACTATATATATATAAAAAAAAAAAAAAAAAAAATAATTGATAGGAAAAAAGAACAACGCTTTTCTGGAAGGACGGCGTGGTGGGGAAAAACAGAGGTCTCTGTAAAAGGAGCCCAAGAAGAAAATGACGTGTAACGCGAAAATGGAAAAGCTTCATCAAATAAGAATATATTAAATGATGAAGGATTTCATTATTTTCTTTTCTCTTACTTTTACCAAACGAATATCATCGAGAAACTTTATTTGTTTTCCTGAAACATAATATAAAGATTAATCTCGTATATATCCGTGCGATTAAAAAGTAAGAAAAATCAAAAAGAAACGAATGGAATGTTGAACGGCGACAATAACATCCACGACGTTATGAGAATGAAAGAAAAAAAAATCTTTTTCGCGTTTCCTTCTTTGAGTTGTCCCATCGGCAGTGCAAATATTTTAGTCCTAAAGTAGAAGCAGCAAACAATGAAGAAGAAAAAAGATAAGAAAGGAAAAAGGATCTTTAGAGATGGACACACAGGAAGGTTGGGATGGAACAACTTGACCATAGTAGTGTACCGACGGTTCGTGAAAAGATAAAGGAAAGGAAAATAAAAGAAGATAAAAAGGAAAGAAAAGCGGGGGAAGGGAAAAGAAGGAAAAAGAACAAACGCCGTCCCTCCATTTTATCACACGATCGGAGACCGGCGAAGGTCTACGAGTTCCAGAAATACTTAAAATATATATCTACGATGACGTATACGAAATCGTTTTTTCGATCGCTACTCGAGAGCCTTCACACTTTCTCCATAATGTATGCTATGGGGTTTTTTTTTTTTTTTTTTTTTATTTCGTTCGAAAGTTTACGAACCAAATGCAAAACAAGATTTTTTTTGTTTTTTCTATATATGCTTGGCGCAGTATGAAAGGCGAAAAGCGATCGAACTAACTAATCGCTGATCTAACGTACATTTTTCTTCTTTTTTTTTTTTTCCTTTCTTTTTTTTCTTTTTTTTAAAAATTCTATATCCATGAGTTGTTTCTCTTGTTCTTTTTTTCATCGCCTGAATCTACCTGTAGAATTTTATATAAGGCGATCGACGTGCAAAGGATAGATCAGATTGTCGAATGGCAATCGCAAGAGTCCGTTTCTCAAAGTAGAATAAGAATTATGATAGATCATAAATCAAACGGAAAAATAGAATAAGCGTGGAAAAAAAGAAAGAAAAGAAAGCAAGACTACAAAAATAATCAGCGCTATGCGTTTGATTAACAGTTCTTTTTTTTTTTTTATTTTTTTTATTTTTTTTTTTTTTTTTTTTAAAGCGCTATCGAGAAGCATGTGTCATTATATAGATATAGCTCAATCCTTCCGTGGAAAAAATTGTTCGAATAATCATCATGATTATTAAAGGAGAAAAAAAAAAAAAAAAAAAGAAAAAAGAAAAAAATCACGGGAGGATCGAGCAAGAAAAGGACTCTTGCGATTGGTGGGACTTCCATGAAAAGATTTCCCATGATACGTCTTCGACTTTCTTTCTCTCTCTCTTTTTCTTTCGTCAAAGATGAAAAACGACGATATTAATGGATATTTTCGTTGTTCTTGGGGGGGATCCCATTTTGCACCGTAAGATCGATTTTTACGACCTTGAGCAAAAAAATATAACCCCTATGATGATGTCCTACGACAAACTGGCTCTAAACAGACTCTTTACCCTGTAGCTTTAAGGCCAAGTCGGATACGAGCTGTTTGTAGATCAACGGATCGATGTTCTTACCAAGTTGATAAAGAACGAACCAATCGCCTATTTGACAATTTTGAGCGATCGTTTCGATGTCGTGCTTTTCTGATAGGCGAGAACGTGTGCGTAATAACATCAAACGTAGCCTTGGTCCTGCGACGACGGCAGCGCGATATGCCAAGCTAAGACCGCTTAAAATCGACAGGATAATGAACCAGAACCAGAGAAACACGTAGATTTTCTCATTGACGATGTTCAACGGTAGAACGCAGAGACCGTCGAACTTTTGTACGGTACCGGACGCACCATATTTGTGGAAGGTACATTTGGTGACCTTCGGGAAAACGCGGGACATAGGATCGTCCCGATCTTCAGGCTCTAATTCCGTGAATTTGACGACGTCCGCTCCATACGTCGAGAATTCTCCGTCCAGGAAAAAGTCCATGAAATATATCTGTCCGACTACGTTGATGAAGTTTAAAATTTCGCAGAAGAAAAATCGGAATGCATAGAAGTTTTGGGAATGCAAATTCAATGTAAAATAATCTACGAGTAATTTTCGTCTCTCGCATTTCGTTTCCTCGTTTGCAACTGGACAATTTAGATCGAGCATGAGCATTTTTATTCTGCCACCTTCCCAAGTTTTCCAAAGATAACGTGGCACGTAGAAGAGTATCGCTTGGAAGAAGAGGGTGAAACATACCCACTGATAATACTTGTGGTATTTAATATCGTCGACGCCTTCGACGTGACTTCGTACACCTGGTTGTACAACGTCCATACCAACGACGCCGCCACGGTTCGGGATCGTAAAGGTCGAATAGATCCAGCAATAAGTGTCCATCACGTGGGGCGGTATTTCATCGACGATGCAATCAATCGGATCGCCGATATATTGCCTTGAGGTTACAAGTAATGAGAAAGCGATTAGTACGATCACGGTTGCTTTATAGTGCAATCGAAAGACATTATTGTCGATGCACACACTGTCTAGCTTGAGTAGACCTTTCACCGAGCCAAAAACGTCGAACATGGCTGCTGTATTTTTTCTCGATCGTCGATATTTCTTAAATTTATTTTCCCTTCCTGTAGTTCTTCGTCGATCGTAGTTGATTAATTCGTTCCGGCACTCGTTTTCTCTTTCTTCTTATTAAAAACAACGATCACAATGATTTAAAGAATTTCGTTGAATAACGCGACGTGACGCCGCGGTGCCGATTAGTCGTTCGTCGTGTGTTTCCTTTCTCAACAGTCGCGTGATCTCGGTTTCTTTCTTTATTTTCTTTTGCGCGCGCTTTGTTTCTCTCTCTTTTTTTTTTTTCTTTTCTTTTTCCTTCCTTTCACGCTCCTTGTAGTTGAAAGCGGTGCAACGACCACCGTGTGTGCCTGTGCCGCGCGTTGGCTGCTCTTTTTTATAAGCGAAAACGTGAACGAGCACGTGCTTGATTATCGAAAGAAGCGCGCGTTCTGTACCTTCGAAAATTACTACACGCACGACTGTACGACAATGCTGTACTACGACCGTCCTCTAACACACCGAGCGTCACCGAGCAGCTATCTCGTAATGGCCGCGTTCAGAAACGCCGTACGACATGAGGACACACCGCGCGTTCTACCGGCGTTGCTCCCTTTTGCTTTTCTCTTTCTCCTTCCTGCGCGCCCTTTCTCTATTTCTCTCGCGCTCCTTCTCCTCTCTCTCTCCCTCTCTCCCTCTTACTTCTTCTACGGCTCGTCTGTTGGTCTTTCTTTCTCTTTCTCTTTCTCCCTCTCTCACGTTCGTTTACGCATACACTACGCTTTCCCTCCCTCTTCTACGCTAGGACCAACTCGTCGACTGCAGGCCGATGTCGGGAGCCGAGAACTGTTCGTTGCTTCTGCTTGTAAGGGGAGATTCCGTCCCCCCTCCCCCCCATCCCCCACTTTTATGACGCGACGATACCGTCTCCCCCCTACGGAACGCGTAACTACTACGAATGCCGTCCCACGATCTCCCTCTGTCTTTTTCCAATGCGCACGCGTACTTAACCAATTTCTCTCTATGTTCGTCTCTCTTTCTTACGTATTCTCACTATCTTTCTCTTTTTCTTTACTCTTATTTGGTCTCTCTCTTACCTATCTCTCTTCTTAGCCTTTTAACGCTCAAACCATGGGGGCACGCACTACGCGGAGTTCGGACAATTTCGGACAAAATCGAATGAGATCGTGACTCAGTTCTTCCCACCATTGCTACGTCGCGTTCCGAAGCATGCGCTGTAGTACGCGGCAACAGCGGCTGCAGTGGCGCTGTTACCATGGTAACCAACGGCCGAGCGCATGGCGGATATTTGCCGGGGATCGGAGAAAAGAGAAATCTATTTATCCAACAAAGTTACACGTTTTATTTGAAAGAGTATCAACTTACCAAATTATTATCGATCTTCAATCTGTCTGTTGATAACATTAAATAGAATCGTTAAGAAGTCTTGCCAAATATAATGAAAAAAATTATTTTAACAAAGCATAAACTATAATTTGATTTGTTTATTTTCCAACGACTAGTTCATTCATCGAACATTTAGTAGTTTTTGTAATACGTATGCGTATAAATAATTTAGATTTCATTCAAACGTCAGATAATCGATCAGACGTCAAGATAATCGAGAAAATCGTTTCGTACAATTTGTATGCCAACAAAGATGTTCCCGGAAATGAAATAACACACGGGAGTGGTATTTAATGTTTAGCTTGAGGTAAAATGTGAATAAATATATACTACGTGGGAGTGTCGATATTTCTCACGGTCTTTCGTTCCTTTCGATAAATCTCGTCCATTAGATATAGTACAAAGATTCTTTATAATTGTATACTTCATAATTACAATGGAGTTTCATATTATTAAACATTAATATTTATATAAGAAATCTTTCTATTTATCTAATTGACTGAGTTAACGCGACATTAAAAAAGTTACATTAACAATAAGATCAAAGTCTCGATTGAGTCTATTGTTAGAAACAAATGTAGCTGTTATCCGTTCTTGTGAAATTATTATAGCATATGATGTAATTAATACTTCGCGAATCGTCATGAGTACCGAGAATTTAAGAATAGAACTTCTTCACTGACAAGAGGATAGGATCGGATAACAAAAGATATAAGAGGCACGATGATGATTATGGTTGAATAACGTTTTACTCTTATTTTAAATTTAAAGTAATCGCTGAGAAATAGAGTTTTATATTATTTATTTTTAGATCGTTTTATTTGAATAATAAATAAAACTTAAAGAAATATTACTTTAGAGATTAAATAAAAACAATTTTTTTTTTTTAAAACAATTTGTTTCTAGTATTATCAACTTATGGTCTTATCATCGTGCTATCAGATAATTTAATTAAAGAAAAAAAAATTCTTCAGTATACACATAATAATAAAAATAAAAAATATTTCTTACGAACGATTATTTGATGAATGAAAGATACATTAGACAATGAAAGTCCAAGGTCGGTCCTGTGGCGCAACGGATAACGCGTCTGACTACGGATCAGAAGATTCCAGGTTCGAATCCTGGCAGGATCGGTGGTCTTTTTTTTTTTTTTTTTTTTTTTTTATTAATATGTTGTAATAATTTTTTAAACAATATTATTTATATCTATAAATATAAATTTGTATTTACGTGAATTTTATTTTTGTAAATCTTTATAAGTTTATATTTGTAAGTTCACTTTTACTTTCGTTATTTCTATTAACATGTATATAAATTATATGACATTGTCTAAAATTGAAATATAACACGATAACCATAGAAACTTTTTTTATATTTTAAATAAAAAACATCATATAAGAACGCGAAAAGAAACTAATCGGAATCAATTCAACGGTCCAACTAACATAAGAAGCGGAAACGCACATTGGTTTAATCAGTAGGTATGAATACTATCTTCCTGTCTATTGTATATTATGCTCGTTGTTCCATAGACTTAAAACAGTCGTCTAACTATCATAGGAAAATATATTTCTTATCGTAAATCATGAAAGACGAGGTCAATTTTGCATTCATATATTAGTTTTTGTTCGTGCCACGTGCGTGCCTAAGGCAGAACAATCTGAAAGAGAACCGCTGATGCCAGTCAGCGCTTACTCACGTTTCTCACGGTCGAAGCATTCGAAATACATACAAGCCTGCATACCTTTAAGCCCCGTGCTTTCTCGATCCTCGGATCCTTTCTACGTTAAAATGAATGAGATAGTCACGACTTTACTTTAATGTTGAACAAGAAAGCCTTTCGGGTCTTTCACAATGTTGCAAAAAGGGTATGCTACGCAGGTTAAGAAAAAAAAAAAAAAAATAAATAAAATCTGATTGGTGGGATTACTTTCACTGGCATCGTTAAAGCACCTATCGAACAACGATTATCTTTTGTTCCGAATAAGAAACGCGCGGTAGAATATAAAAGGATCTGCTTAACGTCATGGAAACTAATTGGAAGCAAGCGTAGTCGGATGGGTCAAATAAATTAACCCATTGCGGTTGCTTCTTTTAAATATAAAGAAGGGTTAGTTGTAAAACGCATGTAAAACGAGAAGGGCCATCAAGAAGAACGCCGAGGACGTTCACGAGGCGCACGGAATCCTTCTCTCATTACTTTTCTCTCACAAAATCCACCGAATTTCAAAATTCATCTGCAGTTTCCTACTTCGACATACATAAACGCATATATATATATATATATATATATATATATATATATATCGGTGTTACGAAAAAAGACATGCAGCTGTTTATAGGTTAGAGATTATATTTTACAATGATACATATACAAGTCAATTTAAATCAAACGAAACATCAATTAACCGATTGCAACGAAATTTTTTACGATTATGTAATACAAGGTGATTAAAAAATTGTCATATAATTAAAAAAATGTAAGGTCGACGATCCGCCCTCGAGCCCCGTCCGTTATTATACATATTCGGACCCCGTATTCTCAGTATGACTTCTGGGAAGGCATTCCTTCGAATTGCCAAAGAATTTTTTAACAGGAGTGGTTTCTCTTACCTGCGGTCTGCGGACAGGTATCGACAAGGCACGATACTCGATACGTCAGGTACTTATACATATATATATATATATACACGTGTATATATATATTTATATTTTTATGTATAGGTACCGAGTACCTGCGACTCCTCGAAGTCAACGCTGAAAGGTCGGGGGAGGGAAAGAAAGAAAGAGAGGGAGAAAGGAGGGAAAGAGAGGGGCCGGTTTTTCTGGTTTTGGTGTGCCTCAACCTTGCAAGCTTTGCTTGCTCCTCTCGTGAGGTTTACGTACAGGAAGATGCCTGTGCGTTTTAAAGCGACGTCTTCGACCACTTATCGTTGCGAAAAAAATCTTACAGATGTAAATTGAATCGTTTCTCTATTTTCTTTTTTATTCGACAGATACGTAAGTTTATTTCTTTTTTTTTTTTGATCAATAAAAATTATATTAGATTTCAAGGGACTTCGCTTTTGCATGGCTCTGATCTTTCCAAAATTATATTCCTCATTCTTTTCTTTCGTAACTCAAAAATGATTTATCCGATATCCGGTTTAACGTTTAATCATAGGTATAAAATTTAATTTACCGTTATCTCTCTCTCTCTCTCTCTCTCGTGATAGACACGCAATTCACCTTCGACCTTGGTCTGTTAAACGAAAAGAATATCTTATTAACTTCTGATGATCTTTATTTTTGGCTTTCAAATAAGATACCAATAAATAACAATTTTTTTAATACAAACTTAATTATCCGATTATACTGTTATATTGTAGTAGATATACGTACATATATATATATATATATAAATTACTGTAGCATTGAAAATATTGATGTTCTCATTAAGATAAAAAGTTCCAAGTACGTTAATTATTTTTTATTTATTTATTTTTTCTTTTTTTTTTTTTTTTTAAGAACAAAATTCCAATTCTATCGACTTTAGTCGACTTACGTTAAGTTCTGCATTTATATGATACATCATATTTCTCCGCCGATAGTTTTTCTTCGTTAAGTATAAATCGTACAACTAACATAGAGTCGCCATCTATCAAAAGATATTAAACTTCCGGTTCTAACTATATATTTTTTTACAGTACAATTTTATTTATTCTGAATAACGTTATGTGTTTACACAACGTTATATAAAATGCAGTAAATTATTTTTAATTATCTCCTGATTATTATACATTTCCATAGTGGTCATTTCAAGCATATTCCATAGTAACGTCTTGATTACTGGACGAAGGAAAATGTCGACCGTAAGTAATGTCTTATACAATCAATAATTTATTTGAGTTTCAAAATACATCGTAGTTATTCGTTTCAAAATATTTAAATAATTCGTATAATTGGATTATATATTTTTTCAATACATTTTAACAAGGATTTGTTTATTTCACATTAGCAAGAAGTACTTTACTCACCAAGTGAATGGAGTAAAAGATTTAAACCGGAAGAATTAATATCACGATTTTTAATCTTTGCAGTGAACGGTATGACTATTGTTATATTTATGTTTTTAAATTTTAATTAGAAAACAAATCCTTTTTTTATTATATTACAGTAACGAAAAAAGCAAGAAACACTACAAAGTGTCTTTTAGACATCCCATATGGTCCAACAGAGCGTACGAAATATGATATTTATGGAACCGACTTACCCAATGGTACCAATGTAACTAAAAAAAAAATTATTTTATATAAAAATTTACTTGTATTTTTTTTTTAACTTTTTAGATGCACCAATATTTATATATATTCATGGTGGTTATTGGCAAGAATTAAGTAAAGATTTCGGAGGATTTTCAGTCCCAGTTCTTGTCGCCAATAAAATTAAAGTTGTATCGATCGGATATGATCTATGTCCTAATGGTAAAATCTATTCATAAATCTTTATTATTATTATTATATATAATAATAATATATAAAAATAATAATAATAATAATAATAATAATAATAATAATAATAATAATAATAATAATAATAATAATTTATATCATGTTTAATGAAAACAAGAACGCAAAATTAACTTGTTAATTTTTCAGTTAAATTACAGGATATAATTTCTCAAATAAAAATTGCAATTGAGACAATTTTAAGTTCTGCTGTAAATTCTGGATGTCGGTATGAATACTTATAACGCTAGAATACGTTAATTCTTATTACGAAAAGGTCATATATGAAGTTTATTTGAATTGATATCGCGTAATATTATTGAACATTAATATACTACAGATGCGTTTGGATATGCGGTCACAGTGCCGGTGCACATTTAGCAGCCGCATTTTTACACGATACAAAATGGATTGAATGTATGACGAAGCGAGGATATTTTCAATTGATAAAAGGTCTGTTGCTCGCTGGCGGAATTTATAATTTAGGACCTCTTACCAATACCTCGTATAATGAAGCTTTAAAACTTACGGAGTAAGTATCATATAATTTTTTCGTTTTTCATATTTCCCACGTTATATCTTTTAACGATTTTCTTTTAGAGATGATATTAAAGAATTAAGTTTTTCTACTCTCGATACTAAAGAATATAAACCTATCAAAAATTTAAAAGTAATCGTTACTGTAGGAGAGTGTGATTCTCCTGTATTTATTAACGAAACACGTGAATATGCTCAAGTAAGTCTTACAATACATAAAATTTATAAAATTCCTATATGTGAAATTATTAAGTTCAAAATAATATTCTTTTTTCTTTTTTTTTTTTTTTTCTCTTTCTTTCAGAAAATTATGTCTTTTGTGGATAACGTAGAGTATATTTTATTACGCGACAACATTGATCATTTTGATATCGTAGAAAATTTATTAGATACTGAATTTGTTTTAACACGATTAATATTGCAATATATGAATGTATAGAAACACGAATACTTAAAGTATATAATTAAAAACGAAGCATACATATATACTTTTACACAAGTTTTACGATCATTTATCAATTAAATGGTTTTAATTGTAATTAATTGTTTATGTATTATTCATTATTTGAATTCTTGATTTCTACATATAAATACAATTATTTTAATGTTTAAATATACATATAAAATACTTAACACCAAAGTGCTAAGTTTTTCTAAACTATAAATGTCATTATAGTGATCAAAGTATACATATTTTGGTTTTGTTCGCAGTCATTTTGGTTTATTTTTTGAACTTCCTATAATGGACATTCCTATCGAATTTGTTGTATGTACTTGTTCTGCTGGTACAAGAAGGTGCACGATAGTTTTATTTTGTTTTGTTCCGTTATTATTTCCATTATTATTTGTATTTTGTCGATTAGAAGAATGTGGTAAATGTATAATAGTATTAACGGAACTTACATCAACTACTTGTTTTACCACAGATAAAGATTTTATGTTTGATTTATTTGCAGTAATATTTCTTGGATTTACTTTTAAGTAATTATTTGTAATATTCTTAACATTGATAATACTTTTACTTGCCAAATTTGCAGGTATCACCAAAGCCTTGTATGTATTCTTTGAAGGAAGTATAGCTGTTTGAATTTTGAAATTAGGTACCTCTACTTTTGTTATAGCTACATCATTTGTGAGATCAATCACTTCTTTTGTTGCTCCATTTCCCGAATTTTGAAATTTTTGCTTGTTGTCTTCCCAAGTTGTAGGATGTTTTGCAAAGGAACGTACACGTAACAGAGGTTTACTACCTCCTGTTGCTTCATCGCAGTCATTGTCCACCAGCATAATTTCATCTGTTTTATCTAATTCAACATAAATACTTTAATAATTAGATAAATACAAATCTTTACATAGAATTATATTAATTCTTTTTAAATAATATATATAAATCTTTGATCTTACCTTTAGCATCATTGTTATTTAATGTGGATGATTGTTGAATAATTGATACTTCTGATTTTATTGCTGAACTTGATTCTTCATTCACCTTTTCAGAAAGTCCTACGTTTATATCATATCTTACTTCATTTATATTTTTTATTAAAACATCCTTATCTTTATCCTCACATGTACTTGTTAAATCATTTTTTGAATTAGTCTCATTTTCCAAGATATGTTTGTTTTTGTTTTTATTTTTTTCACTGCTATTAATACTAGCTTTATCTTCTTCACCTTCATCTTCATCTTCTACAATATCATTTTCATCTTCGTCATCTTCATCATCCTCCTCACTGTGCTCATCCTCATCTTTAGATTCTATATTGTTATCTTCATCATCATCATCATCATTTTCTGTATCTGCCTTATCTTCTAATAAGGAATTTTTCATTTCCTCTTGTTTTTTCACATAGTCTTGAAATACTTGAGATAATTTCTTTTCTCCGATCTCTCGATTTGTACGTAATTTTTGTGCAAGTTCATGATCTTTTAAGGCTGGATCTTCTTGTTTATTTTCCAAAGATAGAGAAAATGTATCCCAATAATCATTGCGCCTAGCACGTTGTAAGTGTTCTCCCAAATTAGTAAATGCCTTTTTAGCTATAACAGTTATTAGTTTATTATAAAATTATTCTTCATTACAGTTTTAAACCTTTCGCTACGGGTGATTAGAGTCGCTCGATATTAAAAAAATAAAAAAAAAAAAAAAAATGAAAAACTTTCTAAGGCATAAGAAGCAAATTTGAAATTTGAGATGTAAATTTTTTGCACGGAATCCCATTAAGCGATTGTGTTTTGATATGCAGTTCAACCATAACGAAAGAATTAAATTAGATGGAAAAAACTTACCGATCTGAGACTGTTTTTTTCTATCTAATCCTAAATTATTTTTTTCATTACAATCTGACACGCATTTCAAGATGTCCGTGTAATCTGGGAATATTAAATCATCTGTAAATCTGCCATTTCGTTTTAGTCTATTTCTTTTAGTGATCTTTGCATTTATAAAATTCGTAATTGCTTGATCCACAATAACAATTTGAGTTGGATTTAAATGCTTTGGTCTCAAGTATGGGCGACCTGCATCTGCATTATCACCTGTTATACGGCAATACTCATTGTACAATTTTACCATTCTTTCTTTATATTTTTCAAGCTTAATGTAATTACTGTTATCTTCATCAGAAAAATTTACTTCAGCCTCTTCCAATGTTTTTATTCTTCTCTCACATATATTCATTACTTTTACTATTTTCTTAAGTCTGTTTTCCATATGAACATCCATGGTATTATCTTCATAATCTTCTTCATTTATTTCCTCTGATTCCATATTATTAAAAATACCTGAAGATGAAGATGATTTGGAACATGATGATGTATCCTTATAAACATTACTTTTACTTGTTTCAATTTGAGCAGACATTTTTGAAGTTCCTTTAGCTCTAGATTTCATTTCAGTCTTGACATCCATAATATGATGATATATCATATTGTCAGAAGACAAAATAGCATTACGTTTTTTATTCAAAAAATTCTGAAAAGCTTCTGATTTTGCATACATAGGATTCATTAAATCATATCGTCTTTTAAGTTTATTAACAATAATCTCCATTGCGGGTTCTCGTTTTTTTTGTAAGCATAAACTGATAAACATAGGAAATACATCTTGTTCTGGAAGAGATATATTTTTCCTCTCCTTAATAATCAACTGTGGCTTAACAGTTACATTATTTACAGGTAAAGATGTATAGTTTTGTGATTTAATATCATTTTGTTTATAATTATCCTTTGTTAACAGACCATTTATTTCTTGGCTTAATTCTGTCTTAATTTTTTTATCTATACCATTATTCTTTATGTTCGAAATATCATCGACTTCTGATATTTTGCGTTTTTGCTTACCCATATCTTTTCTTTCATTATTATTCAATTTCTGTACTTGTTCTGTACTTGTATTTACAAAATTAATCTTATTAACTTTTTCATTGCACTGCAGAGATTTTGGTTTATCATCGGTCTGCAAAAATATATAAACAGATTTTAAAAGACATTAAAATATTTATAAATCATAGTGAATATATAGTTAAAATATGGCAAACTTAAAATTGTAACTATAAATAATATATATATTATAAATTCTGCAAGAAATATCTTATTAATTTATTAACTAAAATAACTGATATATTAAATATATATAAAAAAGAAAGGTTAAGAAATATTGTGCATAATTATTAAACCTTTTCATCATCGTCAGAAGAAATATAGATAATTTCACTTTTCTCCATAACTATAACCTCGATTTTGTCTTAAATCTTTCCGTTACCGAAATTAACGATAGATCAATCAAATAAATGAATGTTCATAGTTAACACATGAATTTAACCACATCGATGATACACTTTTTTTCAGTCAGCAGTAATATTAAACTTTTATTAAGATATAAATTTATTTTTTGTGAAATACTGCTTAATTACGATAGACTACATGTTATTGAAATCTCTGTCATCTAATAATGCTTTTCTTTTCATCCTTTCTTTAACTTCTTCAAATAATCAAATAAATTCAAAACAAAATGAAATGCATTCGTTAAACAGAATACAGTTATAATTTAAGAACGCGCAGCAGATAAGTACCCATTGTTACCACAATAATAAATAAATTCGAACTATAATGGAGAGAGAAAAGAGAGATAGAATGACATTTCTAGTATATTTAAAAGATAAAAATGAAGAGAACAATAAACATATTACACACAATACTCTTCAAAATATCTTCAAAACATATTTTATATCACTTAAAAGATTTATATTTAATTCTTTAGTAAGGTTATATTCGAAATTATTACGTTCGAAAAATATGGAAACAAACCTTTAAGTACCTTAAAGATCATTAAGAATTCTTAGACGCTCTTAACCAATCGTTGATAATTTTCCGTTAATAAAGATATATTATTGGTACTTTATAATTAATAAATAATAACTTATAAAATTAATAAATAATTAATGAATATGGATAATAGACGAATTTTATTAATTATAAATAATTCCTCTTTTGTTAATTATAATTATTTCCTTTAATTGTACATAAGAAGAACAACTTTCTACATTTTCTTTTTTTTTTAATTTATTAAAAATATTTATGTAGATTCAATTGATGTTTTCAATCGTTAATAATGGTCAATTGTAAATTTATTGAAAGTAATAAATAAATTAATAAAATAGTATAATTTATTTATAATATATAGTATTTATTTATATTCATTAGAAATCATATCTGATAAAGATTATTTGTCGTGCAAAGATACAAATAATTCAAACACATATCTCTATAAACTAAGTTATTCAAAAGCTGTAAAATATCTTAAAGAATTACAAAAATTAGATGTCTAATGAGTCATAACAAACATATCTGCAGATAGTGTATGTGTAAAGATATGTTTTCTTCGAATGACAATAAATGTAACTATATTAAGAATATGTAATGATACAGAAAAGTATCATTAATAATTGAGCAATAAAAGAATTTTATGTTATAAATGAAAAAATTTATAGATACCTATAATTTGACTTCTTTTTAGCTTATATTTGCGTATAAAAAATAAAAACAATTCAAATATCAAAAATATACAAAAATATACTGACTTTATGACTTGTAAACAGGTAATATTTTGCATTTAGATGTTTCTATTCTTTGTATATAAACTACAAAAATAATTGCTTTCATAGATGCTACACAAATGCGTTACAAAAAGTCAATTATGATAACAAATTGTTGAATTCACTTGTAAAGAATATTATGATATCCATAGATGAAACTAATGATACATTTTGATATTTGAATCTTATGCAATAATTTTTAATCCTTTGTATGACCATTGGGCATGAAATATCAATGTACTTACGATTCTTCTGCAAATGGTAAATCATAGCATGTAATGTTACTGTTTGTTTTTGTAAATTAATAAACACAAAAATGATAACGAATAAAATAAAGGTAATAGTAACAAAACAATTCTTTTATCTTTTAGACTTGTATAATTAAATTAATTCCATTTTATATTGTAAATTACAAATTTTTAAAAGTTTGTAACCAAGAATTTATGATCTGGGACGTTCCTTCTTTTCTTTGTAAAGAGCAAGTAGAGAAACATTTGCAACTTTTACTACTTTAAAACGAACACCAGGAATGTCACCAACAGCATGACCTTTACGTCCAAATCCAGCTACTAGAACTTCGTCATTTTCTTCAATGTTGTTTAGACAGCCGTCTCTAGGTACAAAAGCTGTGATCTTCTTACCATTTTTAATAAGCTGCACTCTTACGCACTTGCGAATAGCAGAGTTGGGTTGTTTGGCTTCGACTCCACTGTACAAATTACAGTAAGACATTTTTTATTTTTATTTATTACAAATCAATTATTACACTTTAGGAGAAATACTCACACTTTTTCCAAAACAATGCCTTTAGCATGTGAGGCACCTCCAAAGGGATTAGCCTTCCACCTTGTTCCTAAATGTGCTTTTTTGTAGTCTTTATCATTCCAACGTTGGTCTCTTCTATGAATTACGTGTTTACGAGCTGTACGAAGACCTCGAGGTTTACCTATAAGCACATGTTTGTAGGATTAGACATTTCATTTTTCTTTTTAGGATTCTTAATAGGATTAGGCATATCATTTTTCTTTTACAATTGCATTAGTTAAATATTATATTTAAAATTTTGACAAATTACGAGAAAATAATTTAATGACATTTATTAAAAAATCACTGAATTTTGTTTAATAAAATGAAACACGCGGTGTAATTTCGTTTGAGGTTATACACACTTTCATTTTATTAGATATATTTATGGTAAGCATATATAAAATTATATTATCATTGAAACATTGCAATTATTATTGAACGCTTTTCATTAAAATATGACAATTTAGAATGTATGACGTTTTAAAAAAACTATAAATTCAAGAACCAGAACATACCCATCTTGATATCTGCGTAATATATTCGAAAAAGATCTACGTTCAACTAAACGGAAGCTAGGGTTTTTGTCGTTTCGGTTCGTTAGAATATTACTAATTCGAATAATCCTAGGTAGGATATATGTTAATTTTTATAAGATGGCAACAAGAAACAATGTTTACTATAGGAAAATATAATTGCTAACTTTTTAGAAATTAATGTTAATTATGTTTATTTTATAATACAAGGCGTTGTTTAAAAAAATCAACAATTAACTGAAATCATAAGTTATAATACTCAATATAGTACATATTTTTTCATATTAAACATTAATTCAAAATGTTTTTATTTCTAGTTGTAAAATTAGAAGAAAATATTATTGTTATGATATATAATATTATTTCCATCAATAAAAATTTATATCACGCGATAAAGTATCAAATGTTTCGGTCTATCAGCGTTAAACCACACGGTTCGTATATATTGGAAAAAAAGAGATAATAACATTTCTAGTATAGAATAATATAAAAATAAATGAAATAATAAGTAAATTATATATAATATTCTTTAGAACATTACAAGATGTATTTTATATTAGCTAAAAAATTTAAATTCAATTCTTAGAAAAATCATTCTCAAAAGAATATGAGAAAGGAGATATGAGAAAAAGCTTGTAAATACCTTATAAATACCTGTCAACCAATCACCACTGACTTGTCCAATGAAAGACCAATAACCAAACGATCAAACGATTCGTCTATACATCGTTTGTTCTTTCGTAGTTATCGCGATCAAGTCTATAAGGGTAGATATATTTTTTTGAATTGAGTGGTTGTCAAAGAACCAACGACTGGTCGATAGTACGCAAGTGCTGTAAAACATCGTATTCAAACTTTAACGCATATTTATTTTCTTTTTCTTTCTTTTTTTTTTTTTTTTTTTTTTTTTTTGAATTTTAATTCACATTTCATGATGTCTACGATAGATACGATTATGTCAGACTTTTATAATGTTTTGTTTAAATTACGTTATCCTGAAATTACTAAAGCAGAACCAAACAATATAAGTTCTATTATATTTTCCGGTGATAATCGAATTCATTTATTGTCATGGTTACTTACGGAAAAAGTACCGAACATTGCGAATGATTTAGAAAAACTTGAAGGTTCTGCTTTACATGGTATATTATAGACTACACTTAAACGAAATAAACAAAAAACTTATGTAGCATATATACTAATTTGAAATGAAGAATGTTATAAATACTACTTTCCTTTCAGACAAACTTGCAATGTATTATTCTCAGCTTGGAATTTGTATTAACAAAGATATATTATTGGTATATTATAATTAATAAGTAATAAGTAAATATGGATAATAGGTGAATTCTATTAATTGTAAATATCTTCTTTTTTAGGGTAATTGTACATTAGAGGAACAACTTTCTACTCTAACTCTATTATTACAATTTGTTAAAAATGTTTATGCAGATTCAATTGATGTTCCAACCAATGAGGAAGAATCAATTGCAAATTTATTGAAAGTAAATTGACAAACTAGTATAAATTTACTACTTTTACAAGGTACATGTAATAAAGAATTGTTTCATATATAGATACATTTTACTGAAGATACAAATAATCCAAGTAATACATCTATAAAACAGAGTTATTCAGAAGCTGTAAAATATTTTGAAGATTTACAAAAATTAGATGATTCTAATGAGTCAAATAATATTTCTACAATAAAAAACTCATCTGTAGATAGTGTATGTATAAAGATTTATATCTTTTGAATGGCAATAGATGTAATTATATTAAAAGTATGTAATAATTGTAGGAAAACAATGTAGAACAAAATAATATTAAGCAACAAAAGAATTTTATTGTACAAATTGAAAAATTCATGGATACCTATAATATGATTTCTTCTTGGCCTGTATCGCATACAAGAAATGAAAATACTATAGAAAACAATATGGATTCAAATATCAAAAGTATACATTCTAACTTTATGATTTTTAAACAGGTAATATTTTGCATTTACATATTTTTATTCTTTATGTATAAACTATAAAAATAATTTTTTTTTATAGATGTTACATATGAAAGATGAAATATCCAAACTTAAGTTACCAAGTGCATCACAAAAAATCAATTATAATAGATCATTGAATTCACTTGTAGAGGACATTATGATCTCCACAGATGAAACTATTGATACATTATGATGTTTATATATAATGCGTTTATTGTTTACTCTTTGTATGCCCATCGGGACATGAACTATTAATTTATTTATGATTCGTCAACAAAGAGTAAATCATAGTATGTAATTTTATTGTTTACTTCCATATATTGAATAAATACAAAACTGATGATGAATAAAATAAAGGCAATGATAACAAAACAATTCTTTTATCTTTTAGACTTGTATAATTAAATTAATTCCATTTTATATTGTAAATTACAAATTTTTAAAAGTTTGTAACCAAGAATTTATGATCTGGGACGTTCCTTCTTTTCTTTGTAAAGAGCAAGTAGAGAAACATTTGCAACTTTTACTACTTTAAAACGAACACCAGGAATGTCACCAACAGCATGACCTTTACGTCCAAATCCAGCTACTAGAACTTCGTCATTTTCTTCAATGTTGTTCAGACAGCCGTCTCTAGGTACAAAAGCTGTGATCTTCTTGCCATTTTTAATAAGCTGCACTCTTACGCACTTGCGAATAGCAGAGTTGGGTTGTTTGGCTTCGACTCCACTGTACAAATTACAGTAAGACATTTTTTATTTTTATTTATTACAAATCAATTATTACACTTTAGGAGAAATACTCACACTTTTTCCAAAACAATGCCTTTAGCATGTGAGGCACCTCCAAAGGGATTAGCCTTCCACCTTGTTCCTAAATGTGCTTTTTTGTAGTCTTTATCATTCCAACGTTGGTCTCTTCTATGAATTACATGTTTACGAGCTGTACGAAGACCTCGAGGTTTACCTATAAGCACATATTTGTAGGATTAGACATCTCATTTTTCTTTTACAATTGCATTAGTTAAATATTATATTTAAAATTTCGACAAATTACGAGAAAATAATTTAATGACATTTATTAAAAAATCACTGATTTTTGTTTAATAAAATGAAACACGCGGTATAGTTTCGTTTGAGGTTATACACACTTTCATTTCATTAGATATATTTATTGTAAGCATACATAAAATTATATTATCATTGATACATTGCAATTATTATTGAACGATTTTCATTAAAATATGACAATTTAGAATATATGACGTTTTGAAAAACCTATAAAATCAAGAGCCAGAACATACCCATCTTGATACCTGCGCAATATGATCGAAAGAGAGCAATCGTTCAACTAAACGGAAGCTAGGGTTTTTGTCGTTTGGTTCGTTGGAATATTACAAATTCGGCCAATCATAAAGCTGGTTTATATGTTAATATATGTTATATGTTATAATAATATATATTAATTTTTGTAGTATGACGATTAATAAGAAATAATGTTTGCTGTAGGAATAATTTAATTGCTAATTTTTTAGAAATACATGTTTAATATTCTTATATGTAAGCTTTGTTACAAGTTAATAATTTTTTATTTTATGATACAAGGTGTTGTTTAAAAAAATTAACAATTAACTAAAATAATATGATATAATATTCAATATAGTACATATATTTTCATATTAAACATTAATTCAAAATGCTTTTATTTCTGGTTGTAAGAAGAAAATTTTATTCTTATGATAAGATGAATAAATTTTATCTTCTCTTTCCATTATTTTGTTTCATGAACTAGTTTTGTAACATTGATCATATTACATGAACGAACTGTATTCTACTTAATATACAAAATTATGAAGTACAATTTAATGAAGAAATTCATTTTTATCAAATATAAGATATTACAACCTTCATTTTCGTAATACGTAAATGAGTTTTGGCAATTTATAGAAAGACTCTAGAAATTTAAAAGTAAAATTGATATCGTATATACACGATTATGTTAACATTAACTTAAAAAAATAAACTGAGTTTAAAAAATGATGAAAATTTTAGATACATTCGTCTTACAATAGTTTATAAAAGTGCAAAGCTTATTTCCTTTGCATTCAGTTCAGAATTATTGTATTACTTCTTGATAAAGAAGTAGTTTGTTTTTTTGATAAGATTTTAACATTTTTAATCCATCGCTTATAATGCAAAACAGTATTCTTAAAAAATGTATACACATTATAAACTATGTTTCATCATTTATAAATACCCATATAATATTTCTTTTATGATCATCAAAATAAATTTATATTTATAAATTAATGGATTTAGATTGGTAATGATTTCTATAGTCTATTTTTATAGTCCTTAGGACATTGTGAAAATTAGAAGCGACCCCAGAAGGGATTTTTTGTATTGTTGCAATATAATGTCGCTCTATCTATATTGTTAAAAATAACATCAAGGATAAATGTATACATTCTAAAAATACGATATATACAATAAAAATTAGTAAGACTAGGTAAATTAAAGTGTAAGACAAACTTGTAGCACTACTTATAATAAAATAATAGTATAATAAATTGATCTACTTCATTATCAATAACGAAGATCTAAATTTCCGGAATTTATAATATTATGCATTTTCCTTAACCCTCTACATTAATCCAATTTGTCTTTTCGTCTAACAAAAAATTATGTAATTTGAAATCTATGATATAACTTATATTATTATAATTATACTATACTAAGTATAACTTTTACTTAGCAAGCAAAAGTTCACTTTCGAGATATTGTAATATACATATTTATGACAAAGAATAAAATAAAATTTTTAAACTGTAGATATATGAGTATATAACTTCAAAGTTACGCGACATTATAGAGGGTTAATGCTTAATATTCTGAACACATAGGTCGTTAACGTACATGTCTAAAAAATGAACAATAATTTTGTTTAAGTTATGAATATACGAGAGTAATAAATGAAGAGTGTATACATTTTGAAGGAACACTGCATCATATCGTACTATGTTATTCTTAGTTTTAATATCCTGGTGGTTGATGTTGATAGGGATGTTGTGGTGGTTGACTCAAGTGCCGCTGTAAATGTGTAACTAATTGTGGAGTTGGTTGTTGTCCACCAGCAGCACCTTGCTGTTGTTGTTGTTGTTGCTGTTGTGCTTGCTGTTGTTGCTGTGCCTGTTGTTGTTGTTGTTGCATAGCTAACATTTGTTGTCTCATACGTTGTTGATTTATCGCTTGCTATAAAACGAAAAAATATAAAAAAAAGTTTTCTTATTATAAAGTAAAAATAAATATAAGTATAAATAAATATTTATTACTTTAAAATGATATATATTAGCTTTAAATATGCGTATAATATACCTGTTGGAATTGTTGGTTTTGTTGTAAACTAACGTTTGTTGTGCCTACTCCAGTTACTCCCACAGCACCTGGTTTACCAGTTGCTTGTCTGTATGGTGGAGCAGGTTGGTTTTGAAGACCTCCACCCATTGGTCCCATAGCATTCATTGTAACATTTGGTGCCTATAAATGAAAATTAAATATAAGTAATCATTTAAATTTATATATTAGTGATTCTCTTTTAACTCTTTCATTACCAACGATGACTATAATTACCCATAATCGTATGCTCGATGTATTTCATTGGTAATTTTAGTCATCATAATTTTACATGGATTCGCAAGTTTGGTTATATTGGTTTAATATAACTTGAATGACGTTGTTATAGCGAAAGGTTAAATTAGCTTTAACAATATGTTTAATACTTACTTGCAAATAAGGTGGTCTTGTTGCAGCAGGTTGCATTCTTTGTTGTGGCATATACTCTGGACCTCTTTGAGGTCCCATCATTTGTTGTTGATTTGGGAACATCATATTTGGTTGTTGATTCATTATTCCTTGTTGCTGCTGTTGCTGTTGTAATAATTGTTGCTGTTGTTGTGTCTGTTGAGGTGTTTGTTGCTGTTGTTGCTGTTGTTGCTGTTGTGGTATCATTTGTTGTCCTCCATATCCTGCATAATTCTGATTCATTCCTGTAAATAATCACATATTAGAGACATTCTAAATTTTTGCATCAGATACTTTTTTAATCTATGATATTTCACCTTGTTGCATTCCAGCATACATTCCTTGCTGCTGCTGTTGTTGTTGCTGCTGTTGTGGTGCAAACATACTTTGTTGTGGATTGATACCTGGCGCACCGTGTTGTGCTCTTAATTGCTGTCTAATAAACTGTTGCCTTTGCATGCCTTGGAAAGCACTTGGACCAGCTACTGGTGCAGGATTAGGTTGTTGTTGAGTGCCCATAAATTGATTTGGTAATCGCAAACGTAACATATTAGTTAATGCTTGTTTGGACTGATTATTCATTCCGGGTCTTTCATAACGAGGTCCGCCAACTGGTGTTGGTGGTAACTGTTGTCCATATCCATATTGCTGTGCTGGTGTGTGATTTTGTTGATTTGCATACCATTGTTGTTGAGGTTGTGGAGGTTGCCCAGTGAACATTCCAGATTGCTGAGCAACAGCTGCTTGTTGATTGTTGAATGCCATTTGTTGCAGCTGAGATGGTGGTTGCTAGAAAATCATTTATTATGTAAATTTCAAAATCTAAATGCACAAAATAATTGTTATAATGACTGCACTAACTTGTATTTGTTGTGACACAGGAGCTGTAGGGGTTGCAGCTCCTTTATTCCTTCTATGACGTCTAGTTTTCATAGCTTTACCTTTTCCATTAGTAGCAGCATTGCCTACCCCACTACTACCAACACTGCCACCAACTCTACCTGGAGAGTCAATGCTCATGGGGGTATCAGCTTTGCCAGGTTCAGATTCCTTTTTGTCTGGTTCCAAATCTTCTGGTGGCAAAGGTGGTGGATCCAAATAATGGCTAGCTGGTCTAATCTGACTGTGTGTATGATACCTTAATAATTTATGAGCATTTTGATAAGTAAGTGGTTTACGTTCCAATCTAACTGCTCTGAACCAAGCCCAAGATAGAGGTGCTGGATTTTTATGGCCTTCTAATAATTCCCATGCAGAAACTCTTTGTGAATCGCATACTTGTAAGCCCTACTCATATATATTTATCATTAAGATAGACAATTCTCAAAATGAATCAGATATTTGTCATATTTTATATAAATGAAATCAGCTTACCTGTTTTTTGTCAATGCTATCAAAACCAGCAATTTTATTTCCTTTAGTATCTGTTAAACAACCAACTGGTTCACAAGTAATAACTTCCATCGTTAATTTTGGCAGCGGTAATAATTGCCTAACATATCGAATACTTGGAGAATTTCTATCACCAAGTTCTTTTTTCAACTTTTTCATTAAATTTTGATAATGCTTTTTATTTTCATCCTTTTCAGACTGTGAGTCTGAGACTAAAGTGGAATGTATCAATGTTGCTAACATATCTATAACAGTGGTAAATAGTTCTGAGTTATTGTTTAGATCAATTACTCCATAACTGACTAATTGAACGAGTAAAATAGCCCAATCAGTTGTAGCAGTTGTATTTCGTTGTATTGTATCGAAAACACCACCAACTAAGCTAAATCTTAATTGAAGAGCATCTTGTAAAACTTCTCTTGCTTTGGGATCTTCAGAGCCTATATTTTTCTCTTCTTTGCTGGTATTAAGAAATTGCGATAATTGTGAATGTAATGATGTTAATAAACCTTCTCTTTGATCGTCTTGTCCTTTCAGGCACGTTAATACCAATGATAAGAATGGCTGATGATTAAAAAGTGAAGGTGATTTGGATCTACCTCGTTCACGGCCAGCTGTTTTTGACCAATTACCAGATTCTAACACTTGACCTGCAACTTTAAGAACTCTCCCTTGTACAGCACTTGGTAGTTTAGAAACAAGAGGAGCCACTAACCATATAGAACCTGATCTTCTATCAGATTTGCTTGATAAGGTATTTAATTGAAATACATCTATAGCAGCTTTAGCAACAGTATCCAACCATTGAGAAAGATCGACAGAGCCAGGTGGGAATTGTTTATACATTAATTGTAGATCAAGCCAGGACATCCTAAGACTCCATTGCTCCAAATTTTCCAGGATATTAGTAATATGCGTTTTTTGATCAATAAAAGCTTCAGTTGGTGTCTCAGGATAGCAGATCATATGTAATAATCTTTGTGCCTGACGTGGTGTCAACATATTATCTAATAGCATATCAGGATGACAAAGTTCTTCAGGATTTTGTAAACACCTTTCCAAAACCCATTCTTGACTACAAATTTGACGTAAAACATGCTGAGCAAAGTCCGAAAGACCTTTTACATTTTCTGATGTCATACCGGCACTACTACTAGAGGAAGACATTGCAAGATCAAGCCCAAGATCATCACCACCTCCTAAAATATCGCTAGTTCCTAAAATGTGGCTAATTGATAATTCTCCAGGGCCACTGCTACTAACACCAATACCAACACCAACACTACCAGGTCCACCACCTTTACTTGAATGAGTCATAGATACATCTGGTTTTTTAGGTGGCTGTTTTCCAGCAGTTGCATCAGCTACTACAAGGATAGCTTTCAGTACCGCTAATACAGGACCCACTCTAATATTATTGTGTGCTGCAGCTAAAAGATGTCTATCGCAACTTAATTTTATGCTGTAGCCTCGTGAATTTCCATTTGGTAAAGGATGAGGACTTGTCCCAACAGAATACAAGGCTGGTTGAGGACATTCAACTGTTTTAAAAAGTCGCAATAATAAGTGACATGTTAAACGAGCTCCTGCTTCAGCTTCCATATCAGCATCTCCACGGCCTTCGTTGCAAGCTTTAACTAATGATGGCAGTGCTATATGTACAACGAAGTCTTCCAATGAGAAGCAATGTCGAGCTATAAAAATAAGAAAATAAATTAATAAAAAATTTTTGAAATATTTAATATATTTATATAAATTATATTTAATTCAGTATATTGTAAAGAATTATATATCTGATTAATTTATTATTTTGTAAACTTACCAATTAAAATTGATGTAAATACAGCAAGAGAGTTGTGTATGCTTAAGTCTTGCACATCAACTTGGTTCAATACGTCAATGTAAAATGCAGAACTATTAGAGGAACAACAAAGTGCCATAAGGACTCCCAGCCATTCTGCATTTAATGCATTACAGCAAGCTGTTAACTCAGCACAAGTTATGGCAATATCATTTAATTTATCATTATCAGTCTCACTACAAACTGCAACTATAGCATTGCATACAAAGCTGTAACGATTTGCTGGTGTTTCATTTAATTGCCTGGCCCATTGTGGTTCTATTTTTCCACCTCGTCTAGGACTAGTAAAAACATCTACCATAAATTGTGAATTATATACATGACTTGAGGGTGTCGGCTGCAATGCACTGTAAAGAGCAGTACGAATTTTTGGGTATGCATTACTAAATGCTTCTACACCATGTGGTTTACTTTTCAACAGTGAACATGTGGAATACAAATCATAAAGATGAGCCAACACACAACGTTCTGCTGAGCTGCAATCACTTGGATTTGCAACATGTTTTACAACTTTGCATAGTAAATCAAATACAACTGTTGTTTGTTCTGGGGATACTAAAAAAAAAAAAAAAAAAAAATTAAATATTAGACAACATTATTAATATTATCTATATAAGTATTATTTAATACAAAGATTATGTTTCTTACATAACAAGCAGCAATGATATCTTCTTAATACTCCTACAACATACAAACTTAAACTTGTAGTGTAACTTCTGACAAGTTGACTATTTCTTGCTGTAAATTGGGCTTCAACTTCTGGCAATTCTTTCAGTATTTGAATGCAGACATCTATCAGGCCATAAATATTCAAAGCCAATTCCATTAAATCAAATAGAAAGGCTACATGCTCTTGTACTGGTAAGTAAGATGATCCAGCCAATGCAAATGTATTAAGCATTTCAATAACTTGTGTTGCACATTGCCACGTTACCACATGTTGATCAAAATAACTTAAGTTTTGGAATTTCATTGTTATAGCTTCGAAGTTAAATTCACTGCGCGAATGCTTTTTCACTTTTCCACCTTCGGCAACATCAATGCTAAATTTTTTACCGAATAATTTGCATACTTCTTTTGTCATTTTTTTAACAACATGTCTAGCTTCATCTCGAACACGACCTACTCCATATAGCAATACATGTCGTTGATTGCAATCATGCTGACTACATGTCTCATCCTAGAAAATGTGTCTGTCTTATATAAAGTTTTCTACATTAATAAAGCAATGTTTTGAATATTAATTAATCACCTGTGGTAAAGGAAAATGTGTTGTATATAGTAAATGACGACTGTGACTTGATTGAATTTTTGAATCAATATCATCATGACCTGTATGTCCAGCCAAAGCATCTTCTTTCGGACTGTCTGGTGCATCCATACTATTTTGTTGGTCTTCCTTAATATGTTGCAATAGCTTGTCTAAGTCATCATCTATTTTACTATCATCATAATCCATAGCTCTACCATGATCTGGTACATCCAATTTAGTTGGTTTTAAATCTATTCCTGGGAAGAGACTATCCTCATCAATTGGTTCTCTATTACTAGGTGTTCCAGGCTTACTTGCTGCTGGGCCTGAACGAAATATTTCGCTTAACAACTTATGCAATATTTATCCTTTGTACTAATATAGAAAACAACGCGAAAAAACATTAGTAAAAGTTATTAATGTATATACCTTGTATAAGATCTCCTCTTGAAATCAATGTACACATATAGGCATCATGAGAAAAAACATCATGTCTTATTAGTTCTGAGAATAAATGAACTAAATTTGTAAATTGTGTCTTTGATTGTGATGTTGTATTATCTAAAACAGGAGCATCTGTATCCAAAAATTTCATTAACAGTGGTTGAAAAATTGGAAGTACAGGTGGATTTCCATTACTCCAAACACTGTCTTTGTCATCATTGTCATTTGTTTCTCCAGTGGCTTCACTTTGTCTTTTTTCTAGCAATTTGGCAACAGCCATTGCTCTATGTTCTCCCCATCTTTCTGCACTTACTGCCCATTCACAAAGAATTTCAACTACAGCAGAATCCTGTTGTGGATTATATTCTGTTTTTGTATCACGTTCATTATTATTATCTTTTGGAGGAGGAGCAAAAATTTTTGCATACAATGTATCTAATGAATTAGTTGAATCCATTCGATCGAAACTATGTCTATCTAGAGCATCTAATGCTGCCAATACTTTAGTAGTTGTCATTCCTGCACTACTTTGCTGCCATTTATCACATGACCAACGTCCCTCTGCAGCTTGTGATCGAGCTTTTATATTTTCTTGAGCAATCTTTAATTGTTTCATTGTGGGATTAGTAGCACTTGCAGGTGGAGTTGGTAAAGCAGCAGGGGGACATGGCAAATAATCTAATGGAGAACCATTTAAGACAGTTGGAGCTTTCCCTTCTCCAACACTATTCCATACTAATGCAGTAGGACATTCCAATGTGATAACCTAAGAGAATAATATAATATTTATTTAGATAATAAAATATATATCTATTATAAACAATATCCCTAATGTAAGTGAAATATTTATCTTGCCTGTATGATTGTAGATAAGCTATATAATACATCTCTATGATGTGGACAAGTTAAATATTCATTAAAAGCTGCAGTTAATGGATTTGGAGGACCTTGATTTGTAACAGCAGCATCTTTTGTATTATTAACTTCAGTTTTAACAATAGATGGACTTTGTGGATTGCTATTCACCTCTACATTATTACACATATATGCTAATTTCCGACAACATAAATATGCTAAACGCCTAGCTAATAATTCAGACTGTATAAATTCTTCTAGATATTGTAAAGCTAGTGGCAATAGAAGTTTTAAGATACCATCCTCTGATGGAGATGATCTAATTTTATCTAATAATTCTAATATCCATTGGAGTAATTCTTGCCTGTCCAACAAACCCTCTTCAAACATATACTTAGCTAATTGAATACAATATTGCCACTGTTTCATTGCCAATTTATGTTCATCATTCATAACTGCTGCAGTTGTTGATTGAACATTTGAATTTGGTGTAGCTGGTTGAGTATTTATAGATCCATTAGTACTACTACTTGTATTATTGTTAACAGTATTATTGTTATTTCCATTTGCACTTGGTGTAGTATTACCATTACATGAATTATTTGTATTCGTACTACTATTATTAGCATTACTATTTGTGGTATTAGTTGATTGAGTACCCATGTGATAATACTCTTGCAATTTTGATAGTTGATCTTTTAAAAATTTTATCAAGGTTCCTGTCCATTCTAAAAGAAACCAAAAAACAATACAGTAAAAAAGAATTTGGTTTGTTTAATTTTAATTGTTTTGGAATATATAATCAATTGTTCCTAATCATCATATTCTTACCTGTAGTAGGATCAGGTAGTTGTCTTTTTTTTATCTTAGCTTCTGAAACTGCAACAGTATATGCTGAGCTTAATTTGATAAACCATGCAGCTCTTAACATAGGTACTTGATATTCACACAACATCATAAATATTTCTTCTTTTTTATTAAAATTGGGGGCTTTTTTTGCAAGGGTTACTAATGGTTTACAGCCTGATAAGTCTTTGAACCATGCCTCAATGCCATTTTTTGTTCTAGCAGTTACAGGCCAAAAATTATCTTTAGGATTAATCTGTTGTCTCTTTCTTCCAGTATCAGGCATAGTTGCTAGTTCTTCTTTTTTAGCAAGTATAGCATTGAAGTATGCTCCTACTTTGGCAGCAGTAACATTACAATGTCTTGCAGTGCCAAATTCATCAGATAACTGTGGCATTGTTGCAAATCCATGTTTGACGTTTATAGAGGTAAGCTCATCCTCTTTTTGTTTAGGTTCTTGAGGATAAACATCAGGTGGTCCCAATCTGGGCTTCTTCAGTGGGCGTTTCTCATACAATATTCCCATCATGGTACAAGATAATTATCAAATTATATGGTTGATCATCAACATCGCCAATAGAAAAAATCAAGAAAATGTATTAAAAGCTTTACGTTTATTTGTGCGATTGCACAAGGTCTATAAACTTCCTTTCTATTATCATATTTACAATTATACAATGCTACACTAAAATACTAACAAACACGATCGCGCGAAAAAAAACCGTACGATCGGTCACCGCAAGGATAATAATATGGGATTTAATAAATATTTACACATAATTGATACCGTAACGTTTAGATAGTAAGAAGTCACAACCTTACGTCAAAATTGTAACGATATAGAACGCCATTGCATGATATGTATGCAGGGTTTTTGCCAACGTCACGGTAAGCTAAAAAAGTATCAGACAAGTCAAAAAGAGATTTCGGCCGCTTTCGATGATTCTTTTTAAACTAAACAACACCGAAACATTCTGTTTACGATGTTAAGCGACACGAAAGCATATTCCGGGAAAGGCTTGCAAAATCGTCTGCTAAAATTCATATGCCATAGAAAACAATCCATATAGACGAACATGTTTGTCCAAAAATCATTTCGGATTATTTATAAAATTCAGAAATAAGAGTTTTTATTGGTCGAAGAACGCGCCGAATAAGATATCATATTTTGCATACAAGGTGTATGTCTATGTTTTAATGTTCAGTTATATATTCTAAACAACACGAGATTAGTTTTCTTCTGTTCAAAATCTTTTTGTATAAATTGCCCTTGTATTTTATCATTATATTTCTTCATGGAATTATAATATAAAAGATAATTCGTCGTAACGGCATGCTAAATCTTTTAAAGCATGGCGATCAGAACATTTATGCGCTTGGGTAATACCACGAGCAGATGGTACAATTTTTTATTTTCATTTCTTTTTTAGGTTATCTATTGTATTTTGTAATATTGTTAAATAACTTTTTAATTTATTATAGTGTTTTGATGTTACCATCTTATACAGTTAAATTACATATACCAAATACTTACAAAAATGTAAGATGTTTTAGACGATTAAAGAATTCTTTTGAACGACCTGAAAGTCCTTTTACGAGACTTAATACTGAAAATAGACCTGTTCAATTTTCCAAGTTGTTAAAACCATTTGTTTTTACTATTACGGTATGCACAATAGTGATTGTTTTCGTAAAATAACCAAATGTATAATCATTATTCTTTATAGTACATTATATTCTGTTTATTAGTTTACAGGTGCTACAATAGTTACAACAGCAATTTGGGAATATGAAAGTATTAGAAAGCAAACATATAAAATAATTAATCATTTTAGACAATTTTACAGTGTTGTATGTATTTCTTACTTAAAATTTTAATCATAATTATTATTATTATTATTATTATTATTATTATTATTATTATTATTATTATTATTATTATTATTATTGTTTACATTAATATAAAAATATATCTAGAAAACAGGATGGCGGAAGGATATGGAAACATGGTGGAGAAATTTAACAGATGGACAAAGAATGTTCGCGCCTATATGTTTTTTAAATGTTCTTGTATTTCTTGCATGGAGAATACCCGCATTGCATAGCACAATGCTAAAATATTTTTGTGCCAATCCTGCTTCTAGTGAGTAATTAAGTAAGGTATATATTCTTTTTTAATTGTTTTGTATAAATCAGTTAAATATAATTCATTATTTTTTTTTATTCAAGGTGCATCATGTTGGTCCATGATATTATCAATATTTTCACATTATTCTTTATTACATTTAGCTGCAAACATGTATGTATTGCATAGTTTTAGTACAGGAATTGTAGCATCTTTAGGCAAAGAACAATTTTTGGCACTTTATTTAAGCAGTGGTGTCATTTCTAGTTTTGCTAGTCATTTCTATAAAGTTGTATTTGGTTTACCTGGTCTATCTGTAGGAGCTGTGAGTAATATGTATTTTTGATAAATGAATATTACGAGTAATATTTTAAAATTAATTTCATTTATATTAGTCAGGTGCAATCATGGGTGTTCTTGGATTTGTCTGTACAGAGTATCCAGATACTCGTTTAGCTATACTTTTTCTTCCTATGTTCACATTTACTGCGAGTATGGTAAATTAACATTCATTGTATTTATAACATATATTTCTTGCAAAATATTGTCTTTATTTTTTTATTTATATTTTATAGATTTTCTTGATTTTAGGCAATTAAAGTAACAATGACTCTAGACTTTACAGGCTGCGTATTAGGATGGAAATATTTTGATCATGCTGCACATTTAGGTGGTGCATTGTTCGGAATGCAAGTGTTATTTTGTTTAATATTCATATACATTATGTGTTCGACAAAAATGTTCAATAATTATTTCATTTAAAATTTCTTATTTCTTTCTATTGTGTAGATTTTGGCAAGCTTGGGGCAATGCCAATATTTGGCGAAAACGGGAGCCAGTATTAATGTTTTGGCATGAATTACGAAATCCACGTAAATCACAATGAATTTCGACTTTTATAAGGTGACGCTTTTGTTATCAAACAAAAAACGTAAGATATTAGATTCAAATCAGATTATAAATTTGATATACTTCAGAAGGTACGGTCATGAAAAAAAAAATTACAGAATGTTAACACGTTTAATATATTTTTATTGTTAACAATTTTTATGTATATTATAAGAAAACTATAAAGAAATGGAGAGAAAAAGGCAAAGAATAATGAGTATAATTTATCTGTAACTTTGTTCAATTTGAAAAAAGTCATACATTGATTCTTTTGCAGTTTACTTTATTTTAGTATACTAATTTTTAATTTTACTATACTAATTTAAAAGAAATATTTATTAGTAAAAATTGATATAAATTTTGATAAAAAATATCTTTAATTCTTTAAGTACTTCATATGATGTTTAATATGATCTTCGATAAATGTAGCTATAAAATAATAACTATGATCATAACCTTCTTGAAATCTTAAAACCAAAGGTAATCCAGCATCTTTTGCAGCATTCAATAAATTTTCAGGCAACAATTGACCCTGTTTTAAGAAATTATCTTCTTTCCCCTAAAATTAATATATTTTTAATATTTGTTTTGCTTATTTTTGTGCAACATTAAATTTTTTATATTTGATTTAGTTAAACCTGATCTATTAAAATATCCAAAGGAGGACCATTGTATTTTTTAGCTAATTCTGTAGCATCCCAGTCATTCCATGAGACATTGTCTTCTGTTTCTCCAAAATAGTTAGAGAATGCTTTTTTACCCCACGGACACTGAATTGGATTGCTGATAGGAGAAAAGGCAGAAACCGATTTGTACATACCTGGATTTTTAAGTGCACAGATCAGTGCTCCATGACCTCCCATACTATAAAAATGATTAATGTTATTAACAATATGTAGAAATAGCAATAATTTTTATGTTTATGTCATACCTGTGACCCATTATAGACTGTTTATCAGAAAGTATCGGAAATTTTTCATTAATCAGTGATGATAATTCTTTAGTAATGTAACTGTACATTTTATAATTCTTCTTCCATGGTTCTTTTGTTGCATCCACATAAAATCCTGCTCCAATTCCTAAGTCCCAACTGTCAGAATCATCAGGAATATTTAATCCACGAGGACTAGTATCAGGTACTACTAAAGCAACACCACATTCTGAAGCATATTTTTGAGCACCACCTTTTTGTATAAAATTTGCCTCTGTGCATGTCAGCCCTGATAGAAAATAAATAACTGGGACTGAAACTTCTTCCGCTTGTGGTGGAAGGAAGATACCAAAGTTCATTTTACAGTCGAGAACGGAGCTACAAAATATTAACAAAATATTATTTTCAGATCCATTGTCACATAACCTTACATTTTTATCTTAATTTATAATACCTCTCATGCGAATAAACTTTTTGCCATCCTCCAAATACTTTATTATTAGATACTTCTGTGAGTTCCGTCATTGATGAAGATTGTTGCACTGTCTAAAAGATAATAATTCAGTTCAATCGTTAAAAAAAATTCTTTGGAAATAATTACAATACGCAATTGTGTACAAAGGTTAAATAAGAATGTAATCAATTTCTAAACTCGCCTTATTTCTTTATTCTCGATTCCTCACGACTTTCTGATCGAAGACGTCGCGAAAATTTATTAGCAACTTTCGACATACACTATAATTGTAAAGTGTATTGTACACCAATGGAGAAAATATTATTCAAAAAATGTTCAATACTGATAATGCGCTATTCTATTAATTTCAAAGCAGAACGTTCGCATTCTACGTTATCGCACATTCTATTGCAAAAAGAGAAAAAAAGAATCGTATGGTTTATTTGAAATATAAGAACATTCCGTTTACGTACATTTCTATACTTACCTCCATGACTGCTGTACACTGCATTTGTTTTTTCCTTTGCTTCCAAAAATTTCTTAAATTTGCTCCAGTTCTTTTTTTTTTATATTTACAAAGCTGCCCTTTTGCTGACGGCATTTTTTTTTCTTCTTCACTTTAATCACTTTTTATATTGCATATTTACAAAAAACATCTCGACGCTATTCATACGATGTCTATTCGACGAATGAACATTTTTAAAATAACCAATCGTTTCGCAATCATTTGTTTTATATTTTTCTCAGGCGTTTTTTAAGACTGTTCATCATTCCTGGTTTTATAATAGTTTACGTCAACAATGAGAACAGACTTAATTCTTGACCAATTATGATAAAAAACAAGTTTATTTTTTTTTTTTTTTTAAGAAGTTTTAATCTAGGACCCCGCTTTTTCGAATTTTTGAAAAAGCTTTAAAAAAAAAAAATGGCATTTCTTCGAGAATATATTATGCATAAAAATACAACTTTTTCAAAAATTCGAAAAATCAGTGTCTTAGATTAAACCTTTATCTTTAAAATAATGTTTTGTTTATCAAAATTGGTCCAAAATTATGCCTGGACTTGCTGTTTTCGTTATTTTTCGTGTAGAAAAATTTTGTAGTAACAATAGTAACGCCCTTTGAAATCTACGGGAAAAAAGAAGAAATTCATACCTCTACTACAGATTTTCACATTACGAAATATTGAAAATACATCATTGAATGATACTGCTGATGCTGATTATGCTGATTTTCTGAGCTATTTCAAATGCAAAAAAAAATGCTTTTTAAGATGCTCATAAGAAACTAGAGAAAGATGATAAACAGCCTTAAGAAATGCAAATTTAACGATGACTCTACTTGTATATTATTATTCTTTTAAAATCAAATCAAATTGAACAACGTTCAGTGCATTTTGAAAGAAAGCAAGAAAAATCGATAGTATACAATAAAATCTATTTAATAGAAAAAAAATTTTAAAGAAAAAAAAAAAAAAGAACCGTACCGCATTTCATCTCATTGAAAGGTTTTATGTTCTTCCGTAAAAAAAAAAAAAGAAAAAAAAAAAAAAACCCAGTATATTTTTAACGTAATTGAATTTAAATCAATAATTATCTCGAGATCTATTTATTATACATATTTCATTATCTTTTTCTTTACCGGTCTATATAATGAATATTCCTGTATTTTTCTAAATATTAATTTTCAAATATCCGTATATTTATATATTACGTAACTTGACATTAAATTATTTCTATTGAAAATGAAAAATTCTTAATCATTAATTGTTTCCTTTAAATGTTGTCAAAATAAAGGATACGGTATATGCCGTATAAAATTTAAATTATAAATTAAAGAGTATTTATTTTACCTTCATGTACACCTTTGATCAGTTCCAATTCCAGTGTTCCCCATAATTGTCATCTTTTATTTATTTCATGATTGATCTCAAATGTTCCTTTAAAGTGTTTTTAGGATTCAACAAAGAAAGAGAAAAACACATCATGGAAATCAATACTCTAATGATAGACCGATAGAACGAATTAAACTTTAACGATCCTTTTGCACGAGACGATCGATCGCACCGATCGATTGGTGCAATTTGTTGTAAAAACTCGTTAACGACATGGAATTGGCTACTTCGTTTTTTTTTTTTCCATACGAGACAAATGAAGTTAACGAAGTGATTCAACTTTGACAGTTACTCACTATACAAGTTGTTTTCTCAAGACCGTAGTTGCATATACTAAAGATGCGGCATTATTTTCAATCACGCCATTCATACTAAGCGACTGATCGACGCATTAACTTTCTGTTTCTCAATCTTGGTTCAAAACAATACGCAGAAAGAGAGGGGAAAAAAAAAGAAAGCGACAATACCTCTTCATTCTTCGGCGCCATTATGACGAATAAAAAAACAAAAACAAATAATAAAAAAAATTACGCTGTCAATGAGATTAGTTGCTATTTCGATTCCACAGATCGATGACTGACAAATTACAACGATTCGACCGTTTCTTGTGAAAAGGTCCTAAATGTTCCAATGACAGCGACTAACATATAAAGCGCGAATAATTGAGTGCTATTTTTTCATGGCGCGATACAACAAAGGTCCGACGAAAATGAAAAGGTAATAGAAAATTTATGACATCGTTTAAGATAATCACAAAGATGATGAGATAAGATTTACAGTAATGTGACAAATGGAGATTATTTCTTCTATTGTATTTGTTATATGTTGTAATCATGATTTTATATAGACACATATATGTATATGTATATAGGATATGAGTTTGTTTGTGAAAGGCAAGAGGTATGAAAAAGACAAACCTTTGAAAGAATAAATATCGCTATGAGTTTAATTGTAAGACAATGGGGTCTGCTTCAGGGAATTGCAGAAATCCTTAGATTTTCTTTTTTTTCTTTTTTTTTTTTTTTTTTATAAAAATTTAAAAAGGAAAACGAGTCATCCAGATTATAGTTGTTTACAATCACATCTTCGTTATACCTAAAAACATAACTTCTTTCATAAATATCATCTTGGGAGTTCGATTGAGATAATTATAAATTTCTATATATATATATATATATATATATAGAAAATAATAAACATTATGTTATTCTGAATGATAATTATCATTGATGAATAATAAATAATGATATAAATGTCTAATTAAATTTATTCATTATATAAACAATTGTTTAAAAATTTTTATTCCATCAAAGTAACTTGATGAATAAAAATTTAGACGCAACATGCATCATTTTCTCGATACGGAATAGTGTAATACAAGTATACTTAAATACATAAAATCTGTACGGTATACTCAAGGATTTACACCATAAATTCTTCTGATTGTAATTTACGTCTGATTTTGGTGACGAAAGACTCATTCGAAAGGTAAACATTTTTTATATGAAATTATTGTAACAGATTTTTGAAAAGATATTATTTTCTTTGCAAAAATTATATCTAAAAAATAAATAATCTTTAAGAATAATTTTCACGCAGGTAAAAGCTTATTTTGAAAATCGTGGCAGATTTTAAATATAAAAACGTGCAATTATATGGATGCGTAAGTATAAAAAAATAAGTGTACGTTTAATAATATCTTCATATGTATTATAAAATAAATAATTGTAAAAAAATATAGGAAATTAGATATAAAAATTATGTTATTACAGATGAACGTAATACATTTAAGAAAAAAAAAGAAAAAAAAATTAAGAAATATTGTTTTCATATAATTATTGAATAATTGTTTCTTGTAATAGTTTCTAACCTATTATGTATTTTTTTTAAAAGTTATTTTTAATTATTTTATTTTTGTACAATTATGTGCTTTCTAAGTCTTTTAAAATATCTTAAATTATATAATAAGTCAGTATATAAATAACAGCAAAAGTATATTTAATATACAAAATATATTTACATAATGAGAAACATATGTATATCCATAATTCTTTATATAATTTTCTAAATCTATTTCTTTTTTAACTTTTTTAGTTCATTTTGTTGTTTCGCTGCATCACCAAATATTTCTTTCACTTTACGTTTGCGTTCTGTATCACTCTTAATTTGTTGTTTAATTTGTAATTTGGATAAGAATGCTCTATCCTTTCTTATTTCACGAATAGCGCCCTTCATTTCTTTTTTATATTTATGAAGTAATTTTTCTCTTTCTGCTTTTTCTTTAGACATAGGCTTATGCTTTTTGCCATCATATCTATAAATAATATAAAAATATAAACAATACACGCAATATATATAATATTTATAATATCAAAATGCAATTCTTATTTATTTACTTAGAAAGTAAATAGAAAAAATAGAACACGTACACTCTTTCAATATGAGGCTCATATTGCCTTAATGGTTTTGGTCTTTTCTTTTCACGAATAATATATTCAAGCTTTTTATTTTTTAAGTCGATTAATTCTCCATTTAAGTGTTTTATATGCTCCTTTAAAGTTGAAGGATATCCATTGCATGGGTTTTCTTTTAATAACTTTATAATTGGTTCGAATATAGAATATGCAGATTCTAATTCTTGAAGATGATTTTTGAATTCATTAATTAAATTTATTGCAGTAAATAAAACTCTTATTCTATAATCATTGTCTATATCTTCATTTACTAAATCATATGCTTTCATAATTACTGTATTTAAATTCATTTCTAAATCTGTTTTTTCCTGATCAATTATTAATAAATTACTTGATTCACCAATACTTTTAAAAGGAGGAATCACCTTAATTCCTTTGATCAAAAGTTTTGGCGTAGCCATGTATATTATTCCACGTAGAAAATTGATCGCAGATGGAGCAAATCGTTTACTTAATACTGTATACTAAAAAAATTAATTTTTGGTTACAGTAATAATATAAAACATATATATATATATGTAGTTATATAAAATGTATAAATATAATTATTATTACATACCTCTAACATAAGGGTACATATAAAGAGACCTTTTGATATATCTCTTCTGTTTTTAATACGACATGTTAGTAATATTTGTGACATAAATATAAGGCAAGGAGTAACAATTACATGTCTAAAGTCAGATGTTGGGAATAATAGTGATACCAATTTAAAAATAATAAGCTGAAAAAAACATAATTTAAAATAATTATTTTAAATTATAAAATAATATTTCCATTATTTAATATTCTGAAAACATACTGTATCTATGTTGGGATATTGTTTCCTATTCTTTTCAAATTCTTCATGTTTTTCTTTTATTATTTCAACTATACAATTCTTAGTATTTTCTGGATTTATATGTGCAAGATCATATAGATAAGGACATAACCTAAAATATATAATATAATAAAAATTTAATTAATTTTCTTAATAGAATACAATATTTACTATATATATATATTTTACCTATCAAAAACTTGAAAAAAGTTAACAATGTTTTCTACATCATCGTTTTCTATATTATTATTAAGAATATATTTCATTAGAAATATAAATAATTTGGATAATTTTTCTTTGTTTTGTTTATCCAGAGTCCAATGATTGCATTTTATTATGCGATCTACAATAACTGATTGATAATCGGGATTTTGATTTTGTAATAATTTTTGTAATTCCTCAAAACTTTCTGGTATTTTATAAGTATAAGGTAATTCTTTTCTAGCTTTTTCCATGCTTTCTTTCCTTTTTAAAAGATCATTTCTAATTTCTTGTTTTCTATCTATACTGACAATTTTGTCAATAACTGCTTCATTATCTGCTTTTATTATTGACTTCAACTTATCATTTTTGATATTAATTGATTTTTCAGTATATATATTATTTCCAAATCTAATACTTTTTTTGTCAGATATCTCCTCATCTTCGCTAGAGGAGTCAGATTGTTTTAAATCTGATAAGTCATCTTCTGAGGAGCTTTCATCTTCTACATTATTAGAATCTGACTGGACATCCGAATTTTCACACAAATCTGTTTCATATTCTTCTTTACTTTCTTCATGTTCATCATTTATTAATTTTGATTCTTGATTAATTTTATTTGTCTTATCAATTTTATCATTTACAAGAGATTTCTTCATTCTTTCTACTCGAATTTCTGTTTGATTTACATTTTCATTAAATTTAGAATCATTACTATTGCTAGTATCGTTTGAGCTTTGACTAATATCATCATTAAATATATCATTGTCATTACTTACTCCATCATTTTGAATTTCATCAGATATTTTCTCTACAAAAAATCCATCGTCAAGATCATCAGCTGATTTATGTTTTAGTTCTGCATTTGAATCTGATATAAATCCTTTCATTCTTGCTAAACGATCAGCTTCAAGTGCTTCTAATTTTTCCTTCTCTTCTTTAATAATTTCTTCCTCAGATTTTAATCTGTCAGTAGGATTGCCTCTTGCTTCAAATTTTAATTCACGTACAGCCATATCATAATCATCAACTTTTATTTTATCAACAGGATCTTGATTTGATATTTTACTTGCTGATACTATAGGAAGAAGATCTTTCCATTCAGTATCTAGTTTTTCTGTTAAATCTACGGTTTCCTCACGTATCTTTTGCTTCTCAGCTTTTCGTTTTTTGGATTCAGCAATAAGTTCAGCAATCAGGTCTTTTCTAGATATAGTTGAGTCTGATTTTGATAGAATGCCGCCTCCAAAATGTGATTCAACAAATTTTTTATTCAGTTTTCCATCTCTATTTTCATCATCACTAAATTCATCATCACTTTTTGGATCATCAAATTTTTCTATTTCTTCAAGAGTTTGGCCTCTATGCGTCAGCACTTCTTCGTCATTCAAACTAAAAATGTTTTTCTTTTTATGAGCTTTTATACGTTCTGCTGTAAATCTTGCCATAGCTTTTTCTTCTGGTGTCATACGAAAATTTTTTTCACCTATGCGTTTATCTAAAAACACATTGTCTTTATTTTTTAATTTATACTCTTGAAACAGAGTACCCTTGCGTTTACTAATAGCTTTAGCACGTGATATACCAGGCAAACCTCTGTCTGCTTTATTCCTTCGTCCTAAAACATTTTGTTTGTCTTTATTTATATGTATTTCGAAGGGATTTAAATTTTTCTTTTTTTGTTGGTTATGTTGTAATTGCGCTTTTTCAGACATGTTCATCTTCTTTGCTTTCACCATTTTAGATATTTATAGTTTTCAGACGAAATGAGAAGCACAAAGACGTCAAAATAAATATAATATTTTACATATATAAATTCTTTACATTAATTCAAATAAACAAAGTCTTAATAACCTATGTTAAGATAATCGTTTAACAATAATCCACGTGTTTTTATTTCTATCTGCCCGGTCTGTTATTGCTGCATAGTTACCACATATGTTATCAAGTATTGACCAATCAGAGCACTGCACTGAACAGCCAATTATATTTCAGTATATTTTTAGTACTAATGAATTTTATGATTAAGAAAGCGCGCGAATCTTATCATATCGCTAATCCTGCTTCAGATTTTTCTACATTAACTTTTTGCACTCGAGAGGTGATTCTCACTCATCACATGATTTAATGCCGCAACTCGAGTGGTGACTCTCGCTCACTACTTTGTTTGGTGCGGAAATTCGATGCGCGGGGAGAACTGTTTATGTTTTCTTTTTTTCAAGTGAGTTCCTAAATTCTTCCTGTATAATGTTACGAAGGTAACATAATTTCCCTTCCCAATGGAAGTAATGTTTTCTTATCTGAAATAAGTGCGCAATCTTGAACCGGACTCTATTTTCGGTCTTAGTTCGAACTTGAACATCAGGATTATAAAAATTGCGAAAGGATTATAAAAATTGAAGTTTCTGATGCCCATAAGCATGGAACTTAGTAATGAAATAAGTTCAAGTGAAGATGAATTTGATGTAACGTTGCTTAACGAGGAAATTACATCTATACATAGAGAGCTTGACGATAAAGACAACAAGAGCAGTGATGATGATAGTAATGAAGTAAGTGGTGTAAGAAGATGAAAGATCAGAATAATAGACAATGAATAATAGACATGAAAACGACAGCGATAGTGATACTGCAGAAGACCTACAATCGGACAGTTCTGAATGGATTAGTTGTACAGAATCCAAAGAAATACCCTTGAGAATACCGTTCATAGCCGGCGATACTCCTGCAGAACCGCACATACTCCTAGACAAGAAAGAACCGTTGTATTTTTTCAAACTGTTTTTTACTAATGAACTCGTGAATGAAATAGTTACTGAAACAAATAACTACGCTAGAAAAAAGTTAGAGAATAAGACGCCATCACAGTATTCAATATGGCGAGCTTGGCACAGTGTGACTATCGAAGAAATGTGGGCATTTATTGGAGTCATAATAAATATGGGGATAATGCCGTTGGCGAATTTGTAAGAATATTGGTCACGGAATGATATAAGTTATATTCCTTTTTATTCAAACAAATTTACCAGACAGATTCAATCAGATTTTTTGGATGCTTCATCTAAAAACAATCCCAACACGAGATACTGGTCCAAGAATACGTTTAGAGCTAATAAGCTGCTTTCTTGAATACATAAATTCTAAAGTTTTAGAGTATTTTACACCGGAAAAAGAAATTTGTGTGGATGAGTCAATTATCAAATTCAAAGGTCGGATTTCCTTTATCACTTACAATCCGAAAAAACCAACCAAATGGTGTGTTAGAGTTTACACAATGACAGACTCAAATACTGGGTATATCTGTGGTATTTTTTCTTATTATGGAAGTTTTACAACGGAGAAATTGATAAAGCCTGACCTTCCAATATCAGCAAGAATACTGCTGCACCTTTGTACGATGCTGCTGAAGAAAATACCTGGTACTCAAGGACACCATATGTTCACCGATCGGTATTACACCAGCTTTATCTTGGCTGAAGAATTATTCAAATTGAAGTGTCATCTGACAAGAACAATCTTAACGAATAGGAAGAATTTGCCAAATCAAATAAAAAAAAACAACATTCCGCAAGAAATTGACAGTAGCATACCGCAAAAGAAATACTTTAGTTTTAGCATTTAGAAGAATAAGAAGGTTGTCACATGTTTGACCAATGGGAATAATGCAGAAATGAGTACTGTAAAAAGGATTTTATGAGATTGTATTGAAATTACCGTCAAAAAGTCTAATGTTGTAATAAATTATATAAAACATATGGGCGGTGTCGATCAATATGCCTCAACATACTGTTTCTTAAGAAAATCCTTGAAATCGTGGCGTAAACTATTTTTTTGGGGTCTGGAAATTTGTGCAATTAATTCATATATTCTTTATAAAATCACTGAAGAGCAGAGAAGACAACGGCCGCTTAAACACTTGCGGTATGTGAAAACCTTAGTTCAACAATTAACTGGAGATTTTCACCAAACACGTGATCGAGCTTCAACTTCAACCTTCAATTCCGAAAAGATCCGCCTGAATGGAAAGTTGCATAACATTCTAACAGGAGTTAGGAAGGATTGTAAAGTCTGCTCTCAAAGAAATAAACTCGGTAAAAGACATCAAATTATTGTGATACTTGTGTTGAAAAGCCGGGCATCCATCTCAGCAATTGTTATATGAAATATCATACAAAACAAAATTACAAAAACTAAAGTTTTAGAAATTATCTTCGTAAAGGTCTAAAGATACATAAAATGTTAAAATATAAAAGTTTTATAGGATAATTTGTGTGTGTAATTATTTTAAGTTAGAGGTAAAAAATTCACCAAAAGTGCTACAAAACATCTCGAGTTGCTGATTCTTCCGCGCGAAAATGGCCCCGACTGCAAAGGGTTAATATCAAAAAACTCTATACTACCACGGTTTACTATAGTCGCTCGTCACGAAATCTTTCTTGCTTGGTAGCGTCGATCAAAGTCAAACAGTGAATTATCAAAATTTTTGTAGAAATATTAGGTTGGAAACTATGAAACGGGCGTTTTTTGTTTAGTCTGTGTTCAGCTGCGACTGAGAGAGATATATTGTAACGTACGCTCGATATTTTAATTTATGAAGTTTAAAGGTATTCTTCTTACTCATGTTGTAAAATTTTTTCGTGTTTGTATCCCATTTTTATTTTATTTTTATCCTAAACCAGATGGAAACAAAACGCTATTTACATCTACTCTTCTTGTACGAGTTTAAATTAAATCATACCGCAGCTCAAGCTTCAAAAAATATTAATCAGGCATTTGGAGATGGATCCACCAATGAAAAAAATGCTCGATATTGGTTCCAAAAATTTCGTTCTGGCAATTTGAGTATCGTCAATGAGCCTCGAGGAAGACCACCGGCCCATATTGATAACGAGGAATTAAGGACGACTATGGAATCCGATCCACAAACAACTAGTCGAACACTAGGAACTAGTCATACAGCTGTGTTAAAACATTTGCGTGCAATAAAGTCAAAAAATTGGACTCATATGTGCCGCACGAATTGACACAACTGCAGATGATCGACCGCAAAAGCAAGTGCGCATCTTTGTTGCTTCGCAATACACGATTGCCATTTTTACACCAAATCATCACTTGTGATGAAAAGTGGATTTTGTATGATAATCGAAAACGATCAAGCCAATGGGTAGATAAGAATATATCCCCGGGACACACCCCGAAACCGAAATTTCATAAAAAAAAAAATTATGGTCACCATATGGTGGAATGCCCAAGGAGTGATCCATTATTCCTTTCTACAGACGAAACTATAACAGCGATGTCTTATTGTCATGAAATTGATGTCATGCATGAGAAAATTATGGAAAAACAACCAGCATTGCTCAATCGGCACGGCGCAATATTACTGCATGATAACGCACGACCACATAAAGCTTCAATTACTGTTGACAAATTAACTTCTCTACAATATGAAATTTTACCATATCCTCCATATTCACCCGATATTTCACCGACTGATTTATTATTACCTTTTTCGTTGGTGCGAATGAAATGTCGGATTCTTAAGTGAATATATAAAACTGCATATCTTTTTCCAAAAGTTGTTTATTTAATCAAAATATGCTCCATTTACTTCAATATACTTTTCCCAACGAGATTTTAATGCATAGATGCTTGTCTTGAAGAAATTCTGATCTTTAGAATCAATGAACTCTGACATGACATTTTTCAGACTGTCTTCATTTTCGTACTATTTAGCCCGTAAAAACAGTTCTAAATGTTTAAATAAATGAAAGTCGGTTGGCGAAAGATCCGGTGAATAGGGTAGGTGCTACAAAATTTTATATTTTAATTCATTTAATTTCGCAATTGTTTTGTACGATATATGCGGCCGAACGTTGTCGTGGAGAAGTATTGGGACATGCCGATTAACAAGTGATGGGCTTCTAATTTTCAATTTTTCATGCATTTCTTCAATGTACTAGCAATACTTTTCGGCTGTAATTGTCATTCCAGTTCGAAGGAATGAGTAATGTATTACTCCAGTTACATTCCAGCAAACTGTGATTAAAATTTTCCGTGGATGAAGTGATGACCGTGGAGTATGAGCACAAGCCTCATCCCTATCAAGCCACCGAGCACACCTTTTCCTATTGTCGTAAAGAACCCATTTTTCATCACAAGTAATGATCCGATCGAAAAATGGATCTCGATTAAATCGGGTTAGCAATGATGAACATACGTTCAAGCGATCCAGCTTATTAAGCTCGGTTAGTTTGTGCGGTATCCACTTATCCATTTTTTTCACCTTGCCAATTTCAGAAAGATGTCGCAATATTGTTGTACGGTCAACTTCCATTCTGGCAGCAAGTTCCTTTGAAGAAACAGTTGGATTCGTTTCCACCAATGCTTTCAGAGCATCATTTTTCACAGACGTTTCGGGTCTTCCACGCGGTTCATTTTGCAGGGAAAAATCACCAGACCGGAATTTTTCAAACCAACGCTGCACTTTTTGATCGTTCACAGTATTCTCTCCAAATGCCTGGTTTATATTGCGTGCAGCTTTTGCAGCATTATTACCAAGTTTATACTCATAAGAAAATTACACGAATATCGGTTGAATTCATATCTGTGCAAAATTCAAAGCAAATAACAAAAGGGAACACTTTTGAGAAAATCTTCTTTGCTAAAATGTGACTCTGACAATGGACAGTACGACTATAAACCAGGTTATATCAAAAACAAAAGCATAACAAAATACGACACATGAACGCCCATCGATAAATATATCTAATATAAATGATATATGAATAAAAGTACAAAACGTTTTTTTTTTTTCATCCTCTATTGTTTCTCTTTATCTTACTATCTTATGATCATTATACATTTGTTTTCACAATGTTTTTTAACCGTTTGCGTACCAGAGGGTTTTGACAAAACATGATCGAAAAACACCAAGGAGCGCGATAGCGCTCTTTCAATTACGTTTCGAAAAAAGCCGAAAAGCGTGATAGCGCTTGTCATGTTCAATGCGATAAACAACAGGGCCGCCCTTTTCGTGTTTATTTCTTTTATACCAAATTCAGTTATGAATGAAAAAATATATATGTATAATATATATATTAGGTTGAAAACTATGAAACGGGCTTTAAATGAAAATAAAAAAACGAAAAGCATAATTTTTCACATTATTTATTATATTCAATTGAAATAATTTCCATTCTTCATCTACGACTTTTTGCCAACGATTGGGCAAATCACATATGCCTTTTTGAATAAAATCTTTATTTTTAGAGTTAATAAATAATTCAAAGTCTTTTATAATATCATTTTGATTATTGTATTTTTTTTCTCTTAAAAATAATTCATAATTATTATAGTAGAGATCACAGCGAAATTCACATCAGCCATCAGTGGAGGAAATAAATATAAGAGATTGAATAATAACATCTTACTAAATTATCTAATAAGAAAAAAAGAGTAAATTAATTAAAAGTAAAGTAAATAAAAAGAAATTATCGGGAATCATTTTAGCCTGGAACCTACATTTCCTAAATTACGAATATAGATGCTTACCAATATACAATACACATTGCTTATAGAATCTCTATCTTTTTATTCTATGAAATGTAAAAGAAACTACAAATTTGTTCAAAATTTTACAATATTTTAGAAACTCAAATCCCTTGACATAAACGATTGGACACGTATTTCTTTATTTTTGCCATAGAATTATTTGGCCAAAACTCATTAAAATGATCGAGTGAGGAGTTTCTGTAGCTTTTTCGGGTGAGCATCGTGAAAACCATTTCTTTGCGTTTGAAAATGTTTAGAAAATCTAAGCATCAGTTATTTACGTACACAACTAAGCAGGCAATCGCTACTTCATGGATATACATTATTCAAGCATATGAAAATTAGTAGTGGGTGTACGAGCTTCATCTCTTTTGCCGAACATTTCGATATAATACTAAACTTTTTTTTCGCGAAAAATGTTGAAAACAACATTAACGCCATTAAGGAGAACAGAAGTAATTCTCTATCAATTTTAATGAACAAAGTCTCATTTTAAAGACGAAGATTTAATTTACGGCACTGTTCCGGCGGAATTTTGAAAAAATCGTGATAATTTTTTTCAAAGAAAATAAAGCGAGAAGTATCATTCCGGGACGAGAGATAACGTATGCATTTGCATGTGTGTGCATATGTGCATGTGTTTTGATTGAATATTACGACAAGGAAAAAGAGGCATTGAGATTTACTATATTATTTATTAATATCTCTAGAAAATAGAATATGAAACATTAATAACAGATAGATGATAATGATAACAACAGAATAATTTATTTATGAGTCCATTAGGAATTGTTTACATCATATATTTACCGAATAGATTATATTAAAATAAAATGTCGAGTGAATATATAATATATTTGTGAATGTCAACATTGTAAATAAACATATGAAAGATGATAGTATTTTTTTCCATATTTCTTTCAATATATTTAATAAATTGTAAACTGATTTACGACATGAAAAAAGATATATAATATTATGATTAGCGATCAGTCAATAAAATATTTATTTATGATTTTATGAACATTTTGTTGTGGGGTGTACTAAAAAAATTTACAGGGGACTAGAATTTAGATAGAAGAATTAAAAAATAAATATTTAAAATTTTATATTTAAAATAGAAACCTGCTATTTCTGTTACCGAAAAAAAAAAAGAACAAAATCATTCGTTTCTCACAAGTTTGTTTCTTTCATTGGAGAATAATTATAAAATCTGAATAAAGTTTTTTCAAAATTGCGGCAATATATACGATGGTTCAAATGCAAATAAAAACAAAAAAGTGAATGTTTTCACAAAATACATGTATGTTTTAACGAATATATTACAAGAGACAGTGCATTCAAAAAGTGATTCTTTTAATATTACTAATGTATATCTTATTTAATGTTCATTGGGATATAGGGTTACAATACCAAATTCTCGGTAAAATGAAATTCAAGAATTTATCAGGATACTCAACACAATTTTGTCTTCCAAAGAATTCCATAGCATACATACTGCACATTACACCGTTACCTAAAATAAGGGTAAACCATAGAAATATATTGCCAGCTTTTCTTGTGATAAAAGTCAACGGGCAGCCTATGAAACCAAACAAAAGTATCATTCCGGGACAAAAAAATTGGAAAGCAAAACACATTATATATTCATGAACGAATGCGGATATGCAAAATACGGAGCAAGTTGCGATAAACCTATTTTGGTTCGTTAAGATCTCAACCACATCTTTGTATACGTAGGCGTAAAGCCAATCGTGCACGACGACGTTCCATGTTCTGTAGTAAACGCTATAAGATGATGAATTCCACCAGTCCTGAAAATGAAATACATAAAAATTCTATGATAATGATTAAAATTATGAATTAGTCTTATTAAAAAAAAATGCAGTTCATTTTGTTTTTTACCTTGTAAAACAATCGATCGGCAAAACGCAATACTTCAGCGCAAGCGTTTAACCAAGCGTGTAAAAGACAATAAAATCCACAAAGGAAGAAAAGAATTCCAGGCATGGACGTGTTGATTATATTGAGAAACAATTGTTCCCTTCTTATAGGTTTAACTCCATGTTTTCCATATATCGGATAAAAGAAGCGTTTACATATGAAAGCCATGTAAAATATTATCAACAAAACTTCTACATAATGCCAGAGAACAAACTTCCATCGAATACTTTTTGTCCTAGAAAAATTTACAAATGTAATTGAACATTACACATGATGCTCGGAGTCATCTATAAATTTACCTAGGATAATTATCTCTATAGATTAACGTTGGAGCGAAGAAGAAATATAGATACTTCGAAAAATCTGGCATTACTGGCTTTTCCATTTCCGCGTGTATTTTGTATTTAAGAAATTTTGGTGCCGTACTCCTTATGAAAGCGTAACATTTCATTAACATACGAACCTATTTAAAGTTGCAAATAAAATTAATTTTTAGAATTACATTTTAAATCGAAACGTTTTAAATCCGTATATTTAAATCATTCGGTCGTATATCACTCTTTAAAATTATGCTTTGTACGAGACATTGATGTATATATTCAGCTTAAATAAGTTTATATATAAGTGATTATTATATTTATGAAGGTGTTTAGTAGCAGAACGTTCATATATAGATACTTATATATGAAATTAATTTACCTGTTCTGTAAGAATTACAGTGCTAGAAGCTACTGGTAGTCCCTCATCTACTATTGCTTTAGCTGGAAGAACGATGAAAATGAGCAAATATAATACAAGCCCCGCTATCCATCCATAGTCCCATACTTTTAAAGCAGTTGCTACGTTAAATAATATCATAAATTATAAGTATAATTTTTAAGAAATGTTTAGCGATATTTTTTTAATAACAAAAACCAATTTTATTGTTACATAATGGTAAAAAATGAAGACGTTTGTGTGCCCAAATATAGAACGGAATGTAAATTCCAAGTGTCGTTAATGTCATTAAAGACCAAATATAAAGGACTCTTGAAAATTTTCCGAAACTCCATATTATAATATTCATTCCGACATTTATTCTGAAAATAAAATAAAAAAATGTATATATCTACCGACAAATTTATTATGTTGATTATATTTTATTGATATAAATTTGTACTACAGTTTTTATCAAAATTCAATGAAATTAAGGTATAAATGATCATGCTTACGATCCACCATCCATAATATCGTATGTAATAGTATTCATAAAAAGTAATATTAGTATCGTTGTAAATATATTATATACCGTCCGCACATGTTTGTTGGTGTTAAAAAGATCAGTTAATAATGAATTTCTTTCAGAAAATTGTTTTTCCGGTAAGATACTTTCCTTTGATAATTTTCTGTAAGCAATATAAAGAAAGAATAATATTTCATATTAAGTATTTTTCCGTTATATGAAAAAATGATGAAATATGGAGGAACTTCATAGATAAATAAACTTGACAATTTATAATATATTACATTACGTATGATATACAATGGACTCATTATTTCAAAGAGATCGAATATAAATATATTGGTTGAACTTATTTCAATGACTAGACTTCAATAAATTCCGATAAGAAATATTTCTTGTCGAAATGATTTGAATTATCTTTATGCGATATTATCGTATTTGTTTAAATAGTGATATAAAATGTAAAAGGAGAATAAACATTTCGTATTTAAATCTGAACGTCAACGGTCATGTGTTATCATTATCAATTTCGTGCTGATTGGAAGACTCGTAATCTCAGCAATAGCTCTATTTCTTTAATAAGGAATAAGACAATAATAGTGACAATATGGTAGATCCTCCTTGATGAAACAATTGTAGGAATGTACATGGACATTTATTAACTCTGATATCAAAGATTTTTTTTTTTTTTACTTTCATTTAAAGATTTCGTAAATAAAAACTGATATTAATGAATTTTCCATATTTTCGAATAATAAAAAATTTATTTTTCGTATTCATATTTATAAATATTAAATATAAATAAATAATTTAATTTATAAACTTATTATTTATAAAACGGATATGTAAGATCGAACAATTGAAATTTAATAAAATGAATGATAAATGATTATGTATTGAAAGGATCATTAATAATTATATAAACTTAATTTTAGATTAGCATCTAAATAATACCATCATGTTGATAGTATACAGGTAAGCAAATTTCATATGACGTAGTAGTACGCATGATCGAATGTATGAATGGTACATATATAAGGCACAAATCAGATCAGTGGACACGTATAATGCCTTTATGATATACAACGAGAGAGAAGGGTCTCCTTCAATCATGTTATTAGATTTGTTGGTTTTATTATGCTGTGTCTGAACTCATACGTATATTATTCTTGATTATAGAATTTTTAATACTCATATAAAAAACATAAATCGGTATCTTATATATTTTTTTTTACGATTTATCAAATATAAGAATCAGTAGTTTAAACTCGACTGTAAACATTTTATTTAAGTGCAAGCGTACTCGGGTTTATTTGATACTATTATATATGATATTTTTAATCAGTTACATTTTTCGATACGTTTCTAGATAAAACTAAAATTGGAATTTTAATGAATTTGATAATATGACAAATATTTTTTATATACAAAAGACGAAAATATAATACACCTTATAATTTTCGAACTATACGAACCTTTTATCACAGTATTTATCACTCAAATTATCTGACATTTGTAATGATCTTTCACGATTAGTTTTGTTTAATACTTCTGATATCATATCGTTAATACGATCATTGACTTGTTCAATAATGCTTTCCGAAATTTCCTATAAGAAAAATGACAATGTAAACAACTTTAATAAATATCTAATATATTATGCTAAATGAATTATTTTATTTCAGAATTTACAAATAGTAAAATTATTAAAAAAACTTATAAAGACCAATAACTACGTACTTGCATTCGTATTCGTATTTCAGCAACAGTTTCTTCATCTATCGCTCTTTTTTTTTCACTTTTCTTAACTATAAAACACCGCATTTAAAAATGAAATAATTATTCAATTCTTCGTATAAAATATTATATTTCTTAATTATTTAATATTTAAGTCTAAAAAATTTATGTCAAAAATCATATCGATCACTCTACAAGTGTTTCAAAATGATCAATTGTAAAAGAATTATCGTGATATACTTATATGATAGTATAACATTGTAAATACAGCTATAATTATCATTTTATTTCTATATGTATAGAAAAAAGCTTATCTTCTTATAGATTTTCATCATATTTATATATATATATATATATATATTCATAATATAAACTTACGTCGTAAATTTGAAATTTCCAAATGACCGTTCATCCTTGTGTTCGTTCGGTGCTTCAACTTTGTGATCTTCTCATCCAATATGATTTCACCCTCGCAAGTAAAATCGATGATCTCTAAACAATTGAGTGAAAAACTTGTCGGGCATAAAAGAAACTTTCCTTTAGTGACACAGCACACGCGACGATAAGCGAATGAACGAACGTAATTCTTGTACGTTATAAAAGTGTCTGGTTGGAACTATTCTCTGGCGAATAGTAGAACTAAAATCGTGCGCGTATTTCAATTATTTCTTTAGTATTTTTGTTGACATCCAACATAGATCCTTCCTGAAGATTTACAATTAGATTACTTGGATTAGATTTTTACGTTGTTAATCCAAGATAATAATAATTTTCTTATAAGTATAATTTTTTGGCGACTATGAAATATTATACGATTCTACTAAATAACTGCGCCTTTCTATAATTATATATATATATATATATATATGTATATATAATATTAGATAAGAAAAAGAAAGAATATTTTCTTTTACGGAATTTATAACGCAACTAAACGATATTTTGTCGCATATAACTGTAAGTAAAAAAAAAAAAATGTGAAGAAGAAGACATAAATTTATAGGCGATAACGAGTTGTACTTTATTTCATTTGTTGATAATGTCGGATCGACCTCTTAATCGTCGGTTCAATAACATGTCATCCTTTTGAAGTGTTACACGTTTCGCATGACTAGTTAATAACAACGAATCTTCAAAAAATTGTATCATATACATTTCTAATGCTTCTTGTAATGCTTCTAATGCGATCAATTGTATTCTATTAAAATATGATAAGAAAACATATATGATAAGTAATATTTTCTTCATAATATTAATCAATTTTGTAGATTTGAAAATATTTTAAGTATGAATAAATATGGATACCTGTAAATTGTGGAATATAATTCTATAAAAATTTGTCTAACTAAACGAATGAACGGTGCTCTTGGTATAAGAAGATGCGTTGTGTTTTGAAGATATATAATATTCCTTAATGCGGGTCTCCTGCGTCGTAGTATATTTCGACGTATTTTCGGTTGCTATTAAAATAATTTCAATTTGAAATTCTTTATTCATGGATAATTTAAATATAATCATAGTAAAGAAGATGCATGTGATCTTATTACTGCAGACTCTTCACTGGTCGTAGAAGAATCGACTCGCAAACGCGTAATGTTTGATCTAAATTAATAAAATGAATTACTTCAATATTATATGCAATGTTAATTAAATAGATATAGTTGCATCTTCTTATCTGTTCTTTTTCTTTTATTACTGCTTTTGTAAACATGCGAGAAAAGAGCAGATTAAGATTATAAAGTGACATTCGACGTAATAACAATAATACGAAAAAAGAGAAAAAAAGAGAAAAAAAAGAGAAAAAAAAAGAATGAAAAAGAGCAAAATAAGCTCCCATTTCATTAGAAAAATATAGAAATTAATATCTTTACTCTGTTTATATATATTTCTATTCTAATATATATATATAATATATCTAATATTTGTTAAAGTGTTATTGCTTATGTTGGCTAGAAAAATGTACTAACCTCGGCCTATCTTTTCGACGTACCATAATTACAAGTTTTTATGATGTAATATTTTTAAACGCGTGTTTTAAAATATTTTATTGTGCCTGCCACTTTCGTGGATATAAAAGTCTTTTTAATATATTATTATTATATTAAATACAAATATATTCTTTTTTTTTTATGCTATTTGGCGCAGTTAAAAAATATTATACCGATAATATCAGCCAAAAATATAATCTTCTCATTCTGGTAAACATCTCATAAATAAAATTCGATGCAATTAAATTTGATCCAATAAACGCATCGTTGCCATTAGAAACTTAAAAAATATGCTGAATAGATATTGTTTCTTTATTTCGTTATAATATATATATATATATATATAGATATCTATATCTATATCTATATATATATATATATATATATATATATAGATATATATATCTATATGGATGTGTATGCGTGCGCACACACAAACACACATTTTTTTTATATATATCTTATATATAATTCTTTAGAATAAATTAAGATTGAATTATCATTTGCATTACATTTTATTAAATTTAGATATAATACTGTATTATTATTAAAAAAATATAGTTACTAATATAAATCTATTATAAATGCAAAATTGGTTTTATCCATTATAATTTTTTTGTTTTATTCAAATAACTATCTTAATCAGTGTAATCTTATATTCTATTTATTAGAAATTCCAATCACAATTTTGTAGATCTTCTTCACCTAAATTTAGTAATTCTTTAATATCTTTAATAGAAATTTCTTCTTTTTCTTCATTATTTTCTAATGATGTATCATTATTTATTTCGTCACTTATATCCATCTTATCATCTGATTTCAAGCTTTTTTTTGGAGTTTTTTCCATGAAGAAATCTATTTTTAACTGGTCATTTTGTTTTAATACTTGATTTGTTACTTCCGCTTCGTCCATGAGAATATTTTGATTGAGACCAACTTTGCATAAAATATTTATCTTTCTTTGTATTAATGACCATAAATGATCATCAGCTGTTTGTTTTGCCACTAAATATTGGATAACAACATTACTATCTTGTCCTATTCGGTGTACTCTATCTTCTGCTTGACATAAAATCTATGTTTAAAAAATCATTTATTAAGAAATAATAAATTATTAACATTAAAAATGATTCTAAATAGAACTTTATATATATAATTAAAAATAATAAATAATGGCATACTCCAGGGTTCCAAAATAATTCTGCAAAAACTACTAGTTGTGCAGCTGTTAGTGTAATGCCAGCATTTGCAGCAGTTATAGATAAGATAGCTGCCAAACAATTTGTATTATCTTGAAAATTATTGATCAAATCTTTTCTTCTATTTGAACTTGTCCTTCCATCGATCCTTATATATCTATAAAATTATTCCTCCTTTATGAATAGAAGTAAAGAAACATAATTATAATTTAAAAGTACTAATAATTACTCTATTTCCATAGATTCTGCAATATCACATATTGCATCTAAAACATGTTGATGATGAGCATAAACAAGACACTTCTGTTTAGTTTCGAACAGTTGAGTAACATGTTTACTGAAACATTATAATAATAACAATATTAAAAAATAAAATATTACACATGCAGTACATCAAACGTTATATAAGAAATAAATAATGTCTTTACCATACAGCTTTTAACCTTACAAAACTTGATGTATTATAATACTGAAGAAGTGCATTATGATGTTCTAAACCAGTTGAAACTTTTTGCTCTAACTCTTTGGACATATCTTCCATTTCTTTCGTACCTACTTTTATAAGATCTGGATTCAATATAATGACCTGCCTAAAAATCACTGATGTTTGAATTTTTCCACAAATATAAATAGATAAATATACCTTATATATTTATATATACACATAAACATACACACATTACCTTATTTTTGATGGTAATTGATTTAACACATCAGCTTTTAATCGTCTAATCATACAAGTTGATTTTAGTAATAATTGTAATTCCTGCATATTTGATGATCCAGTAAAATCCCAGCCAAAAAGTTTTTTTTCTCCTGCACAATATCGAATTCCATATTCTTGAAATCTAAGTGAAGCATTGTGTTAAAACTGTATATAAATTATATTTCATTATTATGTTACATTTAAGTTTAATATTTACCCCATAAAATTGGGAAGCACAAGATTAACCTGAGTATATAATTCTATAGGACGAGACAAGGCTGGTGTTCCACTAAGTAAAATTATATGTCGTGCATTAGAAACAGTGCTTTGTACTGCATTAAATCTAGCAGTTTTATTGTTTTTCAAAATGTGAGATTCATCCTACAGAAACATTTTTGTATTGTAATTAATATATCATAATAGAATTTTTAACATGCACTGAATGTATTTAATCTAGTACATACCAAAATGACAAATCCAAAAATACGCCTTCTAAATATTTCTACTGCTCTTACCAATATATCATAAGATACTATAACAATTTTTACATCATTAACAAAGTCTTTAGCATTGGTAAATTGATGAACATAATGTGCAGGTATAGATGGTAAAAAATTATAAATAGCTTCGGACCATTGATACCTATAAAAATAATATAAATATATACAAGTAATATTTATTTAATAAAATTTATTTAAATTAATATTTTTTAATTTTTTACCTAACAGAGGATGGTGCTACAATTAACAAAGGCCAACTATCTTTAAAGTAATATGCTATTCCCAATGCTTGCAATGTTTTTCCCAATCCCATGTCATCAGCAATTATACAACAACCATTTTTTGAAATACCATAACTAAGAAAAATAAGAAATGTTTGAAATACCATAATAAAAAACATAAATTTAAATCTACTAAAATTTTGTAATATAAATATATCATAAATTTCAATTACAAAAAATATTGTACAATATTTACCAGATGCCTTCTTGTTGAAAAGGCATTAACATATCTCTCAATGTTGCATCTATTGATGACAGATCAATAGAAGATATTTCATTGGGTGAATTTAAGTTTTTCTGGAAAATCTAAAAATATAAAAATATTAATCTGATTTTTTATAAATAATCTATTTATAATAAAATTAATACCTGAAGAACAGATTTTGGTATTTGTATTATAGAAAGATTAGATTTTAATTCCAATAGCTTCTTTATTAAATTATCATAATCTTTCAGATGAAAATTCCATATCTTCGTCTTTATATCTAAAATATAACTTCTTTTTATTATTCATAATTGTTAATTGATATAAATATCATGTAATACATTACATATTCAAATATTTTATACAATTTACCATATATTCTACTGTTCACCGTTTTAAATATTTCAATTACAGATGGTAAATAAGATGATATTTCTATTGCAAATCTTTCGTTAGTAATCATATAGCATTTTCCTGTTATAACAGAATTAATACCAAAAAATTTTTGTGGTGTCATAGGTGTATATCTATTATTTGTTTTGTATTTTCGCATAGGCCCAATCTGAGAACTGTTTGGTTCAGATTTGAGTATAGGATCAGTAATAGGCCGTCGAAAATTACTTGCATTTTGTGAAGAACTTTTTATAGGTAACTTTATATTTTGATTTTGTTGTATTTTTCCTGGATCAAATGGTGCTGTTACTTTTGATTGAATTTGTCGTTTTCTTTGTAATGCTTCCAAGCGTTTCTTTTCTATTTCTTTCTGTGTATATTGTACAGTTGCCATTTATATAAATGAAATTATCAATAATATAATTCTTTATTTATTTAAATATTAAATAAAAGGTCAATGTTAAAATATCCTTTAATGTGTGTACTTTAAACAATTGTGTAAGTTCATCGCCCAAAGATACATAACCACGTTCTTACGTCTATTTAAATTTCTTTATCTCGTATTTTTTTGAAATATCAAAAAGATTGTATAGAAGTTTATAGAGGCGACATTTCAACATACTATGCACGATAGTATGTTGAATACACTTAGTAATTTTCACTCTCAATTTGCCTACTATAAAGAAGTATATCGTTCATGGTCGCGCCATAATTTGAATTTGTTTATCCAATCGCTGACTTCTCTTTGCGCGTAGCGGTAATGGCGCTAACTTCGGATATCGATCTAAAGGCACTTGACTGCATTTGCAGTAGTTTACGGGATATCCGTGTTCTGCTTATCACATTTACTTTTTTTCAATATTGCACGTTTTATAATTAGCTTTATTTTATATAAATCAAGTTTAATTCTAAAACTGCCGTGTTAATTATAAGTTTTATATTCTGTGTTCACAAGTACCCCACCCATTTACACTACCCGTACGTGCCAAAAGCCTGTAAGATGCAAATACTTGCATTTATCGTGTTTAATATTTTCAGCATTGCGAATGGTCAGTTTCTAAGTTTATTAAATTCAAAAAAGGAATCTTATCGCAAACGGAATTTATTATATTCTTATTGATAATGTAATTTATTATATATGCAATTGTAAGAACAGAAGAATATTAAGAAATTAATTTTTTTACCAGGTGCAGTAGGTTTGAAAACATTTGAAGCAAATCCAGATACAAAACGACTTTATGATGATTTATTATCAAATTATAATAGACTCATTCGACCAGTCATTAATAACACAGAAACTTTGACAGTATGGCTGGGATTAAAACTATCACAACTAATCGAGATGGTATAACATCAAACTTAATGTTCAAGTTATACAAGACAACAAGAAAATGATGCATTTGAAGATAAATAAATATATTGATATTTTCTATTTATTTCAACATTTTACAGAACCTGAAAAATCAAGTGATGACAACTAATGTCTGGGTAGAACAGGTAAAGTATACTCCTTGAAATAATAGTTCAGTTATAATTTATTATTTATTTACGTTCCACAATTAATTATTATTTTTTCAATAGAAATGGTTTGACTACAAATTACAGTGGGATCCAGAAGAATATGGTGGCGTTGAAATGTTATATGTGCCTTCTGAAAATATATGGCTTCCAGACATTGTGCTATATAATAAGTAAATAATATGCAAAATACAATCCTTTATTTAATTAATCCAGAATTTTAAGCTATGTTGTAATTTTTATAGTTATATTTGTTCAAACACCATATTTATTTTTTATAATAGAGGACAAAATATGGAACACAAGAAAATGATTTTATAAACTGTTATTATTTGACAGTGCTGATGGAAATTATGAAGTAACACTTATGACAAAAGCTACACTAAAATATACAGGTGAAGTGTCTTGGAAACCACCAGCCATTTACAAGTCATCCTGCGAAATTAACGTAGAATATTTCCCCTTCGATGAACAATCCTGTATTATGAAATTTGGTTCATGGACTTATAATGGAGCTCAGGTTATAAAGTTTAATAAATGTTAAATTTATCTTGTTAACACATTAATATTTTAATTAATTTTGAATTAAATGTTTCATTAAATGTTGTATTCCTTTTTTAAAAGTGATTCTTACAAACAGGTTGATCTGAAGCATATGTTACAAGAATCTGGTAGCAATTTGGTAAAAATTGGTATAGATCTGACTGATTTTTATTTATCAGTTGAATGGGATATTCTTGAAGTTCCTGCAGCTCGTAATGAAGAATATTATCCTTGTTGTGAAGAACCATATTCTGGTAAAAAATTCGTTTTATTATTTAATCTATTTTATTGACAAAGCGCAATTAATATTAAGTAAGGTAATTAAATTGAAAGTCATATTACTTTAATTTTCTATTTAATAATCCAGATATTACCTTCAATATTACAATGCGAAGGAAAACTTTGTTTTATACTGTTAATCTTATAATTCCATGCGTGGGCATTACTTTTCTTACAGTATTGGTTTTCTATCTTCCAAGTGATTCTGGTGAAAAAGTAAGTTTAAAAAATATTTATGTAAGTTTATATCTCTAAATGTTACTTATAAACTATAATTCTCATATTTACTTTTCTCTAGGTCTCATTATGTTCTTCCATTCTTCTGTCTTTGACCGTTTTCTTTTTACTATTAGCTGAAATAATTCCACCAACATCATTGGCTATACCTCTTCTTGGAAAATATTTATTATTTACGATGATATTAGTAACTTTATCTATTTGGATCACTGTGTGTGTTCTAAATGTTCATTTCAGGTAACAAAAATAAATTAAAATAAAATAAATGCAATCATTTCGTATATAAATTAATAAATTATTTTAGATCTCCCTCAACACACAATATGTCACCGTGGGTAAGACAAGTGTTTTTAAATTGGATGCCAAGAATTTTAATGATGCGTAGAACTCCATATTCTACGCCTGAATATGATGATACATATATGGATAGTGGATATACTAATGAAATTGATTCTAGGTATGTTTATGTCAATAAATTGTATTATTTTTATATAAATAATGTATTTAATATTTTATAATTGTAAAATACAAATGATTGATTTAACTTTGCAACAGTGTAAGTGATTATCCTTTAGAATTGAAAGGCACAGATGGATTTGAAAATGTCACATCCACGTACAAAAATATAAGAGAGGATGATGCTCGACATATACCTCATGCATCTGGTATGTTTTAGATAGAAAAATTTTATAACAGAGTAAATCTTCAGTTAAATCTTACATTATTGAGTTACTTAATACTAATTAATATTGTGATATTGTTACAGTTACTGACAGTGAAAATACAATGCCCAGACATTTGTCTCCAGATGTAATATCAGCGCTTAAAGGAGTCCGTTTTATAGCACAACATATAAAAGATGCAGATAAAGACAATGAAGTACAGTTACTGTGCTATATAATTATATAATTTTTTTTTTTTTTTTAATAGGTAATATAAGTAATTTAAATGAATATGTATTTATAGGTAATAGAAGACTGGAAATTTGTTGCTATGGTTTTAGATAGATTCTTTCTATGGGTATTTACATTAGCATGTATTGGAGGTACACTTGGTATTATATTTCAAGCTCCTAGCTTATATGATACAAGAGAACCTGTGGACCAACGACTTTCTGCAATATCATTACGTAATTATATGTTTCCGCCCAAAGAGGATCCTTTACCTGAAGAGTAAATTCTGAGACATAATCTGACTATTAACATAAGAATCAATACAAAGATGTATTAAACATATTATTACTCTTTATTCTAAAAATGAACATTAATTTATAAATATTTTTAATTAAATAATTTAATTACCTATGATAAAACCATATATTTATTAGAGAAAGGTTTACAATATTAAAATATATAATTGTAAATCTTTATTAGTAATTAATAGTTGAAAAAGAGATACAAATACGGATTTGCATATATACGACAATATACGTAAATAATGAAGAAATAAAATTGCGTATATGTATTATATACACTGCTTGCTTTTGATGAAAATAAATAGTTTACATGTTACGCATTATTTTAATAGAATTTTATATCCCATTAAAGAAAATCTTTACTTATCGAAAGATAACTTTATTTTTCATACAATATACAACTTTTTTCATTATTTATAGTGAAAAATTATGTTTTTTACTTTTAAGTTTTGAAATATGAAAATGATAATAAAGTTATCTGGCAATGAGTTTCTATAGTGAAATAAATTGTACCTATAGAATAAAGTAAAGGAATGCTTAAATAAGTAATAATTTCAGTAATATATGTATCTGATTAATGAATATTTTTATATTTAAAATTATACTAAAAACAATGTTCTGAATTTTTTTTTTTTTTTTTTTTTTTTTTTTTTTTTTTTTTTTTCTTTTTTTCTTCCATATTATATGTGAAGTTAATAATGATCACATCACAGATCAAAGAAATTCCTCATTGAATTTCTATTGTTTTTCCTGTAAAGACAATCATTCTAGATCGATTATCATTAAATCTGGTGATTCACTTGTACTGCTTATAGAACTAGTTTGAGATTTTTTTGGAGGAGTAGAACTTCTAGTTTTTTTTTTTGTACTTTGACTCGGTATGGAATCTTCATCATCTTCATCACTGTCTGATATCAAATCAATGACAACAGTACGTTTCTTTTCCTTTAACACTGGTATAGTAGGACTGCTTTCATCTAAATAAATATATAAAAATAATATATGAAATAAGATGTATTATGCCTTTCATGTAATTTATCATCATATTTTACCAAGTTCTACTGTGTCCACATCTATCTTACGATCTTGTAAGTTAGTCGCCACTTTTGTTTCGGTTTTATCTCTGTCTTTCTCTTTTCTTAGCACTAAATTTTCCCAAGAACCATCTTGAAGCAATTGTATTTCATTAACATCTGGTAATAATTTTTTAGAGTTTAAAACTTCTTGAAAATATCCATCAATAACGAGATTGTCATGTAGAGCAGGTTTATCGCACACTGGGCAATTCCACGTTGGTTTTCGTTCATTCATTTGTAAAAATAAAGAAGCATCGAAACATTGCAAATGTGAGCATGTTGATGCACGACATGGTGTATTCATTCTCATTTTTCCTAAAGGACAAGCTAAAGATACTCTGAGTGATGTAGTAGCTATTTCACTATCTGCATCTTCATTTAGTTTTTCTTTTACTAAAGATTATAAAAAATATAAAAGTTAAAATATACAATAAAGAAAAAATATTAGTATAAAAATACGTTCATAATATATTTACTTACTTAAACCTCTGGTGTAATCAGAATGTCTAACACCTCTATTTTTTAGCCTTGTTAATAATTCTGCACTCGAAAGTTTTCTTACAAGATATACAGCAATTGCATATCGTCTACCATAATCAGATGACCAAGAAACATGAATTTGATTTCCTACAGTAGGTGACAATTTAACTAAAGGACTAATATTTACTGGTCTTGGGGGTCTTTTTGGTTCTACACCAGGTTTATTTGTAGGTATAGGATTCTAAATAGATAAAATTAACTATTAGATCTATTAGTTATTATATATTTTAATAATATTATAGTTTATTAATAAATACTAATTATTAGTTATATATATATATATATATATATATATATATATACATCAATTAAATAGTTGTTATTTTGATAAATTATATTGTTTTAATAATAAAAAATATCGTATTTGGGTTTTACTTACAGGTAACTGACAAAGTTTTCCATTAACTTTTACAACAATATTTGGTGGAAAGTAATCCTCTTGTTCGCATGATGTTTCTTGTAAACAAAACCTCATCTGTACCTGTATATTATATCCCAAAATAAAATAAAGAAAATATGACGTTAATATGACGTTAATAATTTATATAGGATGTCTGAAATAAAGTAATTTACCTGTACCATGTAATCCATTTTGCTTCCTGCACGACAATCTCGAGAACTAGCTATGTCAGTTGACTGTTGTGGTGTTAAATGAAACATAAATGTATTTTCTTGTACTCTTACTGATCCTTGTGGCATTAAACTAGATGGCTTCAATAATTCTGCTAATAAATCAAAAAAAGGTAATTTTTTCAATTTGACATCTGGATGAACAGGATATTGTCCTGATGGTATCTGTAATGGTACTGGTAGCACTTTAGGTGCATATGGATATGGATTGTATGTTGCATTTGTTCTCTAAAATATTAAACTCAAATGAGTTAATATAAATTATTATAAAACAATATATACTATATACAATAGTATTTTACTTGTGGTGCTACGCTTGTGTAACCTGGAGACTGATATACAGGAGTAGTCCTAGGATTTTTAGGTAAAGATGCTTGATGTGCGGGTGGAAGTTCTTTTTCAGAAGAAACTGAACTTTGTGTTTGCTGCTGTTGTCCGATAGTTTGTCTATAAGCATTTTTTATAAGTACATTACATTAATAACATTTAAAATATTTTACCTAGGAAAACAATTAACGCATTTACCTTGTATAATAACTTCTAGAATGCATACTTTGATCAATTTGAGTATCTCCAGTTCCATCAGTTTGAACATACATTTGATGTGCTGCTAATTGATCAGCTCTGTATAAATTAATAGAATTGTATATTTTCTAGTATATATACAATTATAGTATATAATAATCATAAATTAATTTATATTAAATATATATGAACGCATGTACACTATTTGTTATACTGAAATAATTAATTAAAAAAAAATTATTATTAATTTGATGTCAATAAATTCCTCTCTCATATTATGAAAGAATAAATCACTAAATTATATAAAACTCAAACACACCATACAATGTAAGATTTGGGTTATTTGCTAGTAGTACTTTTAATTTTTACTCTAACAAAGTTTGCTTTTATATTTTAATAATATGAAAAATATATAGCAAATTAAAAAATTATTAATAATAATAATTATATCATTAAAACAATATAAAATCAAGTTTAATATTGAGATATATTATTTATGTTTACTTACTGTATTGTCTTGTATAATTCTCGTATTTTAAGCTGGACTGGATGTGATCTGAGACGTAATAATTCTAATGCTCTTGCTTGTAATTCGTTTTTTCTGCCGGATTTATTTCTACCAGCAAAACCCAAAAGCATCTGAAGCTCAGATACTCGGAAACTTAATACCATATTCTGTAATAAAAATCAAATCATGTACATGCGTTTACATCTCAAAATTTTCAAGTTAAGTAGAAGACAACATACTTGACATTGTATAATTTAATAATATAATTCCAACTAAGTTTTAAATAAATTATAAGATCACATTTATTGGAAAAAAGTAAATACTGAAAAAAAATTAATTATTTATATTATTATACAACTTTACAGTATTGAAAATTAAAAGCAACAAATATGTATAAGAAAAGATTATTATTTAAAATATTATATCATAGTTTTACAATAGTATATTAATTTTTACAATACCAAATATATTTGAGGGGTTATGAGTTCTTATTCCTATCACATATGTACATATATATATATATGTATATTACATTATATTATATATATATATACACACAACACGCGCACACACAAATATATGTATATACATATGTATATATATATATATACACACACAATTGAATTTTAATAAACAAATATTATTAGAATAAAGTATTATAAAACAGTGAACATATGATCATTAAGGTCTATGATAAATCTATATATAGATTGTAATGAAACGACATTCTGGAAAGTGGAAATTTTGGGTTAGCTGTCAGTAATGAACAAAAATATATTCAATATTTAACTTCCATTACTTACAATTACTTTCCGTCAATAATGATTGATTCTACCATATTTGTACAATAATTACAATATTACGAATATAGCGCTCAACTAAAAACTAATTTTTTTATTCTACAATACTTCGTATGAGTATACAAAATATGCAATCAAAGTAATAATTGAAACTACAAGAGGGCAACATGAGTGGCCCAGCGTTGCAGATCATTGACTCGTATTCCAATGTGTTGGAACAACTTTTCACTGTTTAATACTTTACTTACCTCTAACTCTTCTGTTTCCGCCATCTTCTCCTTATTGGCCTTATCTTCCAAAGGATACAACAACCCAGCGTTTGCTACCGCTATGGTTGAAAGCTTCAAAAAAATTGATAAAATAAACGGCATTTGAAACAAATGTTAGTTCAAAAATGATTAAGATTTCCTGTAATGGCTGCGCACACTTCATTTATCCAACTTGAATTCATATAATAAAATAACCTTCTTCAAATGGCGTAACTCTGCCATCTATATTCATTACACCAGTAGAAACTGGTAGAAATTAAATGATATATTTCTTATAGTAATTTATAATATTCACAAACAAGTTCAATTTGAAATTATAAGATCTTTGTATGAAAAATTTATGGAACATAAATGAATATATTAAATAAATATGAATTATTTGTATATTGTATTTTTCAATTAATAAATGTTTTTAAAAACGATATTCAGTCGAGATGTATAGGTATGATCAATGAACATTTGGAGAAAATGTTATATCAGTCTTTAAATAAATTAAGTAATCAGTGTATACTTTTATTGTTCAAGTTATTATATTCATAATAAGACTTATAAAAATAAGGAATAATTAATATTACCAGCTAAATATTTCACAATTTCAATAATTAATTGAAATCTAATTAATTATAAATTTTACTCGTTACTTAAACAAAAATTCCACTTTCATGAGCATCTAACATAAATATTATTACTCTCTTATGATCAATACTATCACAACTTCATAATAGAAACGTTATGTCCAAAATTGCTTAAGGCATAAACTATTAAAAATGTTCTCACCTTCTAAGATTCGTTTAGGAAAAAAGATACACTAAAATAAACTGAAAATACTAAGAATAGCCAACAAATAAAACAAATATTTTGAAAGACAGCCTGTATATAGATAGCGTTGCTTATACTGTACACTCATTTTATTCTGCAGTTGTCTATCTATGTTTCTTTTATATTCCTAAGAAATGCGTTCTGTCACATTTTTTCTCTTCTTTTTTTCTCTTTTTTTTTTTTTTTTTTTTTTTTTTTTGATAGCATTCCTCGCATTCTCATTGGAATAATTTATATTTCTACGTTATTTTGTCATTAGAATTTTCATATTTATTATAATTCTTTAATATCATTGATTGTAATAGTTATACATATATATAATTTTATTATATAATGTATACAACTATGTTGTGCAAATAAAAATTATTAAAATTTTTTTTCTTCGTATATGAAATGTAAGATAGATATATTTAAAACAATTAATAGAGACAAATTTAAAAACAATGTAATAATAATAATGTATATATATAATTTTATATATATATATTAAATATTAAGAATGTTAATATTATGTACATAAAAAACAGTGCCTTAGTAATAACAATTTTTTAATTGCATTATTTATATTCATGAAATATTATTTTAATTATAAAATAAAATAAACAATTTTATTTTTATAATTTTATATAATAATAGGAGAGGATAGGATATTAACGATTTAAATGATCATAATAAAAAATTGATATTTTCGTAACATTCTCACATTCTCTTATTTATTCATGAAACCATCTTTCAGTAAATGTAAACTCTATATTTTTCTATAAACAAATTGATGCATGTAATTATTGATAAATGTTCTAATGGAAATATGTGTGTGTTTTATGTATGTTGATATTTTTTAAATCTTAAACCTAGGCCAGTCTTGCTTAGTGAACATTATTTTGCAAATTGTATGTAAGATATAACTTTCAATATATATTTCTGACATGATTGAAGAAATAAATGCTTGTAATAAAATTATTTTACAAAAATTATAAGAATTAATGAATGGGTATAAGTTAACATGAAACATTATATTGATTTATAATTATATTCATCTCTCCTTCAAATAAAATTATACTATACTAGATATATCTTTGCAGATTATCATACAATATATCTATTTATCAATTTATAATTTGGAGAAACACAGCATTTTGTGGTATATATAGCTATAATTTTATTATTTTATAGTAATTTGTACCATTTGAAATATATAAATCTGTTAACAGAATTGGTGTGTTCTCGATCAGGCACGATAGCAAACAATGCACGTGCGAATACAACTTACATTCTATATAATGAATTCTTTTGATTTACAAACTAATTAAAAAATATGCTATGACTGGCAGTTTTTCACGTGTTCATAGAGAATGTTATATAAAAAAAAAAATTAATGGAGAATAATATAATAATATATATATCAATAGGTTTATCAGAAATGCTACATTATATTATTTCAATATTTTTATATTAGACATGCATCCTGCTTTCCACAACAATCTCATATATGTAACAGAACCAGAGAAAATTTTGATATCTTTATATGATTATTTATTTAATTATTTATTTATATAATAGTCGAATTCTTTTTATAAATTTTTTACTCAAATAAATAAAGTAACAATTAACGTTTGTCATGATTAGTAAAATATTGCTTATATTCAGCCAAATTTGCTGTTTCTTATTAGATTATTATCACATAAGTTACAATATGAAATTGTTTCTTAATGATCCCTATCACCATTTTGTACATTAATAGTACTTTTATATGCATTTAGAATAAAAGAATTTATTATAGTGCCTTTTCTGTATTTTCTGAATGTTATGAAAATTGATAAAAGAATTCCATCAATACAGCTATGTAAATATTCACTTTTGAAAACTGTGTTGCTCTATGAGCATATATTTTGGTGTCTTTGTTATTATATACATTTGAAATTCATACAACGATCTTACGAAGTGTTGTGTGATACATTATCTATCTAAAATAAAACAAGAATGTTTTTTAAAGAAAATGTACTGTCTGATAATATTCATCTAATAAAATTCATGGCTTGATGATTGATCCATTTGCATTTTGTAACCTTACAAACATAAAAGGTGTTAAGCACACTCTAAATGTGCATTGATTATTACAAAATGTATTGTTTTAATTCCTTTGCACATGTATCTATATATACAAAAAAAAAAAAATCATTAATAAATAAATTTACTATAACAGAAATCTAATCCATCTAAAGAAAGATAAATGATTAATTTTCTTATCTATAATTAAATGGAAGCTTTCTATAATTCAATTAAATAGTGCATGTTTTTAGCATTACTCAGATATAACCTTTTTTATCCATAATAAAAACTTGAGTATTTTTTGTAGAACAAATTAAATGCACCTCAGTAATTTAATACTTATCTCTAAGACTGGAATCTGTATGTTTTATTACATATTCAAATACAAATAAATTTTATATGAAAACTTATAAAGTAATATTGTATTCAATCAACTAAGAAAAAGGCAGTAACTGATTGTAAATAATATAAAACTTAATATTTAAATTAAAAATGTTTTTTTTTTTTTTTTACTTGATAGCTTTGATTTGTTAAATTGAAGAATCTATATTACAAATTGTGTTTAAAACTGATAGCATAAATTTAACATAAAAATAAAAAATAGTAAATCTATACAACAGTATGTATGATTGGATATTATACAAAAAATAAAAATAATAAAATATAAAGATAGTTACATATTTAGAATGATAGTTGCATGTTACGAATAAATTTCAAGTAAACATCCAATGTTTAAACATTTTTATCAAATTGTGATGAATGATATAACTATGACAAAAAATCAATTTAACAACTTGACAATTACATAAATTGATCAGTCAGTCTCATAAATAAAAAAAAAAAAAAGAAAAAGAAATATACATTTACTTTGGTAGTTTCTTAAAATAATTACTAAAAAGCAAAAAATCTATTAAATATCACTTCAAATAATCAAATTTGTTATAGTATGCACAGATTATTGGCATTAACAAATTTATCCAATATATATATATACAGTTATTGCTATTATAAAGGACTGACAATTGGTATGACAGCAACACTGAAGAAAGTCAAATACAAGAAGCAATACTGGATTATATTGCAGAGGTAAGAATCAAATATAAGTCTTCATATAAGAAATACATTGATACCAATTGATCAGAAATACAACATAATATTTCAATGTTTTTGAGAACATTTTGTTTCAAAATAGATCCGTTTTAAATTTTAGAAATGTTTTCCTAAAAAATTCCGATAATCTCTGCAGAGTAAGTCCATATAATGATGTTGTATATATTGGTAATTAAATTAGAATAAGTAATAAAATAATTTTCTCTATCAGGAACCGATTTTCAATGAATCTATTACATAATTAAAAATCTTGTTATATCATATGTTAATGTATTATTTGAGGCATCTTTGATTTCTATAAGTTAACTCATTATTGTAACAATTTAATACAATCCAGTATTATAGAATGTGATTTTTTGATACTAACATTTATGATATCAGTTTCGGTCCCTGATATAAATTATGATTTAAAATATTTATATAAAATATTTCATTAAGAAATAGACTTCATCAGCAGAAAGGCAAAATTTGTTTGTAAAATGCAAATTCTTTTTTTATATAATGCTCATTGAACGACGGTATCGTTTTCTAGAATTAGTTATAACAATAGGAACCGATATTGGAGCAGGGGGAGTTACAGGTGTAACAGGAGTTACCGGCGTAAGAGGAGTCATTGGCGTTTCAGCCATTTGGGCTGAAGAGGGTAGCCTGAGCTACCAAATATAGTTTTCAGTTTGTGGAGCTCGCATAACTCCCACACCTCCACCAAGTCGTCTATAATTCATACAACCACATAGTTTCCACTGATTTTGTTCTGGATCGTATACTTCAATTGTTTTTAGATATGCTGTACCATCGAATCCACCTACTGCATACAATTGACCATTCACTACTGCTAAACCAACCTGTTTAAAATGTGGGTCAATAAAATAAATTGAAACAATAAAAGGTGTGACTTTGATTCATTAAAATGAAATGCATTTAAATTAATGTACAAATAGACTTACTCCACTTCTTCTTGAAGTCATGGCTACTATAGGGCTCCATGAATTTGTGTGAGGATTATATCTTTCTGCACTGGATAGTTCCATGCAATCATCGCGTCCTCCCACAGCATAAATTAAATTATTAAATACTGCACAGCCTAAATGTTTACGTCTAGTAGACATTGGGGATACTTGAGACCATTTATTGTGTCTAGGATCATATCTTTCTACAGTATTCAAAGGCGATTGTCCATCGGACCCGCCGATAGCATATAAATAACCACCAAGCACGGCAACAGCTACTCCTAATCTTCTTGTAGTCATTGGTGATACTTTTGACCATTTGTTTTCTTTAGGATCATACCTGAAATATATATAATATACATATATTATATAAATATATAATGTTTTTTGTATATTTCAAATAATAATCTTTTGCTCATTTCTCAATTTAAATAAATGATTTAATGAATTATAAATAATAAATGATAGCAGTATATTTTCATTGTATAATATTGTAAATAAAATAAAAAGTTATCTACCTTTCTACATGATTAAGACATTGTACTCCATCTTGGCCACCTACTGCATAAAGATAGCCGTCTAAAACAGCAACACCTACACTTGTTCTACAAGATGTTGTAGGTGCAACATCACACGACCATTGATTTGTTTGGGGATCATACCTCTCTATACTATTTAAATAACTTTGTCCATCATGTCCACCAACAGCATATAATAATTCATTTAAAACTGCTACTCCTACACCACATCTTCGTTTACTCATTGGTGCAACCATTTTCCAATCTCCAGTATTAGGATCAAATCTTTCGACACTTGCAATAGCATCACCAGAGCACCAACCACCAACAGCAAATAATACTTCTCCTCTTCTTGTAGGCTTTCTAGGACGTGTTCTGGGTCCTTGCATCAATGGTCTTTCTTGTGGCAATAATAAGTAATTTTTTGCTTCATCAACTAAATCTCTACATGCATCATCTGAACGAACTAATAAATCTGATCCTACAGTGCCTACTAAAAATTTTGGACTGAGAAGTGGCAGCCGCACATGCTGTAAAACTTGTGCTAAATGCTGCCTTCTTTCTGTTACATTATATTTAACCCAATTCATTACAGCACTGAAAACTTGTTCTTCTGTTCGTACATTTAATTCATCCGATGATATAATATCAACTAATTGGCCAACAGGTAATAACAAAAATTCTTCGCTTTCCATTACCTAAATAAAAACAGAAAAAATATTATACTGTTGAAATATTTAAACAATTTGCGAAGAATTTGAAATATTTAATAAATTATCAAATATTTACCATTTTACTGAAATTCGTTAAAAATTACCTCTTGGAAATTATGTTGAGTAAATTTATCAGCAATACGTAAAAGTTCTCGACACGAATGAGTATCTGCAAAAGCTCTTATACCCAAACAATTTGATGGATCCAATTGTCGTTTTAAAAATTCACAGCATATATCTTGAATTTCTGCTAGCTGAAGAAGGCACGCTGCTGGAAGGAGAGTTTGGACATTTGCTTCTTCGACAATGATGTGCGAAGTATAGCAAAATTCAATGAGTAATTCCATTGCCAATTCATCTATGTCACGTATTGTAACTTCAGTCTGACGAGATTCTGCTAATTCTCCAGTAAACATAGCTCTGTAATAATAATCAAACAATTGTAACATATGTTCTATATTTTTTATTATTTATTATTAATAATTTGAAATAAATAACACAATTACCTGAAATATGGACTGCATGCAGAAAGAATGACTCTATGTGCAAATATCTTCCTAGAACCAATGTTAAGAACAACGTCACATAATTCTCTATGACGACGAAGAACATTTAGTTCAGTAAGCATAGCACGTGGATGTTTTTCTGATGTATGACTTAAACGTGCTGGAGAGGTAGCACGTTCTACAACCATGTCACCCATCCTTTGTGAGGATGGGACACTTGCCCCTGTTCTCCCTGAGGCACCCCTGGTCCCTCCAGCTAGCTGGAGGCGCAGTGGGGGTGACGCCCAGCCCCACACCGAGTCTATCTGCAACACCATTCACCGACCACCACAAGTATCGAAAGTACCTGCAGCAGCTCTGCTTCTACAGTACTACCTTTTCCTAAAAATAAAAATTAATATTAGAAAAGTAAAACTATTAAATGATCATATTTTATCACATTTTATTCATTTGATATTCAGTAACTATTTTTTGTACAAAACATATTATAATTAAGAAATAAATAATAATAAACATGTTCTAGTTTTGATATTAATCAAGTAAAATAAGAAATACTTGAAAAATATATTATACACTTACTGAATACATTTATGATTATCAGGTAAATACAATTTTCTACAAAAAAAAAAAATAGTTGCCAGTATCACAGCTATAACTTAAATGGTTGGAAGTCATGCAGTTGTATAGATCTGTGAAATTTGTTAGGTATACAAAACACTTTTATAAATAGAAAGGAGCAATAGGTTTATTGTTAATTGTCAATTTTAGTTATCTATATCAATTTAAAATCAATTTAATACATCATCTCTTTAAGTCTGACTTTATTGTTTTTATGTAAAATGATTGGCAAAACTTAACAGAATAACAAACAAACAAATGTGTTTCACAAAATTAAAATTCGCAACATAAAAGTGACTGGTCAAGAGAATGTGTATTTACTTTCAGTTCGTTCTCAAGCCCACTGACATTAAAGAATTCTTCAGTTAGTCTTCGCTTATACTACTTCAGAAAAAAATTCGTCATGTAACGATTTGTTTTTTAATGAAACGTTAAGATAATGTCATAAAGAAAACGTTAAAAATTATTCTACTGCGCGTACCGCGGTATTCGACGCGGGTAAACTTTCATTTTAACAAATATCTGACGATTCGTGGATACCATTCGTATACACCATAATCGTCATGGACTGTGGATATATACATTCAATCCCATCCAGCTGTATAGATCATTGTATACACGAAAAAATTATTCCTAGATTATAATCACTGTATGGAATCTAGGGAATTTTTTTATGTATCTAATGAAGTACATTACAATTTTATTATTTTGTCTTATTAATTTTAATATTTCACTAACAATAATTAATAAACATGGATTTTTTTAATAAAATATATATATATACATAAATAGTTATAATATATATCATAGCATAAATAATATTTGAACCATTTAAATTGTTTGACTATTATATACATGTATGAACGAAGCATAATATTTATTCTATAAGAGTTGGCTGATAATATGGCTGACAATAACAAAACTATGTCTAACGAACCTGCTATAACACAACTTTCTCATCATTTACAACAGAAATTATGTCAAACACGACCACCTTATCGACAAGGGAAAAAATTGACTGCAGTTAAGGTAGCTTCGTAAACATGTATCCTTTTACTATATTATATAAACATTTTCGCTATTTAGGTTATATTAACTTTATATATTTTTTGTTACATATATATTTTTGAAAATCCTACAGCAAATGTATTAAGAAAAGTATTTCGTCAATTACTTTAGTTAATATGCAGTTTTTTTTTTATATGATCTTCCATATATGTATATATATTCAAGATCATTTATATTATAAATAAAGTAATATACGTATATATATACACATATGTATACATGCATACATACCTACATACATACATACATACATACATACATACATATATATATATGTGTGTGAGTGTATATATATTGTAATAATTTTTTTCATTTTGCATATATTTTCTGTAATGCATCACCTCCACTTAACAGATATATACAATTAATGATGAATCACAGCATTTGATGATTTGTGATGTACCACAATTGCAATTAAGACAAGAAATAAAAAAACTTGTCTTTCCTTATGGAGCTGTAAAAAAAGTTCATGTAGTTTCTAATTATCCTTCAGAAGAATTTACAGAAGCATACCATATACATTATGAAGATATACGAAGTGCAAGGTTTATATTTAGAAAATATAATTATGTTTAATTTCAACTAATTAATTAATATTTATGTATAGCATTAACAGAACTTTCAACGTCATTTACAATATATTGTGCAGAATAGCAAAGCATTTCCTTGATGGCAAGAATTTTTATGGTGGTATTCTACATGTTTTTTATGCTCCTGAATTGGAATCTATATCAGAAACAAGAGCAAAACTTATGCAACGTTGTAAAGATGTATCTGTACGATTAAGACGTAATAAACAAGATTTTGCATATAATAGGTATGTATAAAAGAATAATCAAGGTCAACTTATTTATTATGCATTAATGTTTCATAAAAATATTTTTATCTATAATAATATTAGGAAATTATCTCAAGGAGAACAAACAATAACTTCACAATCCTTGTCTGCAAACCAACTTAATCAAACTAATTATCAAGCTACTTACAATGAACCTTTTTTTAATAATGATCAACAATTAAATTATGAATCTAGTATAGCGATAGAAAAGAGAAACATTCAAAATACTAAAACTTCAATTGCAACAACTGTAGTACCAATTCAGTCTAAAATAATAAATACTGGAAACATAAGTGATACAGAGCATTTATTACCAGAAATAAAAAATTATGATAAATGTAAAAAAAGAAAAAATTATAAAGGACAGTCTATTAGAGATAATATTAAGGTTAAAGTCATTAGACCATCAATCATAGATACTAGTAATATTCTAAAATGCGACATTAAAGATAAAAACGTATCTAATAACGCAAATAAGGAAGAAACAAATACAATTGTTGTTAAAAAAATAACCAATAATGATGCTATTAAAAAACGAATTATTTTAAAAAACTCAAGGTATTGTATTTGTTAAACATAATTTATTTTTACACGTTGACAAAGGAAAAATTTATTTACAAGTTTATATTGGTTAAAATATTAGTAATATTAAATAAATATTAACTTTTCAGTATTAAACAATTAGTGAAACCAAGTCAAGATCTTCAAAGTTCTATACAAATGGTTAAATTTCAAATACGATCGGCTTTACGAAAGTGTGAGAATTACTTGTCTTAATCAAAAAAAAATTATGATACATAAATATATTAACTGCAAATAGTACAAAAGGTTTTCATTTATAAAATTAAAACTTATTTTATATTTACATATAATTATTTAAATAATAACTGTAGAATTCACATCCCACTGAATTCCTTTAAATTTTGATTTAGCATAAGATTTCTTATGAGGTGATGTATTTTCATGTTGTATTATATTACTGAAATTTTTATTCTGTAACATATGTTGAGGGGATTTAGTCAATATTGTATCTAATTGTGCATTATTACACCTATTTCTGAGAGGTGTTCGTTTCTAAAGAAAAAAAAAAATTAAATTAATATTATTACCATAAGGAATATTATTTATATTTGTATATAACATATAATTTAATACCTTCTCATTTATATTTGAATTATATGGTATGAAAGTTTTTCCATTTGTTTTCTTTCTGTTCTCCAATGTATCTTGTACATTTTTATTTTCAACTTCAATTTTAAGTTGTTCAGATATTGGTGTACTTTCTTTCATTACATCATCACCAAATATAGCTTCAATTTCTTCTTTAGATGGGCATGAAAATTTTTCTTCATCATTTTTTTGATCATTAATTTCATTAATGTCAGACTGCTCTAAACTTTCTGATAACATTGAATCTCTCCATATTTTAATAGTATTTATTCTTGTGTCATTTTCATTTTGCGAGCTTTTCTTACTACAAGTATTATCATTATTATCATCTCCATTACTAATATGATTAGTATTTTCACTTACATGCAATTCTTCTTTATCTGTACTTTTAGAAATATTTTGCAAAGATTTTATTGCTTCACATGTTTCATCTACCAAAGCTAGTATTTCAGGTGTATTAGATGATGTTGTTTCACAATATAAAAATTTTTGATGATTATCTGTTTCACTATATAGTTCTAAATTTTCTTTGGATTCTATTTTTGAATATTTAGTTGTTTTTTGGATAAGAATTGGAGTTCTATCAAAATCTGTAGATGGGGATCTCGGATCAAACCCTAAACTTGCATAATTCATTGATGGTAATACTTTTGCATTATTTTTCAATTTAATAGTTGGTGTTTTGCAAGATGTAAAATTTTCAACCTATGTAATAACAAATTTAATATATCTTAATATATATGTTTATGAGATATTTGTAAAGATGGAAAATATTAAGAATTTATTGTAATAGTGATTAGAATTTAAATAACTTACCAAAATTGGTGTTCTGGGCTGATCTATATTTGGTGATCTTGGATCCAGATATTTGTTTAATGTCAAAGGTGATATTGTTGTATCAAAATTGGTTTCTAAATATGGTTTTCTTTGCATATGTTTTGGTATTACATCAACTCCCATTCTTGTATTCTTAGATGGTGTACAATGTATCTATTAATTTTTGTTTCATTATTTTTCTTATCTGTCTATTCTTATTAATATTTATTATAAAATAAATGAAGAACATTTAAAATACAATATAATCAATTACTGACAGAAAGTATAAAATAAGTTTACATCATATTTTAAAATAAATTGAATTATACAAACTATATAAAGTTATAAAAGCATATTAAAAACATATAAATTTTATAAAATCTTACCTTTATTGGTGTTCGACATATCTCGGCAGTAATTGATCTAGGATCTATCATCAATTTTTTTTGCGTAGTTGATGGAGTAATCGTATTACATTCTTTTACAAGATTTGATTGTTCTACAGTTTCAGTCACATTTGTATTATTTTCTTCCATACTATCATGAGAAAGAAACTTACTCGTATAATTACCCATCACAGAATTATCTTCGTATTCTTCAATTAAAGTATATTCAGACAATTATAAAAATTCGAGCTTTAACGGTTTCTGTTGCTTTCCAATACCAACAGTTAATTTGCCCGGGGTTTCTTCTCTACACATAGAATGATAATGCGACAGTATAAGAGAAAAAAAAGAATGACGGTTGTGTTCTAATCTGTCATTGGTCAGACACGAAATAAGAATTCAAAATTGATTGGTTAAGATTCAAATGGAATACCAATACACAAAACTAAAAATTATATTAAAAAATACATGTATTTGAAAGAGAGAGTTTTTATGCACTAGAATTTTTATTTAGTAAAAAATAAAATTTTTTAACGCTTAATTTTATGTTTTTATTATTTATGTATCTGTACTAATGCATATAATGTATTACACATAATTAGATTTAGTAAAAGAGTGGTTATCAGAGAAAATAATATTTCATGCTTCAATTCTTTATGAACATTCTGTGTATTCTTATATTGAATCTACAAAAAATCTTCTATGAGTAAATTTTGTACAGAGAAACAATTATTTTTTAATATTTTTAACATTATTGGATGTAGGCTTCTCGAGTATATCGATCGATCTAATATCTATCGGAGGAAATATCTAAGTAATTATTAGGGAGCCAAGGGGCACTATGTTGGTTTTAATTTAAGAATAGTTTTGAATTAATTATAAATAATGAATAAATCTGAATTTTCATTTTTTTAAATTTACTTATATTTCTCATTAAATCTTCTCGATTATTTTGGAATAATTGTCCGAATATACTTATTACAAAATTCTAAAACTTTAACAAATCATCTTACATAACTTGTATTTTATTTTTTGATTTTCTTACAATATTTTTTTAAATATAAGTAGTTTGATTACTGTAAACAAATATGGATAGCTAGTTCCCATGTTACAATATTTATTCGTTTTTATTCTTAGCTTTGGGAAAAGTATGGTACCCTTTTGGGTCCCTAATGTTACGATCCTGACTACTTAACGCACTCAATTTTAATAAAACAAATAGAATATTACTGCATACTTTGTCGTAAATAAATGAAAAAAATTTCAATCAGGGAAAACAAAAGTTCATAAATTTATGATTGGTCATTTATTAGTCATTTATAATTTGGCCATATGTCGACATTATTTTACTAACCTCATCATACTATCCATCCATTTTTTATTTCCATCACATTTTATGCGATTACACGTTACTATGCTCCTAAATATTTATACGTGTAGTCGCAATATATAAGTCGACGAATTAGTAGCTATTATAATATGTATTATTACAAGTCGATTTAAAATTTGAGGTTAGAATAAAAATTTATATTCTTACTACTATTATTAGCAGTTTTAATATTTGGCTGATTATGAGTTCGAAGTGTGACCTGATAAATTTTATATTAAACGTGCATGATTTAATGCAATATACGGATCAAATTATTTTTTCAATAAAAGAAAGCGACTTTGCTACTTTAGATAGATGAGTTTGCACAAAAAGTATAAGATGACAATTTATCTTTGTACCATGAGATTGTATCATGGAACAAATACGAGTAGCAATGTTTAGAATACTGGTACCTTTGTACTGTATTTAATGCTATATCAAATCTTTTAGTAAATTAATATTGAAATAAGAGATTAATATAATCTCAAATTAAATTTATTATTATTTAATATTTATGTTCATTTTTATATTAAAAAGAAATACTTAATATTTTGTGATAAAGGTTGCAGTTCTTAAGAATATATAAGTTAATAATACAGGATCTAATTTAATTATAATTTAAACTTAATATATATCTTTGGTTTTCTACATATTATGTGAAAAACATCTGTAGTAATCTTAAAGCATTTTTAATTTTCCATTAATATTATTAATTAAAATTGTCATCAATTTGTTGGCCAATCAGAGCGCATGTCGTCAGTAAATATGTTGAATTGTTGTCAGTATGATAATACAACAGATATAATTTATTAAGAATAGAGATTCAGATATTAACATACACAATAATGTAAATGACATTTAGATGAAAAGAACATTTCTTTGTACAAACTAACCATAGTAGCATTTTAACAGTAAAATTTATATATCATATTTCTTGTAATTAATACATTCATTGCTATACTACTGTATTAGGAAATATAAAATTTGTGGAAGACTTGTTCAATAATAATAATATGCATAAATAAAGAAATGAATCAAGAAGTGATCAGTCAGCTATCACAGATAATTGTTTTTAAAGAATTGTATTCCCTATTATGTATATTATTTATTGAATCAAAACATTTTTAATAACTATTAATTTTATTTGTATATTTTATTTAATTGTATGTTTAATTACTTTCTCATATCTACTTTCATGAAACTATCCTTTAATGCTTAATATTCCTGACGACATGCATTTAATGCGATTGGCAAAATGGTAAGAACTTTAGAACATGTAAAATCACAGTTTCTATGTACTGCGTACTTGTAATATGAAAATTTGCAATCTAGTAAAAACCAGCAGTTATTGAATAACATTCGATTAGCTATATACTGATAGCCAATATATCCTTTGTCTTTGACAAAATGTACCATTCATTCTGCAAGATCGCTCATCATAATGGATATAGAGCATTATCCTATCCCATGGACAATGAATTTTGAAAAATTAAAGAAATTTGGAAGGTAGCAATCTAATCTATTTCATGTCTTGGACTTTATTCTTGTTCTACGCTAATGTCAACGGTTTTGACTCTGGAAGAGTCAGTTGGAAGTAGACGAAGTCGTTCTGGTTCTGCATCAAGCATAATAATACACATAAAGCTTTTACCAGAAGTTTGATCTCTTGGATAAATTGTTACAGGTGCGAACTTATCAACAGAACCATCGACATATGAGCAAAGTTTCCTGTATACTTGAGGAAAGTGCCTTTTGAGGGAAACGCCACGAAGCCTTAATTGTCTTTGAATATTCGTAAAACCAATTTCTCTTGCTCTTCTAGATGCAGTTTGACCAATATTGGTGCTAGTGGGCAATGACGTAAGAACGAGCGTTTCCGGCGAGTCCATTTCCCTAGTGATGTTACATGGTGACGTTGTCTTACCTTGCGGGGACGTTGAGAAATTGGGTTGTCTAAAAGCTGAATCTAAACGAAGTTTGGCGCACCGTGATACTAATTGCCTTTCCCATTTAACAGCACCACTTGTTGGTACTTCGCTAACAACGCAAATGGCAACATAGAGAACCAATCTGGTGTCCGGATTGTAGGATTTACAAAGCCTCATTACTTCAGCATAGAGCTCTGCACCCATTTCACCAGGCAAGAGATCTGACCATCTAATGTAAGTAGGCTCACCAAGCTCCGGAAAACCATTTCCAACAAATCTTTCTGCTGCTTCTGGACTCGAAAAGAAACATTTTACTGCGCCACGTCCATGGGAAGCGTAACCGCGTTTAGCCAAGGCGGAGATGTGCCTTAAAGTCCTTGGATCCTCTTTCGCAGATGATAATACTTCTTTGCAGAGACTACCAGCGCGAGAATGTAAACAGATTCTTCGATGTCGTTGCCAATGAGCTCTTCTACACTCTCTCGAGCAGTACAAGCAAGTGCAATTATGGCAGCTCTTGTAGGATCTTCTTGCTTCGAGTAAAGTCGCAGAATTAGTGCATTTATTATTTCGACAGTGCACTATCTTGTCCGTGGCGTTCGTTGTCAGACCATTTCTCTCTTGTTGAGCGTTATCGAAGGAGACCCGTCGTCGACGTTGCTGACCGGCCGATTTCGATTGCAAGGAAACCGATGCAGTTTTCGAAGATATCAGGTCGCTCCCATCGCTCTTTCGTCTTGTCAGCTTTACGATGTCACATGAGCCACGTTGATCCTCGTACGATCCCTGTAGCTCGAGCGTGCTTCTAACGGACTCTGCGACATTTCATTAATTTTCGACATCGTCAGAGTAAGATATAATTTCGAATTTAAATGATAAAAAATAAGACGGGATAATAATAAGCTGCGGAGAAGGAAGGACACCTTATTTGTTTGTTTTCTAATATAATTCTATTGTATTTACCTAAGGATATTATCTATTCTCATCTATTTTTAGGATACGATAGGTAATAGGAACAATTAATACTAGGAAGGAATGGCATTGTTGGTGTCCTTGTGACTCCAGCAGACTTTATTTCTACCAGGAACTGCATACCGTTGCAAACATATTTCTTTCTAACAGGTCATGGTGTAATAATTCAAATCAAAATGTTGGTCTTTACCATGCATAATAAATATTTACCGTTAATAGCTATCTCAATGTAATTCGTGCATTCATAGATATTTATTCATTCTATCAATTGAATTAACTACATTAATTGTTATGTTCATTAGATCAATCGACGTTATCAAATTAACGATATTTCTTACGTTATCAGTGAATCAAGCTTATAATTGTACAATTATACATATACAGGTGTTTTAACGTTCAATATTTCTATACCATTTTGCTTTCCGCTCGATCGAAACACACACACACACATCTCTCATTTAAAAATACAATTTTAATCCATTTAATAAAATAATCTTTTACAGATAGAGGATACTTCGGTCCGTCGTAACTTGATGATAAACGTTTGTCCCGTTGATACTCGATTCCAGAAATCTTTTTCCATTCGATATTCATTGAAGACTTATACATTGGTTTTTATTTCGAACTTTGTAGTGATTGCCACTGCGCACTTGATATCATTAATGAGATATTTATAATTTTATTTTATTTTATTTTATTTATTTTTTTTTTTAATTTTTTAAGGATCTCTTCTCTTTCTATTTTATCTTCGGAAGTTTAAAGTGCCCGTTTCGATCGTTCGTGCTGACTCTCTCTTAAGTTCGCTTTCATGTCAATTGCGTTGGCTCCGTCTTGCACCGTATTAAAGCGTTAAGCATTACTTCAGTTTGCATTATAAAGATTAATCATTCGCCGTGGAATAATCGTTTTATCATGTGTCTTTTTGTTAAAGGATTTCTAAATATATTTTGATGATTATGTCAAGTGATACAACCTGCGTATGTACAGATATACATACACGGTATTAGGCTTCGATAGAAATTTTGTTGAGAAATTTGTTGTGCGTCAAAACGTAAACTTACATAGTCCTCCTACCTTGGAGGTCTTGACGTAGATCGCTGCAGCTTTTCCCGGCTTTAGCATTAGTCTGACCAATGTTTGATCGATGACGCATGGACGACGAAGTCGTAGAGCTAACTACAGGACCTGGTCCAGGACTAGGTGTACGCGACGCAGGTGGCAGACCCAGAAGGGAATCAAGGACATCCTCTAGAGTCGTCGACCCGGGGCTTGGTTTGTTTCGCGGTACAGCCGATGTCATCGTCATCTCGATCATGTCACCCTGTCCCGAATCTAATCGATTTTATTGAAAGAAAAGAAAAAAAAAATAGAAATAGGCACAAGATCACTCTCTTAGAAGAAGTGAATATTTTTACTTATGGTATCTCATTTCGTATTCCCATAATGTTATTGAACTCGTTATTTAATCATCGTATATCATGAATAATATGCGAGAACATTATTGTGGGATTACCGCGTTTATCAGTTCAAGCGAGCTGTATAATGAACACCGAGTATTATTATAAATTAGAAATAGAAGAACAAGAAGAAGAACACGATCAAAAGCGGCATGCGCGCGAATTCGGATTTAGAGAAAACTTTCTTTATTATATATTATACTTAAGAAAACGACAAAGTTTTCGTCACGATTTGTCCGTACGAATGAAATTTTTATATGAGATCGATTTGCACGAGCTTTATATGTAGTAAAAATAGGAATTTACATAGGGAAGTGCGCCAGTTGTGTGGCATGCTACGTATATAGATCGTTTTATGAAAAATCACAAGAAAGACAAACGGTAAAAAAACAATTACAGATATCTGTGACTAGCTGTAGCTGCCAAGTTTCTTTTCTTTTCTTTTTTTTTTTTTTTTTTTTTTTTTTTTTTTTTTTTTTTTTCCTTTTATATAAAAACTGCAATGGCTGGTAAAGTCACGATAGGAAACTATTGAAGTTTTCAACGTATCGAAAATAAGGGTTACTGTGTGAACGTTATAAAAAAAAAAAAATTATCTCGTCTTACGGTTAATGAATATAGGACATCCAACCTTCTTCGTGTCATTGCGCATTTCACGGCTTGGCTATTATAATGTCGTTGAAGTATTTTATCGTAGATCGCGAGCTAAAGCCACCGATAGAATTATGCACATATATCATCTGACCGTGATTCCGTTTGGGAGCCACGCTGTCGTCTACTAGCCTTGACCTAGAGCTAGACCGAAGTATGATCGAATTGTAGAGAATTGTCGGACTACGATAGCTTGTCAAAAGTGGAGAGCTCGTAAAACTTTGCTTTACGTAAGCAATTTCATTCCTTAGTTTTCTTGTTGTTTTTCTCTTTCTTTTTCTTCTTACACACTTAACGTCTTTTGTATAGAACCAATGTGCTATTATATTCTACTTTATGTGAGAATAAGAAAAAACTAAAAAAAGAAAAAAAGAGAGAGAAAGAGAGTAATAAAAAGAAAGAAAAAAAAAAAAAACAAACAAAAAAAAATATAACAAACACGATCTCTGAATACCTAAAACAAAAAGCATATAGCGAAAAATGATAACAAGCCAATTATAATAACACAAAATTTGTCACTTACCGTGGCACGAATAATAATAAAACATGGACGAATAATAATAAAAATAAATGAGTGAATAAATAATTTTATGGACAAATTAAAAAATTAGGAAGGCCACGGATAAAAGACTATAATAACATGAAAGGATGCTGGGAGAACGAACGGATTAAAGTCGAATGAGAAAAAGGAAACAAGGGGCCTAACGCAAAGGATGAAAAGAATAATTTATTGTTAAAAAGGATAAATATACTCTCTACAGATAAATAAGAACAAAAAATATAAGTACAAGAATTATCTTTAAGAGTGACTGAAGCACCCATATACGAGAACGACTTTTTTTTTTTTATATGTATTAACGAACACAAAGAGAGTAGAGTATGATATTTATAGAGCAAAATTAATACGGCCCACGAAGTGCTTTGAACACGATATATGTACGAGTATGTACATACATTCTACGGCGAGCGATCATGGTACTGCGATCATTACTCTTTAATAAGAAGTTATACATCTTTCCGATCCTTGGGCGAGTCGTTGCCCGAGAGAGCTGATTCTGTATCGCGAATGTGCTTTTGCAAGAGCAATGATGGTAATAGCAATCCTGCTAATAGTAGTATTACTTTTTAACTACAACTGACGGTAGTTGTAGTAATAATAATAATAATAATAATAATAATAATAATAATAATAATAATAATAATAATAATAATAATAATAATAATAATAATAATAATAATAATAATGATAATAATAATAATAATAATAGCGATAATAAACAATAATACAATAAACAGTAATATTAATAATTAAGAATAAGAAGAAAGATAACAACACAACAACAATATAACAATAACGCCGCTGCGGCTGTAGCGTACAAATAATGAGTAATACATGTGATATATGTACACATATTTTCTTCAATTATGTGTACATTCACGCATATATTACATGTATACATACTATGGATGTATATATATACACATATATATATATATATATATATATATATATATATATATATATATATAAAATATATGCATATGCATGCATTAGATATATCAAGTATGCATACACAAAATTTAGTTATAGTATGTATATATGTAATACTGATGCAGCGATACTTATACAGCATAAAAATATAACCAACTTTACAGTGGATGTACGTAATGCACATAAGAAGCAGTTAACTACAAATACTAAATAAGGATCTTTAATGGAATTTTTTTTTTTCTTTTTTTTTATACGTTCGTAATACTATAGTTATAAAAGAGAACAAAATGGTAATTAATAAAGAAAAACTGGACCTTTCGTATAGCTTTATATTAATATGTTATAAAATTGATGCGACAAAGGAAGGAGACTTTTCTCCAACAAATATTGTATTACTTTGAATGAACACATGAAATCTAATTTATCAGATAAAACGGTTTTGTATCATATAAAAGAAGATTATTCGCTAAGATAGTTTGTAATATTACAAAAAAAAAAAAAAAAAAAAAAAAAAAAAAAAAGAAAAAAAAAGGTGTGAAATAATAAAAAATCCTTTTTTTACCGGGTAAATAAATTGAGAAGCTAATTTTAATTAGAATATTTTTGCATTAGTATCCTTTAATCGCACAATTTTCGCGATCGCTCGAACGTAAATTGGAAGATTTCGTTCGTCTGAAGAGAGAACATATTGTCATGGCTTTTTAAAAGATCTTTCTTTTACGATGACTGAGCAATAAATGATTATACATAGAAATGAAGAATAATAATTATTTAATTATATCCCTTTCGCGACATTATTTTAAAGATATGTATATATTTTACAAAGGGACGTAAAGGGATCGTTAAGCACCCGTCGTTTATAGCGTTAATAAAAAGTAAGAATGAATGGTGGAAGGATGATATATAAACTGAGTGTACTAGATGATCTCATAATGTAAAAGATCTCGTCGATCTATTTCACGAAATTTATCTTAGACCGTAAATGAAAGCACTGCGTGAATGCACCATCAATAGTCTGTCTATAGTAATTGTACTAATCAGATATACACACGCATATATAATATATAATATATATTATATATATATATATATAATATATATATACATATTATTACTATAAACTCTTCTAAAGCAAAATACTAATATTATTAATAGAAATAGTTTGTTGTTCGTTTCAGTTTGTGAAAAAATGTCGTAAGTTGGCGATATGTCATGGATCGTTCCATAATTAATATATACGGTAATACTATGTCTAATATAACGAAAATAGCATATATAGATGTAATAAAGTTAATCTAATTTAATGAAAAACTATTTATGTACATACTCGGAAAAGCATTGATGCTTTCGCACACATTTGTAGGCATGCACATTACTTTCAACGCTTATGACAATGATAATAATAATAATAATAATAATAATAATAATAATAATAATAATAATAATAATAATGATGATGATGATGATGATGATGATGATGATGATGATGATGATGATGATAATAATAATAATAATAATAATAATAATAATAATAATAATAATAGTAGTAGTAATAAGAAGAATAACAATAATACTAAGAATAATAACTAGATAAAAAATTATTCTTCGCGCACTATAGTATATATGTATATTGATTTTTTTCATAGGCACGTATGATAATATTTTGTATATACGTTTAAACAGAAAAATAGAATTACTTTTATTCTTTTAATAGCCTTTTATCTTCCAAATGATATTAATTATTTCTAACAACTATTCTTCTAATAACTATACGACGATTCTAATGTCTTTTCGAACAGAATCGCCGAAGAAATAAATGATCAATGTTGCTAAAGCAAAAACAATTATAATCGCTATACAAAGAGTTTGGTGTTTATATATAAATGAAAGCAAAAGAGGCACATCCAGGTACGTAGTTCACACGCAAAACGTGTGCATGATCGCGCGTTTACTGGACATAGGATATACCGGGACTTAATTTAGCGATTTACATCGAATGTAAACTTATGAGTGATATCACCGAAAATAAATTTGCAACTCGATTCCGATCATAGAGTTCAAATAGAAAAAAAAAAAAAATAAAAAAAAAAAAAGAGTTTAATTTATCGTTAAAGCGTCTAAAAAATTGCGCTATGTTTGAGACATTTTTATTATCAATCCCTATTATCGGACGACGATACTAAATAAGAGCAAAAAAAAAAAATTAATAATAAAATAAATAAATAATAAAAAAGAAAAAAAAATAGCTAACTCCATTGTACATAAAACAAAAAAAAAAAAAAAAAAAGAATATCTACACTCGATGTCCGCGGTTTCTCCGATGTCGAAATCATCGTCAAGTCACTAATATTGGCAGCCTTATTATGTTGTAGGCATTTTTAAAAATGTACGAAATGCGAAGATCGAACGATTTCTTGATGTATAGGCGCGTATGTTATATGTGTACGTGTACGTGTGTATATATTATACATACAGGAATTGTCGCGTTCAAAATTAGAAAATATTTTAAGGCTCTACGAATGAGAGAGAAAGAGAGAAAAAGAAAGAAAGAAAGAAAGAGAGAGAGAGAGAGAGAGAGAGAGAGAGAAAGAGAGAGAGAGAGAGAGAGCGAGAGAGAGAGAGAGAGAGAGAAACGGAAGTCGATTGCCTAAAAAATAAATTCGATACGAACGAAGAGAGAAGAGCTACGAAGTTGGCATTTCTAAATTCTGGAGTCCAGATATATCGCGATTAATAATAATCCAAGATGCTTTAATCTTTCCATTTTGCTTTTTTTGCGGCTTTGGCGATATTTTTTCTGTTCTTTTTTGTTTTGTTTTTTGTTTTCCGCTAGGCGAGCAACAACTCACCACGGTGATGGCGTTGCTGTTGCTGCTGATGTTGCCGTTGCTGATATATCTGAGGATGATTATAATTGGCGGAGGACGACGATGGCGACAGGCAAAGACTGCCGCGGACACTTCCGTGCATTTGTGGTTGTGCATCATCGAGTGGCGGCGTCACGTCTAGATAAAGACCGGAAGTCGCGGAGTCCATGCAACTGCACGATTCTGTACCGGTAGCGTTGCACCCGACGCAACACTCGGTATCTGTAGCCAGGCTCATCGGAGTTTCCGGCGAATCCACGGGTCTCGTACCAACGAACGAGCTTTCCATCCAGCAGAGCCTCGCGCTTCCTTCGATGAAATAGATCACGCTCTTTTAGGAACATCGTACACACAATTTTGCAACTTTTAATCGCGACTTTTTTTTCTCGGTCGCTATATTTTCTCCCCATTCACAACGGGGTTCTCACGTGTACTCATTTCAATCGGTGAAAGAACTCACGTGACCTTTGACATGTGTTAATTAGGTGAATATCGGCGCACGTTAGTAGTACACGTTTGGAGAAATAAAGAAAGAAAGGAGAGAATGTAATAAAAGATCGATGAAGGACCGTCCTTTATCGCATTTCACAAATATAATCCTCGATATTGATTTCTTAATCTTAACGTTAGTAGAGGACAAAATCGTGATAGAGTAACGAACGAACGAATAGGAAAAATAAACGTAAGTTAAAATCATTTTGCGGAGTACGAGTGAAATTAATCATTAGAATCCGATCGATGTTTCCTTTGAAGAAATATTAGTACTTGGAAAATCTAATACAGTAAGAAAGTATTCCTCAACTCTTCGTCGTTTTTGCCATGAATTTTTAAACTTTGTTCGTCTATGAATTTATCACTTTTTATTATTCAACATTTATCAAAGTTCATTTCACTGCGAACGTAATCCTTCCGCCGGGGAATTATATAATATGTACACAGGCATCATTCTATTTTAATTATATGAAGAAGCAGCATTTCTTCGCGGTTGTATCGATGTATAATAGTGCTTTTAAAACACTGACCCATATTGTTTTCTCTTCAATAAAAAATCAAGGTGACAAAAATCCGCGCAGCTCTGTTCCGTTTTTGAAGTGGCGTCTTCGCACAGAACGTATATTTAAGGAGGTTTAGGGTCATTTAAATTTGCTCACCTATTTTGAATTTTGCATAAATGTTCTTGTCGTCGTCGCAAAAAAAGCGATGCCCGACAGACGTTAAATACGTCGAGCGAGGTGATAATAGATTGGTTTCTTTCTGTTTTTTCTTTTCTTTTTTTCCTTTGCGAATAAAAATCTAAAGAAACTATAGTATCGCTGGAAAATAATTTTTACCGACAAATGACAAAAATAAAGAGCGATAAGTGGCTTATACGCATTCTACAAAATGTATTGTTATGAAATAGCTATACGGAGAGACAAAGTAAAATGATCTTCGTTAAACGATAAACCGAACGACAATAGACAAAAAGCTTCCGTTTACTAAACAAATAAAAACAAGTGATCAGAATAGAAAAAACGAAGACGACAAAGTGTGTGCAAATGTAAAGATGCATGGACGTGTGAGAGAAAAAAGATAAAGGACGACAGTGATAAGATAAAGAAAAAACTTAGAGACGACGTACTCCTCAGAAAAAAAGAGAGAAGGAGAGAGAGAGAGAGAGAGAGAGAGAGAGAGAGAGAGAGAGAGGCGGGAGAGAGAAAAATAGAATAAAAAATATGTATATGTAATATTCAATGCAAAAAAGACGGAAGAATAAAGATTTACCTGTGTTTTGCAGAACAAAAATGGTGATAGTGCGTTCGTGGTAACGAGGTGTTTTTGGCGGGGTTTAGTGCTCACCTCTGGGACTGGCGGACCTTACTTCACCCCTATCTTCCCAGTCTTCTGGTCGAGGCAAGGGAGAGAGTCTTTCGTTTCCGTCGACCTCTTGGCCGCTTTGTACATAATGTACAATGGCTGAAGTCACCTCCTTTATAGAATTTCTCACTTCCAGTTGTTGATTCGTCGTCTGTTGTTGATGTTGCGGTTGTTGCGACTGCTGCTGTTGCTGCTGATGCTGATGTTGTTGATTTTGATGCTGCTGCTGCTGCTGTTGTTGTTGCTGCTGTAAGGTGAATGGAAATACTTCATTCACGGACAAATTGTTGCTCATTCGCTCGTTAACCTTACGAATGAATTATAGACTAACCTTATTTGGTGATTGGAGCTGAGAAAGTATACCCTGAGCGAGACGTTCCGCTGGTGTACGTGGGTTGCTTAGTCGTTCCTGCGACCGCCAACCCAAATAAGGTTGCCGATGATAGAACGATAATTTTGCTGAACTCGCCGGTGAACTTCCAGCACTGTTTAACAAACTGGTACTCCATCTTGAGAATACAGGAGGCGTAGGACTAGGACTTAATAGAGCGCCTAAAAATAAGAATAAAATACTTTAATTAATCTCTTTTACTCTTGTAACCTTTACTCTCGAAACTTACGTACACATATCATATATGCAAAATATATAAAAAAAAATATATATATATATATATTGTAATTTTACCTGTGGTTGGTTGCCTATTCGAGGAGGATGAAAGAGATGACAGCGAGGTAGTTTTCGAGCCGAGCGCACGCCAACCTCCATGCTGAGATGCATCGGAGTGTCTCTTTAATCGGAAACCATCGCGAGCTGTGGGAGAATTTTTGTACCAGTCCGGAACGTTTAGTCGTTGTAGAGACCTTTGTACCCTTAATTCGTGCTCACTTGGCACACGTTCACCGACCTTTTGCAGTTCGTTTTCTGGCGGCTGCAGTAATACACATACACGTATAAACATATGTAAATATAAAAAAAAAAAAGAAGAAAAAATAACCATTCAGAATCGTTAACAGTGTCGTTTCTATTTATCATCCTCTATCTTAAATTTGTATTAACTTTAAGAGTTCTCTTTATAAAGAATTTAAAATATCGATATTAATTCTTCTTACCATATTCATAAAATATTTTTCGAATCTTATTATCATTATATATATATTATAACCATTTTTTTTTTTTAACTTTGCGATTTTAACTCTACAGTAATTTAGATGACACTTCCTTCGGCCGTGATCGTTCAAATGTTCAAAACAATCGAAGATACATGCCTGAAGTCTTTCGAGTGAATCTTGAAAAAGCTAACGGTCGATGTTTGTAATTATTATCTGAAAAGCTTATACGTGTGTGTGTGTGTGTGTGTAGGTAACTGATAAAATGTAACAATAGATCTCGATACATTCACAATAGCGTTTCTTAAGGAGAGATGGAATTGAGTAGCACTGAAAGTCTCTCTCTATGTATGTGTGTGTGGTGTCTATATATATCTATTCACATTTAGCGTCCACACATACACACACACACACACACATGTCTATACGTATATATATTAAAATACCGTGACATGAATTCCTATACGAATGAAGCCTAACGTCATTGTACGGACAGGAAGAACGTTACGCAATGAGGTCCCTTCAAACGCAATGTGTGTATGATCGTAAGCATGGCACGCGATTAAGTATTTCACGTGTGAGCAGTCAATAAGCTAGCTCTCTTTCTCCGCCTCTTCATATACCATTTGCATAGATGCGTGGTATGTTAGTACTTAGATGCAGGTGTGGGTCTTCGAATCGATTTGCCAGAGATACGAAGAATCTACACGCGACACAATTTCGTTGGTAAGAGGGAGAAGACAAACGGGCGCTGGCGCAGATCGTCGTCGTCGTCGTCATCGTTGCTTTCAAATATAAACCGGAAGTCCTCCGCGTTTTTTTTTTTTTATTGCGATAAAAACATTTGTTTAGAGTGATCGTAAATAAATATTCGTTTATAAATGGATTATTACGAGAGTAAAGTAAATTTCCACTTAGATATATGCTCGTATTTTAGAATGTTAATAAATTCGATAGTACTCGTTTAATTTTCACGACGCAAACCGCATTTAATTCAATTAAAATCTACATGTACAGGCTAATATATTTAAATGAAATAATATTTAACGAAGGTTAAGAACAATTTTATACGTTTATTTTAACAGACGTATTTATATTAAGAAGTTAAGAAAAGTAAATATATATGTATTTTAATAAAAATTCAATAAAGTGTAAAATGAAGTAATATGTTCTAATGTTATAATTGGGAGGGTTAAATAAAGAAATATAAAAATAAAATAAAAAAAAAAAAAAAAAAAAAAAAAAAGAATAAAAATAAAAAAAGAAGGGAAAAAAAGGAACATCAGCGATAGAAATAATTCTTTTTCAAATCGTAACGCAATTGATCAATTCCGAGAGTAAATGTTACGTTGTGCTGTTCTAAAAGGACAATCTAAAACAGTCTCGTTGAAAAAAAAAAAAAAAAAAAAAAAAAAAAAAAAAAAAAAAAAAAAAGAAAAAAAGGTAAAAATCGAAGCGACGAGTGGAAACTTTTCAAAGCGGAAGGCAGATTCTGCTTTGGAAGGTGTTATGCGCACTTCGTAAAAGAACGCTATTGATCTCATCATGATATCCGATGACGGTACTGTAGACGAGCCACCGCATACTTTAGAATCTATGGATATCGAGTTCTATAATTTTATTCTACGTTTAGTTCGGGTTCTTAGTAGCAAGACAACGACGATATCGGTAATCGGTAACTTCGAACGATTTTCTAGGTGTTCTAGATTTTCCAGATAGTTGCAGATAAGATTTCTAAATATATCTACACAATGATGGAACCTATTTTTGTCAAAGGCGACAAGCATTGTCTGACCGGTCGATTTGGAACAATTGCTTTTCATACGGAGAAATCTATGAAACATTTAGAGTATCACGTAACAATGGCGTTAAAGAAGGACTTGTTGATCATGATGTGCTTGATTCCTTTATGGGGGGAGGAGAGGGGACGGGGGAGGAGGGGGAGGGGAGGATGAGCATATCAAAGTAATTAAGAGGGTATGAGGAGGATTTTTCATCACGCCAGACGTCGACCATTATCATGCTAATGGAAAGTAGGACGAGAATAGTTTCTATAAAGTATAAAGGTACGTCATCTTAGGCGCAAAGAGGATCCATAGTAAGGCTGAAATGCGTAAGGAGAACAGGTAAACGGAGATTTCGATGAGAAACCAAATATTTGGACGATATTGTACGAGGCCATCTCTTATCCTTGATTAACCTAATTTAATATACCACGATGATCGATCAAGATTCAATATTACTATGGAATTCTTTGAAACTGAATGAATTTCATCGGAGAATAAATAGAGAACTTATTGGATATGCTACATAAGTGATAGATACGTCGAGATAAAGATAAATGGAGATTCAAATGTGACCTTGAAAATTCATTAATACGTTAAGAGAGACGTATCGTGAATATAAACTGTATCGAGATATATCATAGTGTTAACGATCGATGAAATGGTGTTAATTGAAGGAATGCTAATTTACCATTTGGTGTTGGGTAATGGTGAGCACACAAAGTCGTGTAAAATACTGCATTGAGAATGAAATAGCACCCTCATGTATATGATATATACACCACGGAGATCTTTATGCGACTTCCACTTTTACCGTACTTATCACAAAGAGTACGTTATAAAGGGAGCACCGAGTAACGCGAGGATGCTCACGATAAAAAGGGATGAGAAAAAAAATGATCTCAAAATATTTAATATAATAAGCGTTCGCGAACGAAGACGGATCGAAACGTCGTAAAGGCGATAAAATAAGTAACTTAACGTTATTACTTATAACATTACTATATCTCGAGATAAAGAATCGTAAAACAATTCGTAACAAGTGCTTGAGATTAAAGTCGAAAATGATAATAAGTTACTTTCTAATCGTCATCGATATATTTATCTCTTTTACATCTCAAAGCAAACATCTGTTTAGACTTAAAGAGCGAAACGTTAATCGTTAGAAGCTGAGAATTAACGATGTAAAATTAGAAAGGAAGAAAGAGAAGAAAAGAAAAGAAGAGGAAAAAAACAAGGAGAACGATCGTGGGAAAAGAAAGATTTCAAATAGATAAAGATTATTTGGAGATGACATAAAAGTAGAAGTTTAGAAGCCTCTCCCTTTTTTCTTTAATTAAGAAAGAACAATGTATATAAGTTGGCAGATATAGTAAAGGAGAGAAAGATAGATAGATAGGTAGAAAACAAAATTATCTCACCTTAACAAAGTGAAGGTTCTCCTTGTCAAGGAGAAACTCCATGGATTTGTGCGGGCGTTGATCGATGCTAGACGCGGTTCCGTCGTTTCGCTGGTTTCTGTGGCAAGAGCCAACGGGCAACTGAGGTACACGTAGGGCGTTCTCTAGGCTCGTACCTTGGGGTACGACGCTTGAGGTGTGGTTCAGGTCTAACAGACTTCTAGTCTTTTTGTTGGTGTTACCGGCGTTGTTACAGCCTGAAGAGTCAACGACGTTCGTCGTTAGAACGACCTCGTCATCGAGGTCGGTCTCGAGAAGCCCGACCGGACGCTGCTCTTGCTGAGCGGCCTGCATCGCGCGGGCCTTCGCCATTTCGATGGCAGCCGGATTTCCAAGGTCCGTCACGGCGCGTCGGCGCGACACCGCTGACGATGATAACGACGACGACGACGACGACGACGGTGCCGACGTCGTCGACGACGATGATGCCGCCGCACCCGAGATTCTACAGCCCGATGATACTAGACGGGGTGGTTGTGGCGGTAGGGGTGGCTTGCTGCTGCATACTGGCGCCCTCCTGCCGGAACTGAAACAACCCTCTCTGACTCTTACATCATACATTCCCAAAAAAGCATCCACTATTACTAAGAAAGTCAACTTAACTTCCTCCTTTCTTTCTTTTCGACTACGTACTATAAGATGTATTAGTGATCAAGATTTAGATATAACCCTAAGCAGGATAAGAGTATTGTTATAATTACTCTTCCTGATTTAGCAATGCTAAATAATGTTTTTAATCATTTTCATTATTTTACAAACTTTCTATGTATACGTGAGGTGTCTCGTGTTAATAAATTCATACAAAAGTCGTCGATATTATTAATAATATCAAAGAATAATATATATTAATATATCAATAAGAGAAAGCATATTTATTGATTAAATTAAAGTAAAAGAAATTCTATCGATATTTAATGAATTAATGATCGACATTTATAGATCAAGATTTACAATAATTTAGTTTTACAAGAAAACTTTTCGTACTCAGTATAAAAATTTCGTTTAACAAATTCATAAATTATAATTCTTTTTAGTTCACGGCCATTAAACTTTTCTTTCCTTAATTTTTCCGTCTTTTTCAGAGACACCGTATGCATGACAACGGAGTATCGGGAGAACATCTGAGATTGGTCAACACAGTTCTGATTCTTTTAGGGATGTATTTGCGAGCTTTTCCGACTTGCAACGTCACGAGGATTTTTTTTTGGTCAAGTTCTGATAATCATCGCTTTTCCGTCGTATAAGATTCTAATTTATTATTGAGACGAAAGAAGAAAAAGAAAATCTTATCCCGTAAGAATATTATTATATACTACTACTACTTATCATTAGAATCCGATTCATGAGAACGCGTATCGCTCACAATAGTCCCATTCACACGAAATTTCTTCTTAGCTGCCAAATAAGAATAAAATAGTAGCTATTTAGGGTTCGTACTCCGCGAAGAGCTCGGAACAGTGCATATGTCTGTCCTCAATGTTAAAGCATATGGTAATTCACTGTTCAAAAGCTTAGTTATATCTAACGATAGAGTGTCTTGTATGTATCGAAGGAAGTTTCGTTATCTTCTTACCGTTTGAAAGATGATTTGTTAGAAAAGAAAAAAAAAAAAAATTTCAAAAAATACAGATAACGATTCTGATATATAGCAAATCATAAATTTTCATTTATCTCTTTCTGCAAATGGTAATATTTTAAAATGTCGGCTTAAATCTCAACGATATATTCATGCAACTTTATAAGGAAATTAAACTATTCAAAGAAAGAACGTCGAGGCATTACACTATACCAGGACGATAATCTTTGACTTTCGAAAAGAAAGCATTCATCGTACGTTATATCTTTCTATTACGTTCTATCGCGTAAATATTGATATTGATAAAAGGTTATCTACATTTCCGAAGGAATTCGAAAGAACAAATATATTGCAAAAGAAAAATTTACCTTGTTACATTACATCCGAGTGTCATTGGATTTGTAATGACTTCGAACTTCGATTAAAAAATTATAATTCACATGTAATTGTTATTCATCATGACAATTAATCATTCCAATCGATTTTATAAATAAAATAATTTTACTAATAAGTTACTACGATTACAAATAATTTCTCATCGTTTATAAACCTAGAATATAATGATATGAGTCAGGAACTTGATAATCATGTACTATATGATATAAAGAATGGCACCTACGCGACGTCGCGTGTCAATGACACAAAATAGCGTATGCCTAAACGTGAAAGTGGTACGTGTACGTTCTAACTAACGGATGTAATCGAGGAAATCGTGAATTAAGTATGTATGATGAGTATCTCAACCCTTCGTTGGCAAGCTTCGTAACGGAACACCAATTCTATCGTCGAGAACGACATAACTGTTCCTTTTTAGTAAGCAAAGTTCAATTAGAAACACAGGATCAATATAACGTATTATAATCAATAAAAAAAAAAAAAAAAAAAAGAGAACTAAATATAAAATAAACAAAAAAAAAAAAAAATGATCTTTTATTTGCTCGATAAAATTACAAACTGAAGTATTACTCCTTCTTATTAGTTTACTTCGTAATTCACTAAAACCAGTAAGAATTATTCTGGCAATAACCACTTCTCTCATGTCTCATCATATACGCGAATGTATAATGCGTTACGTAATCGTTATTTCTGATGCTTACTAGAACATGGAATTTAAACATGGTCGGACTTCGTAAGTACAATGCGCCGTGCATCGTATCTAAACGTTATAACTGCGTTTACTTATCACGTTTCAAAAGAGAAAAAGAGAAAGAAATAAAGACAGAGACAGAGACAGAGACAGAGAGAGAGAGAGAGAGAGAGAGAGAGAGAGAGAGAGAGAGAAAACAATCGGACGAAGCTTACACGATCTCACGAAGAAGAGTAACACTTAAAAACAAGGCGTCATTAAAGCTCAAAAGGAGAGAATTGTTTGTTGAACGGAGATACGAAACGTGGGAATGTTCTGTGTTATACTTTAAACTCGGTTCACTTTCCGGAATGCGGAAATAAATGAGAAATTATAAAAAGTTTCGTTTGTACTGATCTTTATCGAAAGAATCAAGGTTTATTCACTGCAAACTCATGTCACGAATTCTTCTTCGGAGCTAGCCAAACAGTAACTATTCATTCTAAGAATTTTTTCCTCGAACACAAGCTAAAGAAAAAGGTAGTACGTGATATATTCCAAGTTAAAATCCAATAAAGTAAAATAGAATTATCCAGGATAGGTTGGTGTATACTCGTTACGTTGTCTGTTAACTGTCCAACGTTCGTCTGGAGAGCTATTACATATCAAAAACTGTCGAGATAGCAGTATTTTTTGCATAACACTAAGTCAGCCTACCAAGAAGAAACGATTATTCATAAAGTTTTATCAAATATTTGAAAATAATTCAAATTTGAGATTGATGCATATCCTAACGATAAGAAAGAATTTGGCAAAAATCCAAAAGAAAAATATATGTCAAACAAGAGATCATCGGTAAAAGCGTCAGCGTAACTTCGATAGAATCTAATGTAAACAAACACGCGTTAAAGCCGCGTACAAGTCAGACCGAGAGTATAAGATACGCCTTGTGTTTCGTAATGATGGAAACGAAAGGGCGTTCTTGCGAAACGTATTATTTATACATATATCTATGTAATTAAATCTCTCGCAGTATAGACGGTATCTATATAAAACTAGTTTGCCCTACTTAAATGAAAATGATAAGAAAACGACGATTTATAATATTCGGGTCATTCGTAACTCGATCCTCTCTTCCATTGCGACGCAAAAATACGTCCGATACAAAAATAGCACAGTTATCCGCGCGTTCGACTCCAATAGGAGCCGATGGAAAACAACGTGACTCACCTAACACTGGAGGCACTCCTTTGAAGATCAACGTTGTTTCTCCCGGTATCGTCAGATCTACTTTCGAGTGCAACGACCTCGTCCTTCGATCTCTCTTCGTCCGGCGGATGCAAGGGTATAATGATATAATCCGGTTCCTTCTTCGTTCTTTCCTGATAAAACTCATTGCGATTTGAGTGTTGTCCGATACGGGAATCGCATTTGTTTTGTATCTCCGAACGAGGTACCTTCGATCTACCACTGAACCTCAACTTGGAAAATCTCTGTAAGAAACAACCGATACCACCCTTCTTTCTTTCTTCATTTTTCAATACCGTCGGTTGTTTCGCATTGATGGTCGCTGATCTTTCAACCGCGGTATTTTTCCAAAACTTAGAATCATTCTTTGAGATCGATTCCATGGTCTTGCTAGTTGATGTAAGATCGTCAACTTTCGCCGGTAAAGTCATACTTTCCGTTGTCTTCGTTATCGCCGCTGTTGTAATTTTCGACTTCGTCGTTTCCTCCGGTTGTCCGTCACGATCACCGCGATGATTCGTATCAACTGGCAAAGCTACAGCCATCGTCGACTGACTCCCACTACCTTGACTAACTTTCAGACTGTCGGTTTTATTGCCGTTTGGTGGGGAAGTACGATCACCATGAAGAGTTTGTCCCCACGCCTGCTCTACCACCACTTCCGACTCCTTTTTCTTATTATGCCCCTCCATCGTCGCATCTACCTTCTCCGCAATGTCTACCATCTTCTTAGTGTTCCTACCGGAAACCTCGCTTTCAACTTGCTTCTCTTTCTTGCTGTCTTCTTCGTCTACTCCGCTATCCGATAAGTTCTCGTCTTTTTTCTCTCTCTCCTCCGACAATAAATCCTTTTTCTCTTTCGAACGTGCAGATAAATTGTTCTTTTCTGGATAAAATTCGCCTATGAATGATCTCTTTTTTTGTAATTTCACTTCCCCCGGGATTTCTCGCGAATCATCGTCGCACAAGGAAGCAATGCTTTGGAGTAACATCGTTTCCTCTAATAAATCACGAAAGGTCCTATCTTTATTTATTTGTTCACTATTAAATTCTTCTTCTTCTAATGTGGTGTCCATTAGGTTAAGCTTTCCTATAGGTTTGCTCTCCAGGCAAGGATAATCTACCTCATCGTCTACGAAAACACGTTTATTAACATTTTTTCCATGCACTGAAAAAAAAGCCGAGTTTTTTTTTATCTGACCAAAAAGTGATTCCTCGGTATGCTTCGAAACGTTCTCTGTGGATTTTGAATAGGAGCCGAGCGAGGGTGCGAAATCGGCACGAGAATCACCGCTCAGATTTAATGCGGAGCTACTGCCAGTACGAATCGATCTTGAGTCAGATACTTTGAGACGCGAGGATCGTCCTGAATTGGATTCCTCCAATTCATCACAGGCATCCATTCGTTGAAAAGCCCCTCTGTTAGCTTGAAAAGACTTAATGTAATCGTATTGCTGTGCCAATTCGTAACTAGCATTATTGATGACTCGTTTCTTCCTGCTAGCATTCCTAGGTGATCTCGTATTTTCATCATTGGATGGTATCGCACGTCTTCGAAAATTTCTCTCATCAACTTCAAATTGTTGCGCCAATTCGTAACTAGCATTTTTCTTTACCTTTTGCGACATTTGTTTATTGGAATATTGTCTACGAATGGCATCTACAATGTCATTGCCACCAACACCTTCCTCGACTTCTCGTTTAAGTCGTTTCACGGCCTCATCAACGACCGCATCTATATCGTTCTCCATAGCCATCGCTATATCCAATACATTGCTACGATCTTGAGTCTTCACGGTTGATGCGATCTGTTCTTGGTCCTCGTATTCATCGCTGTCAGCATCAATGTTCTCATCCTCGCCGTTTTGTAGATCCGTCGTTGATAGATCATTGTGCATCGCTCCAACGTCGATTCTTGCATTTTGAGCTGGCTGAGTCCTTACCGAACATGACCGCCGTTTCGTCGTCTCAATGTCGTTCTCTTTTTCATTAGATCCAAGTAGTTCGCCATCTTCGTGATTCAGCATATCCTCCAGACCACGTACGCTTTTGACTTCCGCCATTTTGTGATCTTTCATACTCATATCGTTGCACGATCGTTCATCCTCTTCCCTCGTAGATACGCCGCAAAGATCTAGATCGATGGGTACGCTGGTAACTTTAGTATAATTCTCGAATAAATTTGATGTAGATACAAACGACTTTGATCTCGAAGAAACTAGTTCCGCCAATATTTCTGGATCGTGAGCGTATTCGTTGACGATCGAAGGCAAACTGGGTGCGCTCTGAGATTTCTCCGTAAATCTAAAATTAAAACACTCCTCTTCGGTCCACCGTTGACGTTGATATTGCTGGTGCTGCCGCTGCTCGTGAAGATGCTCGTGACCGAAACGTTGCTGTTGCTGTTGCTGACGATGATGATGACGAGAATGACGAGCATCATGTTCGCTGTTCACCTTACTATGACCATGAGCCGTGCTACCGGTTATATTTAAACTTGTCTGCAACAGACGCGTGGAAGACGACGCTACTTTTTGGCCAGACTTCAGATCTAAGAACATATCCCTTCTTGACTCAACACCGATCTTTCGCAAATCTATAGTGTTTTTATAATCCAATGACGTCGCATAATTGCAACTCGAATCACCGAAAACATGCAATTGATCCTCGAAGTATCCACATCCACGACGACTCGGATTTAATAACCGATCGTCTTCCTCGAATTCTTCATCGTCACCATCGTCCTCGTATTCTTCTTCTTCTTCTTCCTCCTCTTCTTCTTCTTCTTCGTACCAAAAGTTTCTGTTTCATGCGAAATGGAAATCTTATAGAGAGATTTCAGAAAATATAATATAAATAGAAAGATAAAAGCGACATGTTACTTTAAACAATTTTGTTAAATATGAAATATAGCTTGTATAATATTTTACTTCCGAACTTGATAATAATAGGTGTAAAGTCAAGGATGTTTCTTCATGGCCAGGATCGCATTTATCTCGGCCAACAAACATTTGTTATACCTAAAGCAATGTCTCGCGATTTAGATTGTTCTTGCCAAGAGAATGTATGTATATTCTATTTCGCACGAAGCATGATGTTTCATCCAATTCACGTAATTTTATATACAATAGTATCTTTATTTTTATCTTAAAACTATAACGTTATATATTCATCTCTGAAAAAAAGGAGCAAAATCTCACCTTGATCGTAATTCGTTTCTTTCGGACCTCGCGAAGTTTAACTTTCTCTTCGGATACGATGATACACGTTCATTGAATGATGTCACTTCTTCGAAATCCGTAACCTTTTGACAGATATTTAAACTATCGAAGCTACGGTAGGGCCTGATTCGTGGAAAGTGATCGACAGAATTGGAAAATCCATTTTGTACTACTGCATCATTATCTTGCTCGAGACTATCCGGCGACGTGTTCCCCAAATGAGACACATTCGAGTGATAAGAATACTCGAGAGAATCAAAACTATAACTGGACGGTGATAAGGTAGCACAAGTTCTTTCCAGAGACTCGAACTGTAACAATGAACTGGATCTAGACGATCCAGAGGACCTTGAAGATCTTGGAGACGTTGGAAAATCATCAAAAGTCACATAAGGATCGCACTCGTCTGTGTTATTATTTCTTCGACATCTCTTCTTAGGTATTATGGAATTGAATTCGGCATCGTTATCGTTTATTCTTTCACCTAGAAAATAATGTTGAGTTATTATTATTATTATTATTATTATATAAATGGATGAGAAATGTTACCACAAAAGATTCATTTAAACATACCTGTAAGATTTTCTTTTCTCTCGATGTGAATAACACTTTCCGTTTCTGAATCAGAGCCCAACCAATAAGTCGTACCACTGTGATCAGAATCACTCTGCAAATCATCAGAGGTTTCTTCGAAAATGGTCTCTAAAAAATCGACCTGTTGCACTGGCACAGCATCTGCAATTACAAATGAATCCTTTATGTAGAACACGTAAGTATGTCGAATTTTTTACATAGTGTTAAATAAATGGAATAGAACTAAATCTATTGTAAATTTATGAGGTGTATAATGAAACAAACATTTATGATTCTTATCAAATTTAAACTTTTTCCTTTATCACTCAAATAGAAATTTATGAAAGTTTTCGTAATAAAAAAAAAAAAAAAAAAAAAAAAAAAAAAAAAAAAACAGATCCGAACGATAATGACTTTTTGTATTAATCCTCGATCGATCATTAAATACCAGTTATTTGTACGATAAACTATCAATAGTTTTTACTCGCAGATCAATTCAATATCTAAAGACTATATCAGAAACAGAGTTTCAGGAGGTGCTTATCGATCGATCGATCGATCGAAATAAACTCGTACACCGAACGTCGAAGTAATTAATTTCAATGTTTTTACGTTAATCGCGATAATGACATGATATTTTGCTCTCGAAAAAAAAAAAGAAAAAAAATAGAACCTAATCTATCGATCGATTGGAATATTCTTAGAAAATAAAGATCTTTCTACGAGCGATATAGTCGAAGTGATCAAAAGAAGCATTATAGATAGGTGAAGGATATAGATAGATGAAACGAAGAAAGAAGGGAAAGCGGTCTTGATCATGAAAGCAAGAAGGTTGTTCCGTGTTAAGTACTGAATAAAATGATATATGAGTATGAGAGAGATGGAAATAAAGAGCGAGAAAGAGAGAGGGGGAGGGAGGGAGGGAGGGAGGGAGAGAGAGAAAGAAGGGAGAAAATAGAAGTAAGTGGTATGAGAATGGATAAAAGAGGAAGTGTGAAAGAGAGATAGAACCAGATGTGTATATATGTGTGTGTGTATGTGTTTGTGTGTGTAAGCAAACCTTTAACACGTAGATCCTCATGTGTAGATTGAAAACGGGAATGATGTTGTAGCTGGAAACCATAGGCCGGAAGCCATGGATTCGGTCCGTTTACCAGATTCATGTCGATGGATCCATCGAGGGAGGACTTTTCCTGCTCGTCCTCCATTGTCTCCGTGCATGTTGCCAGCACAGACGCCGCAGGCGACGTTACCATTCCCAAATCGCTATCGCTCATCTCCTCTCTCTCTCTCCTTCTCTCAGGAGAGAGGTCAAAAAGAGGGACCAATATATTCGACCCTCCCTCCCTCCCCCTCCCCCGCCCCTTAAGCGCAGCCAATCATTAATCGCCTCGCTGAATCGTCTTTTGTTTTATACTCGTTTGAATATCATTCATATTCTACTATCTCTTTCTATCTCGTCTCTTCCACCCTTCAGAAAGCCTTCAGGCTCGTGGTACCGATGATTTGGCGCCATTTCTTTTTTGTTCCTTTGGTTTTTTTCTTTTCCTTTTTTCTTTCTTTCTTTCTTTCTTTTTTTTTTTTTTTTTTTTTTTTTTTTAAGGATCTACGCTTAACCAAAACTTCGATCTCTTAGAAAAGCTCGTAGATTCGATGATCGAACATGACGTCCATATTGGTGACGCTAAATCAATGAAAAACAAAAGAGTCTAGATTAGAAGACGTGTACGAGATTGATCTTTCGTTTTTGGATCGTTGAACCGGACGAAATCAGACGACGCGCCGAGAAACTCTCCTTAACTCGCTAAAGTACCGACGACTAATTCGATAAGAATCCATGTCTACGCCCCCAACATTAGGATGAATTAAAGAAAGTGGGTACTTCGTGTAATACATAATTACATGTACGATCATCCGAGAACAACAGATCTCTCTCGAGTATCTTTCTTTTACCGCTCGCTCTAGTTTCTATTGAACTATTTCTTTCAGAAAAAAAAAAAAAAAAAAAAAAAGAAGAAAGAAAAAACACGCAAACTCTAAGCTTTTCAAAATTGAAGAATTGCCCTAGGAATCGTGCGCACGTTCGCACATGTGTACGTTAAGACGTATGAATATATTATGCAAAAATAAGTAGTTTTCTTACATTTTGTGAGGTGAAAGTGTCGGTGCAAATATCTTCGACGGTGTTATGCAATTTTTTTTTTTTTGAATACAGGTATGTAATCTTTGATTTAATTGGAAAATAAAAAATTAAATTAAATTTTGATCTAATTATAATAAATAATTTCAAGTTTTAAAACAGTATATATATATATATATATATATATATATATATATATATATACAAAAGAATAAAGTTCGATGTAAATGTTTATCTAATGGGAGTTATTTTTTTTTTTACACATTGTACTGCGAACATACGAAAGGAAATGAAAGGATTGGATTAAAGAGAAAGATCGTTGGGAAAGGCATACGGTAATATATCCCCTCTGAGGAAGTTCACCCGTTAGCAGCTGTCAAAGGACATCGCAGCATCAACGATGCGTCAGACAGAAGAATGTTGGACGGAGATCGAGATGTAAGGAAAAAAAGCGAGAGAAAGAGAAAGAGACAGAGAAAGAGACAGAGACAGAGAGAGAGAGACAGAGAGAGAGACAGAGAGAGAGAGAGAGAGAGGGAGAAAGAGAGAGAGGTGAACGATCGTGTTGTAACGTACGCATGTAACTACAGACAAAAAAATACATGTACGCACGCATATACAAAGAAACACGTGATGCATATATATACACATACCAGGTGTTACATCTTAATCGATCTATAGGAATACCATTGAGATTATTAATGACAAGCAATATAAAACAGTTAGACGATTTGATATTTCTAAGTAATCTTTAATATCTAGATTGATTTTCTTTATTAATCGTTATATAAATATTTTCTATATCTTTTAACGAAATGAATAATAATATCAATGGTATTTAAAATGAATCGATTGAAATGAGACACCCTGTATATACGTACGACATAACGTTCCTCCGATTAGAGGAGGATGAGAGGAGAAAGAAAAGAGAAGAGAAGAAAAGAAAGGAGAAAGGAGAGGGCAGAGCGCAATCATCAGAGTAGGAGCAGGAGATGGCGGAGAAAAGAGCGAGAAAAGGTGTATAGAGAAGAAAAAGGATATAAGGAGGTTAGAAACGCATGGAGAATTCCGAAGCGCGACGGTAATGCGCGGCAGAGTGTCGGATACCTGTAAGTAAGCGCGCACATTCCACAATCCCACGGTGTGCGCTCACTGTCTCCCTCTCGTCCTTTTTACCTTTACCCTTTTATTAGCAGTCTGTTTTTCTAAATCACCTTTAATTTCTTACTTGTTAACTTATACGAAAACGTACCGTAACGTGACGAGGGAACAAGGAACGTGGACATTGCGCTTCAATGCATTCGAGTTTTTCGTTTGTAAAAAGAGGAGGAGCCGAAGAAAAGACCTCTCCTCGTCTATAATCGACCGATCACTCGCGCGATTTTGTGAAGATGGCGAACGCTCGTGTTACGGTTCGCCACTTTGTCACCGGACGCACATTGATATAATTGTTTACCGATACTCTCGATACGTCGTTGGAATTTGATTACTAATTACCTGTCGCACGGTAAACCGATTAGCTTCAAGAATCCGATCGTATAACCGAGAGAAAAGTATCTTCGCACTGCGAGGTAAATACTAGAACGAAACTCGCCGCTTTCGCCCGCGGTGCCGCGTCTCCGGCCCCCACCCACGCGAACTACCGCCACGTGACACGTTCGGGCCAGCCAATCGCACGAGCCCGGATCAGGCCCCTCTTGAAAGCCATCGTAAGATCATCTTCGTGTCGATTCGATGCTCCGATTTTCTTCGTTTCTCTTTCGTTTTCTTGTCACGTAAATCTTATTTTATAAAAAGATTGATCTTAACTTACGTTAAACGATTGCAATTTTGATAAATTTAAAAATCTAAGCTTATTTATATTTATTCTTTTATAAAGAATACGTAGAAGGAATGTGTATACGTGTTTGAAATTATTTACTAAGACAGTTTATGTTTTACTTAAAGTAATAAATTAATTAAAAGAAATGTGATAAAGAAAAGTGATTAAAGTGTTAATGGATAATGTAATATTGTTATTCATCTGTAATTTCATGAACTCGTATGAATAACTGAAGTTTCGTTTTACGCGCGCTTTATGCGAACTGGTACATACATACAGAATAAATACGTATGTCATGTATATGCAACGCACGTATATAAAAACGAAGAGTTGCATACACTGTTACACGAATTATTATTCCAAATGGACAATCGAAGAAACGTTCTCTACAAGAATAAACAAAGAACATATTAATCGATACGAAGTTTGCTTACTTTTTATTTTTTTTAGTTGATTTTTATTAATTATTAAAAGTGTCACTACTGTTCTTGTATTAATTCGAATATATTTATTTCTTAACACGTGTTTTCACATTGTAAAATTAGGATTGTAACGTACGATAATTTGCATAATTAATCAATTTTATAATTTTAATTATTGTTTCAAAGTTACATGATTGATTTTAAATAAAGCGCCATTTTGAAAATGATTATATCAACCTGACAACACTGTATAAGTACAATCTACTTAGCTACTATGTCATTGCGACTAAATGGAGGTTTTGATTGTTGTATTGTAGTACTTTAAAAGTTAGTACAATTAATGATCGACGAATTAATAAATTTTTACGTAATAAAAAGTCACCGAAGGGATGCATAATACATCATATGTTACTTACAAAGATGATATGGGCGAAGTTGACACGTGGACACAGACGAAAGTATACTTGCTGCAGTACAATACAATTGTAACGAAGTAATTCAAGGATTTGACATATCACCGTTTGAAAATGTCATGTGAACGTGCAATAAATGCGTGACTCAACATGTCCATGAAAGTAAGTTTCTTATTCTATAAGATAAAAAAAATAATAATTCCAATTTGGTAAATATAATAATGTATATATTAAGATTCTATGAAAGCTGTGTAATATAAATATGTTATTTTTCTTTTCTAGAAAGAATCACCTTGGGATGTAGAATTGCATCTTGCAGCTGCACATGGAGATGCAAAACGTCTGCATATTTTATTAGATTCTGGTAGAGTTCATGTTGATTGTAAAGACAAGGTTTGCATAATGTTCATTCATTTATAAAATTTTGATTAATATAATAAAATAATAACAAACTTTAAACTTAAAAGGATGGAACGACTCCTTTGATACTTGCTGCTGCTGGAGGACATTTAGAAGCTGTCATCGAATTATTACAGCAAGGAGCAGATCCTAATGCTAAAAGACTGGTATTACATAATATATAAATTTATATGATTTTATAATTAAATTAAATTAATTTAATTTAATTTAATTTAATTGTAGAATTACTTTCTCTTTTTAGACAGGGACCACAGCTCTCTTCTTTGCTGCCCAAGGTGGTTTTATGGATATTGCTAATTTGCTTTTAGAACATGAAGCACTTGTTGATTCTTGCAGTATGGTTAGTAAATGGCAAAAGTTGAAAATATCAATGATGTTTATTATGTTTCTATAAATTGTAGGACGGAGGTACACCATTATTTGTTGCTTGCCAATATGGTCATTTAGATGTTGTCGAAGGTCTTCTTGATAAAGGTGCCAATCCAAATGCACATATGAAAGTAAGAATATTTATTAGTATGTAAAAATTATCTTATATTTTTTAATCAAATTTAAACAAATTTAAACTATTAATAAAAGGATGGAGCTAGTGCATTATTCATTGCTGCACAAAATGGTCATGTACGTATTTTGGAAGTTCTTTTGGAGCATAATACAAGAATAGATACTATAAGAACAGATGGCGCTACACCTTTGTGGATCGCAGCACAGATGGGTCATGATCACATCGTCCGACAACTTTTGAAAGCTGGAGCAAATGTTGATGCTACTAGACATGTAAATATTATAAATAACATAATAGAAACATTACTTGTTTTTATAAATGTAATATAAATTCCTTAATAAATTATTATACTTTATATAGGATGGCGCAACGCCTCTATTTAAAGCGGCACATAAAGGTCATACTGCTGTTATTGGAGAATTACTTAAATACCGTCCATCACTTGGTATTCTTCCAGTAAGTTAAATAATTTTATATAATAAAATATTATATCAATGGATACATTAGATATAAATATAAAATATGAAAGCTATAAATTTGCTTATCTTATTTTGGTTGGAATGTATAAAAGTCATTGCTTTTGGATGTGGTATTAAATCAAACTTAATAGTCAAAAATACAATCAATGCTTTGCATTTACCTACTAAATCTTTTTCCTCTTCAGTTCCCCTCTATCATTAATATTAGACTCAAATCCTTCCAAGCAGTTATTATTTTATCAAATAACTAAGATTAAGTAGAATAATATATCTTTATCCTTGCAGATAAAGGCTTATACATTTTTATATTTTCAATTTTTATAATTTCAATATAGAAAGATTTATGATTATATAATAAAACTATGAATCCAAGCACAAAGATTAACAACTTATAATATACACCATAGAACTTGAGAAAATAAGTATCTATGCATTATTCTAGAATGGTGAAAGTGCACTGCATGCTGCAGCTTTAGCAGGACACATGACAGTTGTAAGACAACTAGTGGGAGCAGGAGCCGATCCTTTACTTGTAAATCAAGAAGGTGTGACACCACTTCAATTAGCTGTTAGACACTCACAAACTCAAGTTGCCAATTATCTTAAAGATAAAATAAGGACACGAACTGCAGCATGTTAGATTCCTGTTATTTTTACTTTTAAAAAAGTATCATAATTTTTAAAGATAATTTTACAGTCTTTAAAGATACTATACAAACAAACATATGTGCATGTGTGCACATTAACATAAGGTAAAATATTCCTTATGTATTTTAACATTGATCAAGTGCAATTTTAATATCATATAAAAACGTAAATTTGCGTGATACTAACAAGATATTCAGTATATATAGTAAACATTCAGTGATTGTTCAGAAATTCCATTTTTATTCCTGTTAATGTCAGTAGCATAATATAATATAGCATAGTAATATAATTTGATGTTATTGTTAACGATTAATAAGTTACGACAAATTACTGCATATGCAGAAGATATATTTGATTTTCAAGAGCTGATATACATTTATTGTTGAAAGTTACATATTTATTTTTTATGTATACACTTTGTTATTTATATACAGTAATTGTTAAAGTAACTAAATTTATAAAGTTTCAGTGCTTATTAGCAGTCTGAGAAATGTAAGACTCCGATAGTATGTATACGCGTGGTAATGATTCTCGTGAGATTTAAGATCGTTAAGACTGACTGATTTGCCTTGAAACATATCACGTAAGGATGAAATCTATAAATTGATGAAATATATGGCTTTCCACCGGCGGGAAAGTAAATACTATCGTATCGTAATAATACTTACATAAAAATGTATTTATATTACAATGTCAATGAAAAGACAAAACCAAGCATAAATATCATAATGCCTTTCTAATATTCTTTTTAAACGTCATTTCATGATCATGTATATAACATAGATCATAGTATATAAATTCAAAATAAAGCAAATGTATTTATATATATATTTTTTTTTTAAATAACATACTCAAAAGTTCAGTTAGTTTGAAACATCTGAATTATAATAAAAATAATTAATACGTTTGCATTAATATTTAACAGTAGTGCTTGATAAAGTTCTGAATTATCATATCATGTTACCTGCACCACCTTGACTGTCTTCCCATTTCTTGAGATAGTTTAAAGATTATACACACATTGTTATTGTTAAATTATATATAATAAAATGCAATGAACGTCTCTATAACAGCACAGTATTTTTTTACTATCATGTATTAATATGTATTAACTGATTCTATTTTTAAATGTAAAAAGAGCTTCTTGTTTTATAATGTAGAAATCTCATAATAATAATATATTTATTGTAACTCTTCTATAAAGAATATATACAATTATAAAATAAATATACGATCTTCGTGAATTTTGTTTTTACTTACAAATATATATTAAGTATATTAAATATTAATATATTTATTATTATACAATAATCTGTTATATATTGTATATTTGAATTATTATTTAATCATTTTCTCTTCTTTTTCAATATCACAGCATTACTTAAATTAGATATATATATATATATATATATATATATATATATATATATATATATATATTTAAAATAAACATTATTAGTTGTACTCTCTTTTCGAATATACTTATATATTATATATAACTAAACTTACTTACAATTCTCTTTTTCTCTATTTTATACATTTTAGATGTCTATATTAATATACTTACTTTGCATATTTATTCTATGTCATATGTATCTGTATTTATTTTCAAAATAAATTATATAATATCATTTTAAATAAAAATCAAAATCTTTTTCCAAATAAGAAAAAGTATTATTACATAGATTATGTATGTAATACACATCCAGATATTAAATGGAATTACAATGCTTTTCACTTAAGATGAAGACGAACACGTGTTCGCAATTGATTTAAATTTTGGCCTTGTAGCTCAGCTGCTAAGTGGCTGTTTCCTATTACATTCCAGATGCAAAGTATCTTCATTTACACAGACGATCTGTTTTAGATTGAAACTATGCCAAGGATGTTCATCATATAAAAAATTATTCATAAACTTAAATTTATCCATTTAAATTACACACGCGATTTCACGATATAAATGGAACGTTGACTTTTATCTATTACCTGCAACGCCCTGATAAGATGGATAATGAGATATATATCATGTGTATTCAGTTCACCGGTATCGTCAGTTACACGTTGATCTTGAAACAATACTCATCATGGTTCGCGATCGTTTACCGGATTTATGTGCCGTTAGTACATATTCCTTTTTAAAAATCATATAATTATATCACGACATAATTTAAGAATTATATATTAGTAAGGCTTATATGATATTCTTGTATCTTATACAAATAGATAGTTTATTTTAAGCTTATCAGCAAATATTTCCTTTATTCTTGTGCTACTTAAACATTTAATCACATCAATCAAACTAATATCTTTTGTTCAATTTATAAGGACACTATATAAATACATTTATTTTGATTTCAAGTGCCGTAATAGCAGTACTACGTTCGGCAGAGGATTTTTGCAAGATGTTCACATTCAAATAGCACAAAATAAAAAATTAAAAGAAGTGTTAATGGAAGTATGTATAATGAATTGACGTATAATCATGTGATATTTGAATGATAAAAGTATAAGATAATGTTAATGTAGGTTGAAGAAGTACGTGGTTTTATACAACTGCTTGTGGAAAATATATCAGTTGTTAAGGATTTGCATAATAATGTTTTATCACATACAAGCAAAGGTATGTTTAAATTTCAAAATATTAATATCAGTTAAAGACCTATTCATATTTAATTTCTAGATATGCAAAGAGAACTTGAAATTCGTACTCAAACTATCTCACAAACAGCTTTACACATTCAACAAAAATTACGAGGTAGGTATAATCTTTGTAGATTATTATTCGTAATTGCCACATCTCTTATTATATATAAAATTGATTATTTTGGCTATTCAGAATCACTTTCAATTTGCACTGTACTACTTTTTATGACTTTATGATTCAATGTCATCTCCTGAGAATGAGAGGATCTTTTATTACATTTAATTGGTAATATATAATCACGTTTATAACCATAACTTCTGTCAGATAATTTTGGTGTACTAGTACTTGGATTAGATTCTTGTCTAAAAATACATGAATTACTTAACTTTGTAGATATTAAATTAGGCCGATTATCTGAAGAACTTATCTCAGATTGTAAATTATTTATTAAATTTGAAGATAATATTTTTGAATACCTTTTTTTAAAGGACGTTGGTGAAATACGATGTAAAATAACTTTAGGTATACGAGTACAGATAGAAAGTTGTACATTTGTTTTAAGATTCTCTGTGCCATTCTTAAGTGATGCCAAATTATCTTGTATTTCAACATCATCAGTCTCTGTGTTTGCATCTTTATCAACATTTCTGAAATGTAATGTCATGTTTGTAATCAGTAAATTCTTTTCATAGAATATTTGAATATATTAAAGAAATAATCAAGAACGTACCTTTTGTATTGATCAATTTCTTTCTCCAATTGTGGATATTCATTTAACAAATTTGCAAGATGTTCTTTGCTGTAAATTGTATACATTCTAAAAACAAATCTCATTACATCATGTTTTAAAGGTGATTTTAAAATTTCCAATTTCTCTTTTACTTTTAGTAATGTTGGCAATAATATCTCTAAACCATGCCTTTTCATTCCTTCTATAATTACAGTTATTGCATTAGTAGTTGATACATCTGATGGATTCATAAAATCTTCTTGATCTTGAGTATTTATAGGATGTTTATTAGAGGATAGAAATGGTTGTAAACGTTCATTATTAAGTATATATAATGTATCTTTTAGAACACATGCACCTTTTTGACTTGTAACATTAATTGTACCATTAGAAACTCTACCAAGTACTTGCGTAGTTAATTTTACAAGTAATTTTATTTTTTCAGGAGGATCTAAATGTTCTATCATAAAATTATAAATAATTGCTCTATTATCATGATTCTTATTTCCTGGAAATGTTAAGATTTCTTTTTCTTCCTTTCGCATTTTACGATCACATAATTTGTGCTTGAATTGATAATCATTATAATGATATATGCTTTCCAAAAACTTTTGTGATATCAGTACTTTATTTTTTTTTAAAAGTCTTTCTTCGATTAAAAAAATAGTTAACTCCCGTATCATTTTATCTGGGTCAAATAACATTGTTAATATATGGAAAAAGAATGGTCCTTTTACTTTTATAAAATCTTCTAACAATAACTGTATAAATATTACAACAACAGCTTCTCTTACTATAGAACTACGATCTTTCATACAAATACACATGTCTGATAAATAAGGTTCAACTAATGTAGTGAACCTAATACAGAGATCTGCTAAAGCTTTAGCAGCATTCACCTTAATAGCTATCTCTGTGCTTGAATTGTGATTTATATCCATACGCAAGAGTCTACCTAAAATTGGTATTACCTCTTGTGCTATCTCATGATCTCTTATTGCATGTTGTCCAAGCACAACCACAGCAAAAGCTTGTAATTCTTTTACTTCCTTTATTGAATCTGGTAATAATTCCGATTCAAGTAATAAGCCTTCCAAAATACGTAAAGTAGATGATGAAAGCTTATTAGTACATGAAAATGCAACATGTCCTAACGTAGACATAGCTTTTATATAATTTGACGTATCTATCATCGTTTTATTGTTAGTTTTAAGCATTTTTTGTATTTTTACTTCTGATATTTCCATTAATTTCATCGTGTTAGATTGCACTAAACGATTATTATCAATAGGATATAATTGTTTTATTATACCACCAATGATATCAAGACAAATACTAATTAAACCAAAATGAATTTTGAAATCACAAAGGCATTGATAAAGATATTCATACAAATCCTTCATGTCATTTTTATTTAAAGACGACCAAGAATTTCTCAATATTTGTAAAATTAAATTTGAATGATAGTTATTTTTTTGTATAAGATCTTTATAATCGCCAATATGTTTATCCAAATTTGGTAATTTCATGCTTTCAGATATTGCCGTTAAAAGAACCCATGCAGATGTATCATTTTCTGATCCAATATGTGATTGTATATCTGTGATTAAAGAGTTGTTTATGAGATTATTTTTAGTCCATATTTTACAAGCTCTTGATAAATGTTTCATCATTTTCATGTCAGTTAATTTACCCACAATTCTCCATGGTAAACTGTTTTTTGCATTATCAGTATAATTGGAATGATTTGTTATCTTACTTATTAGTAAGTCTTGGAAGGATTCTAGTGCTTTTTCTTGTACTTTAATTTCAGTATCAAATATTTGTGGTAATACTGTTTCTACCCATTCATTAAGGATTTGTGAATCACTAGGAAAATGTTCTAAAATAACAGATAATACATGTATTGCAAAACGACGTACTGTCATTACAGGGTCTCTGCAACGACGACCAACTATAGGAGCAACTTGACATGTCAGTATGGGAAATTTAATAGTCAAATTTTTTAAAATCTGTAATGCACTTCGTCTTACTAATGCTCTTTCATCTTCTACTCGGTCTATTAACATAACGAGTACTGTATTTAATCTTGGCATCAGATTAACATCTCTTATTAATATTGTTCTTAATTCATCGAATAAAGGAAGTGTCTCATTAGAGCACGATACTTCAGATGTATCTTCTACGAGCATTTCAATGATATTATTTTGTGTATCTGTAAATTCTGCAATTGTTGCCATAGCTCTACCTCTTACCATATTAGAAGAATCCAGACATCTACTCAATGTTGTAGCAATTAATGCTTTTTTTATCTTCTTCCACTGAGAAGATTCTATTAAACCGTGATTATTTAAATTAGATTCCATTAAAAGTTTTCCAATCATCTCTTGAGCAAATAGCCTACAGGATACTTTTGTATTATGCGAAAGGGATATTATATCATTAATAATATGTATAATGATATCTTCTTTGCATATTGTAATTAGTTTTAATAATACTGTAGCTTGCTTCTGACGAGCCTCTTGCCGTTCTGGACATTTAATCATAATATATTGAATTAATGTCATTATAGCAATCTTTGCTTCTTTTTCATAAGAATCTAATAATTTTCTTAAAAAATCTATTGTTAATTCATGCATATTTGCCATAAATTTTATTTGATGATCATTATGATTAAAAAGAAAACGAGGATGTATGTATTTTGCTATCATCATAATAGTTGCTTTGATAGGTCCGTGTTTATTATCACATAATTTAAATAGAGCTGTATAAGCATTACAAAATAATTTAGTTCTTGTTCTTTGATATTCAAACTGATTGACATCAGTAACTTCAAGTAATACAGAGATAGTAATATCTAATGAATGTGAATAAGTTCTAAAAGAAAATAACTTTATCATTGTGATGAAATTACACAAAATACTTTTAAGACCTTCAATCAATAAAACCTTTTCTGAAAGTGAAGTAACATGATCGCTCGATTGATCTTCATTAATATCCATATATTCTAAATTTACAGTTTTATTTCCCTTTGTAATTATTGGAATTAAGAGTTTGCATAATTTCAAAGATTCAATTGCTTTTTTATATAAGTTTGGATGAAATATATTAAAAGCATGACTTCCAGGTATAGCCAATAACATAAAATATAAACTTGTTGCGCTTAAACAAGTTTGCTTACTTGTTTTGTTAGCTTCATCACGTTGACCAGATTTTATTATATAGTACAAAACCGATAACAAAGCATGCACATTTATATTCAAACTTACTAATACATCCCAAGAAACATTTGCTTCTTTATTATTGCATTCTTCTGAAGTTTGAATTTCAGCAAGCCAATCTTTGACGACTTCACAAGTGTCTTGTAATAATAAGTCCATATCCTCGCTTTCAATGAAAAGAAAATAATCATCTTGAGGTGGTTCCTCGTAGGTTAGAAATTGTGAATCCCACACAGTATTTACCCACTTATCGTTCAGATCGTCCAATTTAAAATTGTCAAAAATTTGTAGAAACTCCATCACTAAAGTCCAATAAACTAAAATCGTTTATGTGACTATTTTATCATTTATAAGTGAAGTTAAATATGTAAAGATAACCTTAACCTATCATTTTCTGATAAAGTAAATTTGATCTTCAGGTTATCATTCTTTGAACACCTATGGATAATGAATATATGATTTTGTCCCAATTAATATCACAAAAACTGATATTTATTAAATACATGTGATATAACATTTCGTCTAAAATGTAGTTACCGCTGGAATAAACGATAACGTTCATCCAAAGGAGGGAAATCCAACGAACCAATCATAATCATGATATATACATATATAGATTAATATATTCATATGTACTTTTTATAAATTCTCAATTTTTAAATTTCTTGGTTTTTTTTTTCTTTTAATATTTCAGTGAATAAAGATTATAATTAATTAAAATTTATTGCGCTTATTTTGTATATTTTTTATAAAAATAAATTTCTTGTTATACGTTGACCTACCATTTTGTTTTATTATGCGCGGGATATGTGTTTAAACGGAATAAACTTTTTTAGAGTGATAATAAAAAAGATTTAATATTTTACTTCATCAATCGAACGCATAAACATTTTGTTGTATAAAAAAAAAAATATATATATATCAGGAAATGTACATTTATTTATTTAGCATTTTTTCAGGTATGAAGGAAAATATAGCTGCTACAGATTCTTTTAATACAGATAATACAAAGGAAACTCCTGCTCATATACGAATCAGACGTTTACAATATGCAACTATGCTAAAGATGTTTTCAGATATTATGGAGGATTACAATGCATCATTATTAAGATATCATGATAAATGTTTACAACTTTTACAGCAACAGAGAATGTTAAGTGAGTTATATATAATACATATATATTTTCATTTTAAGAATAAAATATACTTAATTAATTATATTTCTATTCTAGTAAAGAAACATACAACATATGAGATAGATGAAACAGATAATATACAAGGAAACAGCATATTTGTGGATAATGTAAGTATTCATAATGTTATTTTACAAAGTATCTTCATATGTTGTTGTACAAGATATTTTAAATCTTATAAATCTATTGAATAATATAATCTCTGGAAATTCTTTTTTTCATAAATTTGTTATAACATATTTATAAGTAGATCCTAGAAGATAGCAAAATCACCAAAGAGCAATTGTCTGCTATAGAAGTACGACATAATGAAGTTTTGAAATTGGAAAAATCTATTCATGAAATAAAAGATATGTTTACTGAAACAGCTTTTCTTATCGAAAAACAAGTAAGTAATAAGTAATAAATAATATTAAATACATGTAAATGTTATATTGGATATCTTTATATATATATATCTCCTTTTTTCTTTTTTCTTTTTTTTTTTTTTTTTTTAGGGAGAGCAAATAAATAGTGTAGAATACTTTGCAAAAAATACTACAGATGATGTTGAGAGTGGTAAAAAATGCCTTAATAAAGCAGAAGAAAGGAGTCATAGATACAAAAAAGTATACATAATAAACTTATTTTTTAATACATTAATAAAAGAATTCATTACTAAAATTTGTCACTTTTTCAGAGAAAAATAAAGATTGGCATTATCATTGGGATAATAATATTTGTTATTATATTAATTCTAGTATTTCTCAATTAATTTTTTTTTATATTAACTTGCATTTTATCACATACGTAAACCAAATATTCGTCAAATATTCTTATATATAAAGTTATATTCTATAAAGTTATATTCTATGAAGTTATATTCTATATAAAAAATTATATTCTAAACATAAAGACATAAATTTATACATTAGAAGGCATAATTTTTGAAAAGTACATCACTAAGCCTTTTGAACTTGGCCTTAACTTATGATCTACAATGGTGCACGTATAAAATATATCTAATACTTCTGTATATTCTGGACCTATATCAATTGCAGGTAAAGGTGGCCGAACGCCTAACAATATTTGGAAAAATATTTTTTATTGTAAATAATAATTAAAAATTTAATTAAAATATTAAAAAATTACTTACCATAGTTTCTTTTTGTTTCTTCCTCAAACATAATACTATCATCCATAGTAAGATCATTATCATCATTTGTTGTTGTTAAAGACATACATTTTTCTGATGTAGAAATATCCTCGATATCATCGCTAGAGTGATCAGAATTTACGAAAGGTGCAGATAAGGCTAACATTTCCCATATAACAAGACCATATGCCCATATATCACATTTGTTTGTTATAGGGCCTTCCTCTATATAAAAAAAATAAAAAGATAGAAATTTGTAAATATATTAATTCAATAAAATAATTACGAATATATTATATATAAAAAGAAATATATATATATATGGTTATAAATATAAAAATTAATATACCAAATAATACTTCTGGTGGATTCCAACATTCAGTTCCAACATACATAATATTTTCTTGTGATTTATCCATTTCTAAAGTCTTTGTAAGTGGTACAGAAACTCCAAAGTCACAAAGTTTTACTTTTTTCAAATCTTTTGAAACTAGAACATTATAACTTTTAATATCCCCATGCAAAATATATATAGTATGATGTAGATACTCTAAACCCTTTGCCATCTCATAACCAACATATAAAATATCTTTAGCTGCAAAAATATCATCTCCTCTGTCGACTCTATCTTCAATCAAGTCTCCTATAAAAAACAAAAAATTACAAAAAAAGTTAAAACTTTGATTTGACGAATATTTCATATCATCATAATAACATATATACCTAAAGAAATATCCAGTTGTTCCATGGCAAGGCATGGTTCACCTTTGGAAGATAACGTAAATGCTCTGAAACCCACGATGTTTGGGTGATTTAATTTTTTCAATAAATCGGCTTCAGACCATAAGCGCTTGTCATATTCTGAATTCTTTGCAAGTTTACTATTTCTTTTTTTTATTGCCCAAGGTGATCTTGCAAAACCAACTTTTGGAGATCTTTCCAAACTAAGAATATGTACACCTAACATAACAGATTTTAAAATCCTTATTTATGAATATTTATTTGAATGCACATACCAGTTCCGTGAGCTAATTGCTGTAAAAATGGAGAAGCTGGAATTTTAATCGGGGTTTGTAAATTGGAATCATCTGTAGGTCTACGGTTCCTTCTAACAGGTGTCTTGAATCCTTCCATCGTTAATAAGATATTCTATCTGTTGATAATGAATCTGTGAAGAATATAGAATAAGAAAACTCATATGACCGTTATTTGATTTTGAATTCATAGAGAATTGGCGTTGAACCATAACAGTATTACCAACATAAATATTCTATCATTTTATTCGTATAGAAATTGTAAAAATTAATTTTTAGATATATATTAACTAATCGATATCTTTATATCTTTTTAATGCCACTTTAAACTCTTTCTTTTTTTAATAATTCGAAGTATTATAAAATCATACTTCGTTTGTTTATTAACCAATAAGAATTATGATAAAAGTGATAAAGCATGTATTATATAATAGGATGATTCGTGAAAATCAGCCTTTAAAATAGAAATATACATAGAGATATTACATGAAAAGTATATAACTATACTATATTTAGTACAATATACAATAGTGATCTATTGGTAATAGAAATTCACTAAGGTTAAATTTTGTTTCTGAGTGAAGATCACTAGAAGGAAATCATTCTAACAGAACGGACTTCCAGTCATTGATTGTGGAACGACTTAACTTATTATTTTGATAGTGCCTAAAAATATAAAATATTAAATAATATTGAAATGGCGTCCGAAGATGCTACTGGTACTTCTACGATTAAATATTATACACGTGCCGAAGTTGCAAAATATAATACAGCTACAAATTCATGGATAATTATTCATGATAAAGTGTATGATGTGACAAAATTTTTAAAACAGGTATATTAATATAATAAAAATTTGTTAGAATATTTTTTTTAATGTTTTTTTATTTTTTTTTCCTTTTTTCTTAATCTCTTTTACAATTTCTATTAAATCCTTGCTGATGACATACATAAATTAAATGATTTAATTTCTTATATTATGTTTATTTATTTGTATATTACAAATGTAAAATTGTAATGTAAATTATATATAATCTTCTTCTTTATTGAAGCATCCTGGTGGTGAAGAAGTTATTTTGGAACATGCTGGACGAGATGGAACAGAACCCTTTGAAGATATTGGTCATTCTAGTGATGCAAGAGAAATGATGGAACCATATAAAATAGGAGAATTAGTAGAAGTAAGTATAGTTTAATTAGAATTTAAATTAATATCTTTATTGTTGAAATATTTTATATAAAAATAATAAAATATCATTGTAATTATTGTAATTCTATAATTTTCATTTAGGAAGAAAGAACAAAAAGTGACGATAAGAAAGAACGGGACTGGGCAAATGGTGCTTCAAATGGAGATAGTTCTAGGTATGAATACAGAATGTATTATAAGTTCCTATATACATTTATGTTTTTATCATATCAGTTCAATTATTCTCTATTTGTTAAAGAAAAAAACATTTGTTTCATTTACGAATGGGTTGCTTTTTTTCATAATGCTTTATGCTATTGAAAATTTGTTATTATTCATACAATGTTTCTTGTTATTACTTATTTTTACTACATGCAAAAGTAATAGAGAAATGCAGTCTATTCCTGGCTTTAATCATGTAAGTGTTTGCGAGAAGCATGATTCCATTGATTATACCATTTGTGTTGTTCAAATAAATGAAATTAGGAAAATTTTTTTAAATATTACTATATATCTAAATAATAGTTGCTGCATGGTCATGTGATGATTGGCTATTGCAGTGGTTCTTGGAGATCCTGGCTGATTCCTGTTGTACTTGGGGTGCTAGCAACTCTTATCTACCGTTATTTCATCAGCGCACATTGAAACATTCCATAAGATTATTATCTTATTTTATAAACATATATATATATATATATACATATATATATATATACATAACGTGTTAAGAATTGATTGTTGTGTATAATTCGGCGTGAACAATCATTCTATGTTACACACTATTGTAATTATTTTTTATTGGAAGCTGTGAGAAGCTAAACAATCGGGTGGTCTAGCATTTATATCTAGAGAACATCAGACATAATATATCTGTATGTATATATGTGTATCAATTAGTACAGTATCTATGAAGCCAAAAATAAATTAATTTAATTTGCATGACTGTGGTCGGCTTCCTTAAAAAAATAAAACATTTCCTTAGATACAAAAAGAAATTGACAGATCATTTACGATTTACATTGATATATCAATAAAGTGATCTATTTTTTATCACTGTTTTTTAAATGTTTTATTATTATAAGTTTATAAATAATATGACATAAGAACTATGAAAGCTTAAATATTCTCGTCAAAAATAAATGTACAATACGTTACGATTAAGATAATTAAATTTCAAAAATACATAAATGTATATGAATTTTCTTAGAAATAAATAAATGTTGATATTTTTATTATATAAACGTTTTATAATGAAATAGTTATACGCGATAACCTTTACCATATTATGCTTATAAATGACTAAGTTTATGTAATTATCTACAGCGTAAAAAGCGTATGAAATATATGCGTATTAAAATTACTATTTAAAAGCATCGTAAATTTTATTATAATGCCTTTTCTTTCTTCGCGTTTACTAATTTGTAAGTCGAATTTAAATAATTAAGAATTTAATTCTATTATACATCAAAGTGTCGATATAATATTACAAATTAATCAAAATTAATTCAGATTATTATATTCTTAACGTTGTACGTCATAATATCGATATGCTTTGTATACGTAAAATTTGGAATTATCTAAATCGATCAAACGCGTTAGAAGTCACGTAAACCAATAAATTTTTATCACGTTTAATTAAATCGCCAATATAATTATAATCATTTTTACGGGTGGACTTAAATAACTTATCGCTAATGATAACAAAACAAATATTTATCGCTGTTATCTCGATGATTCAAAAAAAACGTTCATATCTACGATCGTTGGAATTTCCTCGAAATTACTTCGGTCGAAGGAAATAAAATAAAATAAAATAAAATAAAAATAAAAAAAAAAAAAAAAAAGAAAAAAAGAACGAGGGATTAAACAGAATGATGCAAACAAAATGTATGTAGTTCGTAGTTTCATGGCTACCCGTTAGAAAGAGTCCAATGACAGTGGATGGATATCGAGCGACTCGAAGCGCCGACGCCGGTTATTCGGTCTCTCTTGTCGTACGAATACTACTTTCCTCTCTGTCCTATTCGTGCACCGATCGCCCTTCATCGTTCCACCACATTGTTCTCATCCTCCTTCGTATTGCGAACGCCCAGTTGAGCGCGAAAGCTCGCTAGACGCGGATCGTATGTAATACAACGACGCAACGAAAATTAAATATTATTATCCTTAAACTAGAGGTTGAACTTCGACGAAGGTAGAAAGTTTGAAAGAAAGAGAAGTATAAAAAGAAAGAATTTATTTTCAAGATTATCAGAAGAGCTCGATTTTCAAAGGGTAAAAGGGCTAGAGTTGAAAGAGATAGAGATAGAAAGAGAGAGCGAGCGAGCGAGAGAGAGAGAGAGAGAGAGAGAGAGAGAAAGAGAGAGCATAAGGCTTGTCAAGAAAAGATAGAAAGAGAGAGAGAGAGAGAGAGCATAAGTTTTGTCAAGAAGAGAGAAAGAGAGAGAAGGAGAGAGAGAGAGAGAGAGAGAGACAGAGAAAAAGAGGGAGAAAGAGAGAGAGAGAGATAGAGAGAAAATCGTGCTTCGCACAAATAGCAAGGGCCGCGCATTACTCGGAAGGGGCAACACAGTGTGAGATTTTAGAAGGCATTGACATCGGTAGCAAAGCGGGGGAGGCAAAAGACCAACTGGTTGCACCGAAAAGTCGGCGTAGTGTCATGAGAGGCGGTCTCACGGTCCGCCCTTTTAATCGGTCCCTCCTGAAGTCATGCATGTCGCGCCCTTCAAACGAGGTAAGAATAGACCCTTATGCCCGCCCACTTCTTTCGAGCTAACAGCTCTTACTTATAAAATTGTCTTACCACCCTCTTTGGTCCTTCGCGACGGTCAATGAGACATAAATTGATCCAGAAAAGATTCGCGCGCTTTTCTTCTTTTTAAATTGTATCAGATCATTCATCGAGCAATTAATTAATTAATCAATTAATTAAATTCTAAACTGAGATATTTCAAACTTTGAAAGGAAATTGAAATATCTTTCCCCGCGATTATTGCGATACTTATTCCCTCTTCATTCCCCACTCTCCCTTTCCCCCTCCCTCGCTCTTTATTTTTATCCCTCTTAAATATCTAAGAATATTTATCCGATGGATTTTTAATATTTACTTGTATCGTTTAAAGAATATCTATGATGTAATGTTCTAATGATGTAATCTTATTAGTTTTTATTCTAAGAAAGAAATTTATTAGCCGTTACGGAGAAATGATTTGGTTTGGTCATCGGGACATTTAAAACCACGTGTATGCCAAGATATACGTCGTAGTCTTTTCCTATTGGTTTGCCTTGGCGGGCTAATTATAATTGTCATAGGTAACATGCCGGGGAGCTATTGTTATTCCCTATGTAACGAGTATTTGAAAACAGGTTTAGAGGTTACGATTTCTCTATTACGAAAGTATTATTTCCCGTACTTATTATATTTTATGAAAACGTAAAACTCATCCAGAAGATCCTTTCCTAAGATTTGAATTTATAGAATGGACGTTTCATTTAATGGCGCGAAATTCAAATGTAATGGAGGAAAAAAAATTTAATAAAGATTACGTCACACGATGATAAACGGACGCATATGATGCATAAGTTTATCTTTTGAGTATTGATCGATAATCGATCGGTGGGGTTAGCCCACTTATTCAATTCGATAAGACTGAAGCGTAAAAAAAAAAAAAAAAAAAGAAAAAAGTATAAAGTCTGAATCATGTGATAATGAGTCCGATAAAACTGTCGGTTCGATTCAATTAATGTTTTCAGAGAGAGAGAGAGAGAGAGAGAGAGAGAGAGAGAGAGAGAGAGAGAGAGAGAGAGAGAGAGAGAGAGAGAGAGAGAGAGAGAGAGAGAGAGAGAGAGAGAGAGAGAGAGAGAGAGAGAGAGAGAGAGAGAGAGAGAGAGAGAGAGAGAGAGAGAGAGAGAGAGAGAGAGAGAGAAAAACAATTCTTTTTTTTTCTCCTTAAGTGCTGTACGAATATCCTCGTTAAATTTCTTTCATTTATTAGCCGAAGCTCAGTAGAGGTTATGTAATGTGTGTAAGCACCATTCGCAAAAGCTTACGATGATTGCGTCATAGCGTGAAACCAGAAACTCCTCGTACTTCTGGAACATGAGCATAGCAGTGGCACGTTTCGAAAATATCCTCATCGTTCTTTCTCTCTATCTTCTTCTCTTATTTATCTTTTTGCATATCTCGGAATAGAGTAGGAGGTTCTCGGGTGACACTATGAGAGAGAAAAAGAGAGATATTTAACACCGACGTTCCGCCAATCAGAAATAGCGATAAAGAAATAATCGATAAACGACGATTAGATATCGTTTTTCACGAAGGAACGTCAACGAGTCCTTAAAAGCTTCTTCCGACGATAGATAGCACGTGAATTGTCTACAAATAGATCGGAGAAATCTTTGATGCATGTATATAAACTGATCGAAAAGGCTTCGACCTATCGTTTAAGCTGATTATTCTTTAGACGCGAATCTATACTGGTCATTCTCATCACAACCACATTCCGGCCTGTTTAAATGTTTCAACGAAGACTAACTTCACGTCTTACGTATTTATATTGCTTACGGTTTTAAGTGAGTCGCTTTTTATGTCACAATAATTATCGTGTGAATCTTTTCATTTCTTTCAATTATTGACAATCCTGTCTCAATGTCATTAGATGAAAGATTATGTAAACTTAGGGGGGGGGGGAGGCAAATTGATGCAAAATCGTATCCATTTTTCATGTATATACAAGTGGATATCATTTTTTTCCTATTTCTTCTTCTTCTTCTTCTTCTTTTTTTTTTCCTTCTGCGAAGCAGTTTTAAATATGCAAAGACAGTTCGCATTTTATTTCATTTCATAATTATGTGCGAAGAAGGAAACATTTCGAAGAATTCTAAAGAATAGATTATCACGTTATTATTATTATTATTATTATTATCATCTTTTGTTTTCTTTTTTCCTTTGTTTTTGTTTCTTTTCATTTTTCTTCTACGTCTCATTTTAACCTTGCTCTACAAAGTACATTTTCTTTATGTCTACGCGACATTAGGTAGACCCTCACGAGCACTGAGAATTAACTGCAATTGATTCATTGATATGCTTTTGCGGCAATGAGTTTTAATGGGATTTAGAGATGCCTGTACGTCTTTTCATGCTCATATATTCGTTTCTTCTCTCCTGTTATAGCGATTATCATCATTTAACTCGTTGACGCTTCGTATTCGTATTAAGTTTTATCATTCAATTATCTGTTTTTATCATGTGACCGATCACGTTACTATGTATAGCACTTTTTTCTTTTTTTTTTTTTTTTTTTGAAAACGTTTACTTTCTTTTATTTATTTATTTTTATTTATTTATTTATTTATTTTTTTAATAAAAATTAAATGTAAATGCTGAATTGTCCAATTATATCCTTGTGTTAAAGTGACTGTTTTGTTTTGTATTTTCTTTTTTTTTTATTATTATTAAAATAAGTTTTCCATAACAAAAACTCATGATAATATTATTAGAAGTTAGGATTATCTTTAATGCTCTAAAGAATGCAGAGAAGTATAGTTCTGGATTCTATTCCTAGTCTATTTCTTGTTTAAACTTAAATATAGAAGAATGTATATTTTCCCCTACGTTCGTTCATCAGGTAAGTTATTGAACAGAATGATGCGCTGAACGTTGTATAGTAAGTGCTTGTAGAATAAGTTTTTTTTATTCCGAGGATACGAAAAGCACGTAACCGATCATCATCTTTCTTTGTCAGTTTGTTTTGAATATACTAGATATATATATATATATATATGCGTGGTATTTTTTATTTTTCTCTGTACAATCGAATGAGCTATGAGAATTTTTATCGATTTTTAGAGCCTCCTATGTAATCTAGGATATCGCATTTTTTTTTGCTCGGAGAATAATGAGATTGGTTAAACGATAAAAAATATCTATCATTATTAATAATTAATTCGGATGAAATTTAATCGACGTTACTACCTTTATACATATTTTGAAAAGATTTATATCGAGAGAGAAAAAAAGAAAAAAAAACATATTTAAAATTTTTCCATACGTCCACTTCAACGATAATGAAATCCTGACAAATATTGTGAACACATCGAAATATTTACCATGTTAGCAAATTCTTAAATATTGACTCCGTATTACTTGAAAGAGATGGTTTAAAGGTGATCGCTTACGTCATCACTCTCTTAAAAGCAACAGAAATGTATTTCGTTTGAAATGTGTCGGTGATAACATAACGCATATGTTCTGCGAATCACGACACGACGTGCTATTTTTAAATTTTTATGCTTGGTATCTTTGGAGATTTGAATCGATGACAATAATAAAAATTTGAATTAGTGATTTATAATTTCATATGGAAATTTCATAAATAAAAAGAGAGAGAGAGAGAGAGAGAGAGAGAGAGAGAGAGAAATTTGAAAAAGAATGTCGAGTATCGTCGATTTCACTTCAACCAGGTGTCCTAATTGTGCTGTCAATTATATTTCTTAATATTGTGTCTTTGCTTTGAGCAAGACGACCTTTAAATGTGATCTCCGATAAAGAACTTACTTCGATAAATGATAGATCAATAAATCAATATCGTTAAACTTAGTTTGTTCACATTGAAAACATTTTTTTTTATATTAACATACATAATAGAAATTATATGGATAAAAATTATATGGGATCAAATATTTAAATTTATTTAAGATATAAATCTATATATTGAATATAAGAGTATCTCGTGATCATTGGTCGAAAAAGAAATCGAGATAGTCTTGCAAGCAAGGAATTTTGGCTGTCGGCCATATAAACTATAATGGTTACGACGTATATTCTATAACAATAAATATAATAACATATACCTTGTCACGTGCTGCACAAACGCAAATATACGCACCATTTCATTTAATGACGCGATTCCCTCGCTCCTTCACGGCTTTGAAGAAACGCTACCTCAGCCAGTCGGCAAAGGGATGCGACACAAAACGGCCACGTTCCTTGACGAGCATCTCCGAGTTTTGAGTAATTCATTATAAAAGCATAAATAATAATTATTCTTTTAATTTGACTATAATTATTGGATTAAATTTAATTAGAGATTCTAAATAGATCTTTTATGAGCTTATTTTATACAATAGTGTATCAATATCATTCGTGACACCTGTTAAAAAAGTTGTATTGTATTTGTCAATTGATATACTGGGAATCTTCTTAAAATAATATTTTGACAGGAAGAATTTATTCAATAAAGAATACATTGTCATTTGGTTCTCTTGATTTGATATACTATATAAAGAGTATAATCGTATTTCAAGACCAATGGTATAACGTCGTCGTAGAAATTATGCACGAAGTTTGATCACGTGGTTCATTCTCGGTGACTCTAAACTTAGGAAACGGTTTAGCTGGAATTCTCGTGTTTCGCTTAATACGTTATTTCCTGTAAAGAGGAATATCATCGGTAGAGTTTGCGATCTATAATATAATATTGTTATTTCCTATCGACTTTTGTTGTCGTTTATACAGAATGAATCGTGTAACTTGAATAATTGGTATTGATTGTATTACGATTTTAATTTTGGATAAAAAAAAATTTTTAAATGAATAAATAATATCATATTGTATTTATCATGTATATGAAAATACATGATAAATATGAAATGGTTTAGATAAATTTTAAATGGTTCAAAATAAAGAAAAAAAATTAAAAAAAAAAAAAAAAGTAATCGGTACTGATGAAAAATGAAAGAGAAAGTAGACGAGAAAGGGAAAGAAAAAAAAAAAAAAAACGAAAAAGAAAAATTGTGTATTCCAGCTACCGTTGGACATGACCCGCAGACGAACAACGGCAGTCAGGCACAGCAACAACAGCAACAACTTCAATGGTTGGGAAGCCCAGGTGAAACGACGCTCATATCACGGATTGCTCGGAGTAGCAACAGCAACGGTAGTGGCGGTAGTGGGTGGGAAGGGGTTAAATCATCGTCGTTACCGCAACATCAACAACAACAACAACAAAGGCGGAGGCGCCAAGAAGAGCAACAAGGCGAATCTGGAGGTGTGGGGGATGACGAAGACGGGGGTGGAGGGAGCGGAGGGGTGGAGGGGACGGACCCAGAGGCGAACCACGCTGTTCACCTCAAGAGACGGGTGGGACTCGTCAGTGGGGTGGCTTTAATCGTTGGCACCATGATCGGATCAGGGATATTCGTTTCGCCATCGGGCCTCCTAGTTCGAACCGGCAGCGTCGGAGTTAGCTTCTTCGTATGGACGGCCTGTGGGCTTTTGAGCTTGTGCGGTGCACTCGCTTATGCGGAGCTTGGCACGATGAACACCAGCAGCGGCGCAGAATACGCTTATTTCATGGACGCCTTTGGTGCACCACCGGCTTTCCTTTTCTCCTGGGTTTCTACCCTGGTATTGAAACCATCGCAAATGGCGATAATCTGTCTCTCCTTCGCCCAATACGTCGTTGAAGCTTTCGTAGCGGACTGCGATCCTCCCGACGAGGTGGTCAAGCTGGTCGCTCTCCTTGCGATCGTTCTTATACTTCTGGTGAATTGTTACAGCGTTAATCTGGCAACCGGAGTACAAAATGCTTTCACCGCAGCGAAACTCATTGCTATACTTGTAGTTATCGTCGGCGGTGCGTACAAGTTGATACAGGGAAACACGCAACACCTGAAAGGAGCCTTAGATACCATGGACGGTAGTAACGTTAACTTCGGTAGACTCGCTACCGCTTTTTATACGGGTCTATGGGCCTACGACGGCTGGAATAATTTGAATTACGTTACGGAGGAAATCAAGGATCCATCGAAGAATCTACCAAGGTCTATTATGATTGGGATACCTCTTGTTACGCTTTGTTACGCACTGATTAATATTTCTTATTTGGCGGTTATGTCGCCTTCGGAGATGATTGAAAGCGAGGCTGTTGCTGTGGTAAGATGAATGACCCATTCGTACCTCTTATTCTTTTTAATGGTTTTAATTAATTATTTGTCATTCGTCTTTTTTCCCTCTCCAGACATTTGGGAATCGGATACTCGGCGTAATGGCATGGCTTATGCCTTTATCGGTTGCTATTAGTACTTTTGGTTCCGCCAATGGAACTCTTTTTGCGGCAGGTAGACTTTGTTTTGCTGCATCCAGAGAGGGACACTTGCTCGATTGCTTAAGTTATGTACATGTACGCCGTTTTACGCCTGCGCCAGGCCTTATATTTCATTCTATCGTTGCAGGTATAACGATACATCATAAAAATTAGTATTAAAAATATCAAGAACCAAATACAATCGCATATGCTAATCCACTTTGTACAGGTGCAATGGTCGTTTCTGGAAATATAGATTCCTTAATTGATTTCTTTTCCTTTACCGCTTGGATTTTCTATGGTGGATCGATGTTAGCTTTGTTGGTGATGCGAAGAACAAGACCAAATCATCCAAGACCTTACAAATGTCCCTTGATCATACCCGCACTTGTACTTGTAATCTCTGCGTACCTGATAGTGGCACCCATCATCGACAAGCCTCAAATCGAGTACTTATATGCAACCGGATTTATTTTCGCAGGCATGTTTGTTTATCTACCTTTTGTGAAATATGGTTACGTGCCGAAATTTATGGGTAAGTGAATGATTTTCTAATATAATTATATTTTTGTTTCTATATCTATAAGGATAAAATATTTCTGCCTAAACATTTTGACAAATAAATTATATGATTCTAATTGATATTAAAATTTTTGTCGTTAATTGTTATTTCAGAAGGAGTAAATGCTTTTCTTCAAATGTTATTAGAGGTGGCGCCAACCGCAGCTGCTTTCGATTGATTCCAATATAAAACATCGAAAATGATTTTTTAAAGATTTTATCATTCCACTGTGGCATATTTAAAATGTACATGTGAGAATATATTTTTAATGTACGTACAGAAACAAAAATACCGTTTTATCGATGCTCGAAGTTTGCTTGGATTGATCCAAGAACATACATAAAAATATTATTTTATTACTCGTTATTCTTCTTACATAATATACAATATATAGAGGACGTTGTTAGACATAGATGATTGATGTTATAATGACAACGATGAGTTAACAAAAGATATTTTAAATGTTTATGGTTATAAATCTACTTCTTATTTTTAACAAGTGCATCTTTGTGTACTTTTCCATACATTCCTAAAATACCCGAATTTTTCTTTTGTTTTGTCCTACTTTTATGTTTCATTAAACTTTTACTAAGTCCTGATATCGGTTCTTTGTTTTTTGCTGCTTCAGCTTCTTTTTTCCTTTCATCTTTCAAAACTTTATAATTTAAACTTTTATTTTTTGGAGGTTTTGCACCTAATCTTATTGCTAGTTCTACTTTTGCTTCTTTGGCCTTAGAACTTTCGAAACCGGATATACCAAACTTGATAACATCGTATCTAGCCTTTTTCATTTCCAATTCTTGTTGCTTCCTTCGATCTAGCTGCGAATTACCTTTTGGATCAGAAAACTTGTCCCTATTATCAGTCTCTACGTCTACTTCATCTTTTTTATCGATATCATTCGACGATTTCGATGTTTTCTTTGGAGCTATGTAAGTAGCCGAAAAAAAATCTTTAACTGCATCTTTTTTTACTTTCGAAACTTTGGTTGGTATAAAATCTTCCATTACCATTTATTAACAAGCTTTCTTGAAACAATAAATATAAGTTAAAAGCGCATCGTCTTTATTAACAATATACTTAAATTTTAGGTTATATAAAAATAAACATGTACACACCTTTTAATGTAAAAGATAATTGATATTTTCTCTTAATTTCAGAAAAAAAAAAAAAAAACAAAAAATATATTCTATTTCAATTGTTATTAAAAAATATGCTTTATTACACAACGTACAAATCCCATATCAATATTATAAATACGATTGAAATAAACTGAAATAAATAAAGGTTATGTTGATTAATGACAAGTGGCCGAACTTTGTACTAAATATTTGAACATCAGTGCCACCTAGTATCAAAAATATAACTATTATGTTGGAAACTATGAAACGGGCGTTGAATGATAAAAAACTAAACAAAAAAGCCCGTTTCATAGTTTCCAACCTAATACTTATATACAAATATACTACATAATATATAACCTAATACTTATATACAAATATATTATCTCAGGGACATATTAATTTATATCTTTTCTTATTTAAAAATTTTATTATTTTAATGTATATACAAATAACATCATCATTTATAATTACATTATAAAGCCATAATGGCTCTTTTTAAAGCTTTTTGCTTATTTTTTCTAATTCTATTTCTTTGTCCTTTCTTTTGAGTAGCATCTTTAAATAGTTGCACACCTTCTTTTTGTTCTAGATTACGTTGTACGTACAACATACAGTGTAAATTATATCCAACGATATCCTGAAAAAAATATTATCTTTTTATTTGCCAATTTGTTTAAAATTTGAATAATTTTGAATGAATATATTATTACCCTTAATGTAGATATTTTATCGAAGATGAGTGGTTTTATAGTTTCTAATGTCAATAATAGATTTTGATTTGACATAATAGGTCCATGATGAGCTTGTATTAAACAAATTGTTAATCTAGTTAATAATTCTGTGTGAAAATTACTTTTCAATAATCTGGGAAGCATTTCTAAAATTTCACAAGCAGCAGAATATGGGAGCAATAATAAAGTTTCTTCTAAATCACTAAAAAAAGAAAATATCCGATTTAATTAGATCGCTATTAAAATTTTTAAATTTATTTATCGTAATATTACCTTGCTCTAACGCGTTTTATAGTTTCTAAGAAAAATTCTTCACTTGTTCTACTATTATAAGCTTGCATCAATAATGGCAATACCGGTAGAATGTTAGAATTTTTAACTTTAGATAATTCTTCATCATAAGCTTTTGATACTTCTAAACATTCGAGAATTAACTCTGCCTAAATAAAAAATAAATAGTTATAATATATAAACAATGAAAATGATACTACTATATTTTTAAGATATAATAAATTACTTACTCCTTTCTCACTGTTCACAGTTTTCCTTGAAGGTAATAATTGTTGCTTTTGTCCTTGTACAGCCGAAGTTTCTCCAGTAATCAATTCATTTTCTGCACGTTCTCTTTCTTCTTCTGCCTCATCTTCTAGTACCAAAGGTTCAGCAGTTTTTTCATACAATCTTACTACTTTATCTGATCCACAAGATACAACATAGACGCCATTTGGTGATATAGTACAATTCCAAGCTTCACCAGAGTGTCCCTAATTAATTATTTGTATAAATTTTTAATAATTTATATATATATATATTTATTTTCTAGTCTACATGTAAAACTTAATATAATTTATTATATATTACTTGTAAAGTCACAATTTTTTGATATGTATCAGCATCCCATTGTTTAACTTTACCATCTTTGCCACAAGTAAAAATGTAATGAGTGCCAGGAACAAATGAAAGTCCTGTCACGGAATCATCATGTGCAAATATTGATTTATGACAATCTCCAAAGTCCAAACCCCAAATTTTAATATTACGATCAGTAGAACCTGTTGCTATGAGAGTAGAATCACTAGATATATCCATACATAAAACTGGTAGCTTATGTCCATAAAGAGATACGAAAAACTGGAATCAATTATGTAAGTATATCATTTTAATTAATATTATTGTAATTAATATTTTTATTATTAATTACCTTGAACGTATCCAAAAAAAATATTTTCACAGTGGAATCCAATAAAGAAACTGCTACAAATCTATTATTCGGACTTATCCTAACGCACAATACACACTCCTCTAGTTTAAGAGTTCTTGTATGTAGTACTGATAAAACTTTTGCTTTTATTTTACTATCAGGATCATGAATAAGTTCAAAATTCCAAAACTTCACTGTTTGATCACCACCACCACTTGCAATTCCTTTCTATATATAAAATTAATATCTAATTAAGTTATTTTTACGAATAAAGGTAAATGAATTCTTTATTATTATTATCATTTACCAAATCAGGAAATAAAGTCACACTCCAAAGTTCTTTAGTATGAGCTGGTACTTCTTCTAAGATATCACCAGATGCAATGTCAATGATTAGCATTTTACCATCTTTTAATCCTACTATCAAATGTCGATCACCAGGTACAAAAGTGGCCGTTAAAGCATATCCACATTCTACAGTACGCAAACATGCCAAAGAAGGTCTAAAAAATGTACAATAAATAAATTTAAATTAAATTAAAATATGTATAAAATAGTATTATATATAAAAATAATGTATATGTAAAATATAGCACCTATTCCATAATTTAACAGAATCACCACTTGCTGTGGCAAATGCTAAATTATCAGAACTAAAGCAGACAACTCGAACATTGGTACGATGTCCATGAGCTGCTATAGAACGTAAACATTTTACTTCAGCATCTTTTTCTTCTATAAGTAAAGAATATAAATCAATAGAATTATTATCGATTCCAATACAAACCTATAACAAACATATATCATGATTAGTAATTTCTTAAAATACTGAAGAAGAGTAGAGAGATAAGTTAAATAATTATATAATATTAATTATAAAACTTACCCTAAGTTCACCACCTTTACCCATAATCATATCTAATCCTTTAGCTTTATTTGAAACTTTAATAGAAGGCAAACGTTTGATTTCATCCTTTAAAGTTGGCATATTAAGAGAATTAGTATTTACATCATTCTTATTCCTATAGAAAAAATATTTTTTGTTATTTTTAATTTAACACTTTAATATGATCATTTTTCAGTTTTTAAAAACAGACCTATTTGCTTTCTTCCTTTCTTTTTTCAGTCTTTTCGTTACTTTTTCTTTTACCTTACTGTCTTGTAAAAAATGAAATAATTCTATTGTATTGTCTACTCCATGACAACCAATTATTGTCTTTGATGGATCAACTTCAAGAGAGACAATTCTTCCTTTACTACTTCTTAAAATACTTCCAACTTTTCCACATCTCAATGGATATTTTTGCTACAAATTTGTATATTTAAATATTAAATTATATATTTATATACAGATTCATTTATTTTTTATAAAAGAAAATTGTATAAACATACCATATCTGTGGTTTCGTCCTCGTCAATATTCAAAGTACTTAAATTAATATCATATTCAGTATTTTGTGTATCAACAAAACAGATCTTCCATACATGTAATTCATTATCATTACATCCAGTAATTAGATATTGATCATTTTTTGCTAATGTAAGACTCCAGACCTTAATGTTGATAATAAAGGTAACATTTTTGTTTATTATATATTTATTACTGACATTTTAATTGATAATTTAATTAAAGTATAATCAATATATACCTCTGATCTATGACCTACGAGAGTTCTGAAATTATGTTCTGTATCTAAATCCCAAAATTTTACTAATGTATCTTTACTGGCACTGATAATTATATTATGTTCAGACATAAATACAATTTTAGTTATTACATCTTTGTGTCCTGCTAGCCGACATATCCCTGTTTCTGCTACTATGTCCCAAATTATTATATCTGTATCCTGAAAGAATAGAGAGTATCAATATTTATAAAAATGGGATGCATGATATATAAATATGAATATAATTTGTTGCTTCTATTGTATTACCTTAGATCCAGATGCTAATCTGTGGCCTAAATTATCATATGATAAGGATGTAACTTCAGAACGATGCCCAACAAATATACTAATATTTTCTCCAGATTTGAGATCAAATATTTTAACAGTACCATCCGCATAACCAACAGCAATGTGTTCTTTATTTGGTGAAGCAGCTAAACGTGTAACAATTATTTTTTCTCCAGTTAAAACTTGTACTTTCTCACCTAATCTCAGATCCCAAATAATTACATGTTCGCATGCTCCCACTGCTACGAATCTACCCTCTTGTCCTTGTAACGTTACAAAAATCACATTGCACCGGGGACTTACAATTATATTTACATTACCAGATGGAACGTATCTTAAATATTGTTTTGTTAAGCCCATTTTTTCATTCATTTTGTATTTTTATAATATCAATACTGATCGTATATCAATTTAAGGTTTATACATATAAGTCATATAATAAGTGTTATTTTATTTGAACGGATAATACATGCTTTACACTTTGAGGTTAGATGCACACGTGCTTCGAAACGAGACTATCTTAACAATGGTGGTTTCGTTTACGTCAAATATAAAATATATCGATTATAATAGATTATGAATTTTAAAATAAATATATAAATTAAAGGAACGATAATAATTAAATCATATATAATAAAAGTTATACAAATTAGTCCAACTATGAATATAATTTAAATAAAAATTGGGAAAAATTTTTAAACAGTAATAGCAATAAAATAAGTGTAGCTTTCTAAGATGGTGGATACAGGACTTCCGTTTTGTATGAATAAAGAATATATAGGATACACTCTTATTAAAAATAATTATTTTATTACACAAATCAACATATTAACGTATTCATTATTAAAGTATTATAATATTAAAAATAATATTACGTATAGTTAAATAATTTAGATCAAGGAAGAAAGAAAAGGGCAAAATGAATAACACATAGATCTCTAATCACAATTCTTTTTATTTATTATAAATGGATTGTAAAAAGTACATAATATCTGTATATATCCGTATACCATTTACGAAATTTTGCAGAATTATAGATTAATACTAACGCAGATATATGATAAAAAAGCATTCATAACAATCAAATGATTTGGATAAATAATAGTGAACAAAAGGCACTGGCAAGAATAATTTGTTTTTAATTATTTACAATATATATTTTAACAAACATTTATTACAAAGCGGTATCTAATTTATATTTTAATCAATATATTTTTGGATGCATGATATGTGTTGCTTAAGATTAAAAATTATATAATTTATTGTTCAAATTATTGATTGATAAATTAATAAACATTTTATGAAGGCCAATAGACAATAATAGTATTTGTTTCTTTTTATGTATTCATTTAAAATCCCTTGACATTCATAAATATTTAAATGTTAATTTAATTTGGAAGTTCAATATATTTACATAAATTAACAAAGCTTAAAAATTGGAAATCATAATTCATTCTAAATTATATAATATATTTACATTCTATAAAATATTATTACTAATAAGTCTTGTACAGTCATTTCTAGTTTGGTAGATCAGTGATAATACTGTTCCAACTGAAATGGATTAAAATACTCTTTAATGCAAACAAAACATGAGAAAACAGTCTGATTACTATCTTTTGAAATGGCATGAGAAGTATGGAAAAAGCACACTTATTCCAGTTATTATTATCTGTCTATCATTGTCTACAATAGTATCGAATTTATTTGGTCAGTAAAAAGTAATATAGAGAAAAATCTATCTATCCACTATTTTGTGGACGTGATTCAAATATTTGTTCTCCAATATGTACAGGTTGAGCTAGTGTATTTTGAAACCACATCATCCAGTTACTAAGATAATGACCTCCTATTTGATTATCTGGATTATTCTTTATCTGTGCATTGTTTAATTCTTCAAAATTACGAACGGTTTGAAGTTCTGTAAAACCGCTGTTTACCGAATGATTTCCATGCATTCTTACCTCTCTCTTTCTAAGAGCATCTTTTACTAACCTTCGTCTGCGTTCCTCTTCAGTTTCTACTGCAGATCTTGTGAATCTTATTTCTCTGGCTCTTAAAGCATCCTTCCGTAATCTTTCTTTCCTTTCTTCCTCCGTTTCCTTTGCATATTGATTTAATCTTGCCTCCCTCCTTTTAGCAGATTCTCTATTTAATCTTTCTCTACGTTGTTCCGGTGATTCACTGGCATATAAAGAAAGACGTTTGATTCTTCTTCTTTCTGCTTCACGATCTAATCGTTTTCTTCTATCATCTGGCGTTTCGTTATACAATCTATATTGTCTCTTTCTTGCTGCCTCGGCATCAAGCCGTTTTCTTCTTTGTTCTGGCGTTTCGTAATACATTCTCATTTCTCGTCTTTTGGCAGCTTCTCTTGCAAGTCTTTGTACTCTTTGCTCCTCACTTTCATTTTCATACAATTTTCTTCGTTTTTCTCTCATGCATTCAGCTTTTTTCCTCAATCTTTCCTCGTAATCATTCAACGTAGACGATTTTAATTTTGTTCTCTTTTTCGTTGTATTATATTTCTTTGTTTCTTCTTTCGTCAAATTACCACCGTGATCCAATGTTTGATCCTTACATATGGCTATGGGTGTTATTGTAGCTTCAATGTCAGTGGGAATTTGTACTTCTTGTTTATCATTCTTCAAAACCTTCAATCGTAAATTCGTATCACCATTTACATCGCACAACCATTCTGTCATATAGATTCCATCAGAATCAGGTTTATGACTTGATTGTTTATTTTCCTTTTTTATGTCAAGACTCAAACTGTCTAAAAATTGATTTGACGTAGCGACAGTTGATATATTATAATTTGTTTCTGTGTCCTCTGATTGCGATTCAAAAACTTCAGAAGACTGATTAATTTGTTTTTTGATCTGATCATTTGTAGTGTCTGAATCTAATGTATCCAGACAAATGGAGTCTGTTAAAATGCTACCAATATTACAAGCTTCGCTAGATTGCATAGCATCCGTATTAGAATTGGTTGATTCTATATTTTTTCTATTTTCCCAATTGTTATCATTATCAATATTAAACTCTCTCTGTTTATAATTTTTATCATAACCTTTGGTTTCTTTTATTTCGATAGAACAAAAATGCTGTGCTGCGGCAATAATTTCGACGTCATTAAATTCAGTTTCACATTCATCATTTTCTTCCTTGACATATACCGAAATAAAGTCAATAGGACGATTTGTTATCTGTACATCTGTTTCACTAATTTCCATATCCTAAATAAACAAGATATAATACACCTAATATTAAACAAACTCTCATTATATATATATATATATACATATATATATACACACACACACACACACACATATATATATATATATATAGCTATGTGTGAAATCTTACAATATTATACATCAATTATTATATTCTCATGAATATAATTGTGAATTATCCGTAATGGATAAAAAGAAAAATATTAATAACGATGAACTATTATAAAGCATAAACATTGAGAAATAATATTATTAATTGATACATATTTCATTTGATATATAAAAAAAAAAAATAATTCGTTACCTGCTTATCGTCTGCTTGTAACAGCTGATTTCAGGATAGTCTCGAGATTAGAATGAAAAATTTCATTTTTATAATTTATAACGCTACTTCTTACATTTATGCAATTTTCAATTTTACCACCTATATATGTTAATGCTAATCGCATTGTGTGAATGTGGTTCCTTATCGCATTAAACTTTAATCAATAAATATTAGTTCAAATTCGTTTGTATGCCGTACACACATTCAAGTCGTACTTCATTTCTGAAAATGGTAGGTGTACAACGTCACCTTGTGTATCATGTATTTCCATGCTTACACATGGCTATAGTAACGCGTATACTTGTAATGCTAGCATGATGTACTCGCAAGTAAAGTTAAATATCTATCACGTATGTGGTCTATCGTCTAACATATAATAATAATTTCAGAAGTCTAATTTATTATATATGTTTTACCAGAGAATCGTGAAGTTTTCAATACGTAGATCGTATTTATTCCTCCAACATATGACGTTATTAATGACGTAACGATAAACTCTCTTTTAGAAAGCACTTGTGAACAGTTTTTAGAAGTAGGGAGTATATATCAGATTTTTAATAAAACTTTTTTTATGTGTAGGTAATCCTTCTTGCAGGTATCTATTTATCGATTATTGGATATTCAGTGCCACCTAACGGAGAACCATACGAATTAATGTTAAAAAACAATAGTGACAATCGATAAATTGTATCACAGAATTTTTCCAATTAATTTCTTATCATTTATATACATATTTATATACGATCTATAAGTTAAATGGTTTTGATTTTTTTAAATTGCTCAATATTTATTACTCGAGAAAATATATGATCTAATTCTTATGTATTATATCATATATCGTGTGCATATATATATATATATATATATATGTCTTTTCTCAAGTACGCATAAGCGAGCGTTACTTATTGAGAATGCGCCACTAAAATTAGTTTAGGTATTTTCTCATCAGATGGCGAAAAATTCGATACTCGAAATATTACATCAAGTATTTCAAACTATGTATATCTAGGATTTGCACATATCGTATGTTTGAATTGATATTACCATATATAAAATTCATTTACATATAATCGAATTGCTAATTAATCGTAACACAAATTCTACATTAATAACTTTATTATCCTTATGTCCATGTATCTAATTTCTTATCTATTAATTTAAACCTTTTTTAAATTCATAACATAAAAAAATTATAATTAATCGGATGGAAGAAAATCAAATTCAAAATGGATTATACATATAATAAAAAGATTCGAGACAATTCGTAAAAGTTACTTATTAATTTGTTATTTAAAATCAATGTTTTTTTTCTATCTATCTTGTTTCTCCTTCTTCCTCTTTTAAAAATAAAAAAGAAAGAAAGAAAAAAAAAGGATATAATATAAAAAGAAAGATATAAAAAAAGAAAAAAAAAAAGAAAAAAAAAGAAAAAAAGAGAAAAAAACTCAAAGTGTTTCCGTAATATATCGTAAGATAAATATGATTATTGATATTAAAAGCGATCGAGTGTGAAGGATTTCACGAGTGGAAGTCCCACGAAAAGCACAACGAGAAAGAAAGAATCCGGATCGTCGCGGAGGCACAACTTGATGTATGATAGCTTCAGAAATGGCTGTCGGCGCGAGAGCACGTTCCGATAAATCTCCCGGTTTTTTTTCAATCTTGGACGGTCTTGTCGTTCGCGTATAAACGTATCGTTTTCATAAATATTTATAATGATAGGGGAAGGGACGAGGACCAATTGGAACCGAAGTTTTACTACTCGTAGTGTTAGTGTAGCGTAACGTTGTCGTTGTCGATCGGAATCGTCACCAGTCCATCCACCATCGATGAACTCGAACTCTCTCATGAACTAAAAGTCTTTCCTTCACGATAATAAAGATATCCATTATATATCCGGTCGTGAGTTTGCCGAAGCGAATGTTTTCTTATATATCGATCTTCGTGTTTTCGTTTCTTCCCTTCTTGTCCTTCGACGATCACTCTCCCTTTACAATCTAACGAATACGAAACGGATGATCTTTAGTCTTTGAAACTCGCGCCGTCACGATTGTTTTTTCCATTTTTTTTTTTGTTTTTTTTCCCCTTTTCTTTTCTTTTTTTCCTCGTATTTTTCTTTTTTCCCTTTCAATATCCTTCCTTTTCCAAGATCCATCGGTTTATTCTCTATGATTGACGCGATATCATCGTATACGTAATTCTTCTTCTTCTTCTTCTAAAAGTTTTTTCTACTTTCATATCCAGAGATCCAAGAATTCCATCTTGGAATTTTAATTCAATGTAAATAAATACGTAAATTCATACTAAACGCATAAACAATTTCGTGTAAGTTATTTAACGAATGAGGTGTAATAAATTGTTACGACTTGATACTGCAATAGGTTCTTTCTTTCTTTCTTTCTTTTTTCCTCCTCGCTTTCTTATTTCTTTTTCCTTTTCTTTTCTTTTTGTCTTTCAAACGTTATTTTCAGACTTTGGAATTCGAAACGTGCAATAATTATTCTACCGATGGCAGCCCGTTTACTCCTCAAAGGAATTTCGCTAATTTAATAGACAGAAGCAAGGAGAAAGACGTGTCATAAGAAGGATATATGTTATATACGGTAAGAGTTAACATGGAAACGACTGTCGGTATACAATCCGATTTGGTTCGCGGACTCACGACGAGCTATCATTGATGTCGATTACGATGCAGTCGATCGTCTCACCGAGAATGTTTTCTTATGCTGGGTGTCCCCGGACGACGAGGTCCATCCCCCTTTATTGGATTTAGTCTCTTAATGATTTTGTCAAGCCAGAGGTAGAAGAACCTGCCAACGTTCTGTCTTATAAGCCGTCTCTGCATTTGGATTTGGCGCTATGATCATGGCTCGCTTAGTTGGCGCGGGAATCCTCGTAAATTATAAACATCTGCGAGATGCAATGAATCACCGCCGATAAATTTTCATTTTCCGTATTCTCTGTTAACTTACAAGGAATCTTGAATGTAAACACGAGTAACGATTATCGAAACAAGATTTTATACATAGCTATATATATATATATGTATGTATGTATGTATGTATGTCTAAATGAATACGTGAAAATTTTCTCAACGTTATTACAAAGTCACTCATTAGATATTATTTAGATTTATTTAAATAATCTTTAAGATGTCCGTACTACGTTTATAATTTTTCTCTCTAGTTTTTACAATAGCTATAAATTCGTCTGTCTCGCAAAATACGAGTTTCACTCTTTTTTCGAATTCGAATGAAATTCTAATAGTTCCAAGAAGGACCGTCTTCGATCATACACCATTAATTATCAACACGATGCATAACGATTATCTTTTTCTTGATCCACGGACTGCCGAAAGCGTACGTTCGAGCCACGAGCGGTGGGATTCTGACCACTCTGACCGACGTCAACTCTAAATGGAAATGTCTTAATTATCAGAGCACGTAGTAACCGTGCGCGCGCGCGCGCGCGCGCGCCACGAGCAAAAACAAACCCCGTCGTTCGTCGTCCCGCTTCGCGATTATCGAACATCGACCGCAATGCGCCGTAAGATGAGAGAAACGAAGAAGGAGAACGGTAGAATGATCATCTCTGAATCGGACCTTGCATTCGCATTCTCTTACTCCGAATTTGGGTTCCTCGAAATGATGGTTAAGAGAGATTAAACCATTTGCAAATTTATCTTGTCCGAATGTATAAATGTTTAACAATATTTAGAAATTTATACAATATGATTCGTAATATGATTCATTATAGATTGATATTTAAATAATGAGATAATGAAAAATAACGACAACGAGATAATGGAATTTATAATGATAATTATAATGATTTGTAATGATTTATAATTTATAATGATAATGAGAGAAGAAAATGTTATTTAATGTTATTTATATGAAACTGAAATGATTTATTAATCGTTAAAAATTAATGAAAATATATCGTTACAATATATTATATTTTATTTTAGAAAATGATTAGGAAGACAAAATTTATATTTATATTTATACATTATTTATAGTAAATTAGGAAAATTATATGAAAATTAATTTTTGACAATGATTGAAAGTAACATTGCGATGGAAAAGGACAAAAAACTTTGACGTTTTATCCATTACGCTTTGTATTTCTCTCGTTTTTTTTTCTGAAGCTGAAATTTTACCGATGTTAACTATTAAAGCTATACTATCCCTTAATTACATTAAATCTTCTGCCTTAATAGTAGTAGTAGTAGTAAGCTTATATTTTCTTCAAACATTTATATTAAAAATATATCACTTATAGTAGTTTAAAAAAATTCTGTATCAACTGTTATGAATTATTATATACATAAATATGTATATCATTGCAATTAAATCAGAAAAGAGTATCTAAGTCGTAAGGATTTTAAGTTATTTTCGAAGACAAGAAAAAAATTTGAGTCTGATGCGTTGTCTCTGTCTTTATAATCGCGTGCATGTCGCGACATTGGCTCATCTGAATTTCTAACAACGCTAATCTCGGTAGTTGGTAACTCAGTGATTAGAGGAGGCACCTAGCGTGAGGCAAAAGTGAGATTGAATAGAACGCGGGACAGGGGAACACTGTCGTGCCGTTGAAAAGAATTTTAAGAAAAGAAGTGTCGGACCTGATCGTCGCACGTCCTCACTTTTTGTTTTCCGCTTAAATTATTTACTTCCTTTTTTTGAGAGAGCCCTCAGCACGTTTTCTTTTATACCGTTTGCACTTTCTCACTGGGGCACAATGCCCATGATATTAGAAGGTAATAACAGCGGGTTTCTCGTCTCGTCTCGTCTTCTCTTGAACCAACCCCCGTTCTTCGTCACGATGAAGCTCTCTCTCTCTCTCCTTCTCTATGTTTGGTACATCCTATTCTCGTTTCTTCGACTTTGATCGCACGTTGTTCTTCTTTCTCTCCCTCCCCCTCTTCCTCCTTCTCTTCTTAGGTGATTCCTTCTTTTTACCCCTTTTCGAGCGTCTGGACTGCGGTTTCAGTCTCTTCTTCTTCTTCTTCTGTTGCTTTCTAAAAAGCTCTACCATGGTTGTTCAACCGATAATTTTCAATACGCACGAGCGCCGAATTTATATAATTTACGGTCCTCCACATGTGTATACCTATATTCTATTTAATATAACGCCAGTGTTACATAAATCTTTATTATTATTATTATTATTCATTATGATTAGTGTATTGTCGTCATTGAATGAATTCATCATTGAATGAAATTATATGTTTAAATATAAAATTTCACGAAGATAAAAGTGTTTTAAGTTCTATTAAACATTGAAATAATTGATAACAATTTATTATACAGATTTTAAATAAATATTTATTTTCACATCGTCAAATTTTCCTGAAAAAATATTTAAAAGATGATCATCGATTTAGATATAATTTTCGATTACTAAATCTTAATATATTTGTCAAATCCAAATCTATCTTAATTCTATATAAATGAATTCGAAGTGTTTACAACGGGAAAGACGTGTTAGAGGTAGGATAATTATTTGTTTCGGGTGATCGTATAGCTCGAAATGCCTTCTCGAAGATTCCACGCGAACCTACAGTAGACATACATACATACCTACCGTTCTCCAAATTATGTGGCCAAGCTAACAATGCTACTTTGAAGCAGAATCGTGTCTTATTAGACTCTTTTTCATTGACTATACCGAGGGCACATCAATGATCCTCTTTCAACTTTGTTCTGTTTCCAGATTATAGTATATTGCGTATATGTGTGCGTGTGTGTGTATGTGTGTGTGTGTATATATATATACATATATATATGCATAATATATCTATATAATGTATAGACTTATGATATATATGTTATAAATATATATATGTATGTATGTATGTATGTATGTATGTAAATATAAGATACGATATTCGCATAAAAATCTTTTTATTATCTCACATGGTCTTTAACGAGAGACATTTTGTATCGTAGGGAAGATCAAATTGATAATTAGGCGAACGCATCGCTACATTTCAATTTCTCACCCTAACATCGATGACGATGCAAAAAGGCACGAGCCACGAGAGTCGATGTACGAGACACGAGAAGAAGATCCGGTTCGTGTATTGAGATAAAAAGAAAGGGAAATATAGACGAAGAAAGAAAATAAGAGAAACAGAAAGAGAGAGAGAGAGAGAGAGAGAGAGGGAGGGGGGTGGAGAGAAATTTTTCTACGAGAAGAGTTTTCAAGTTTATCGTCAATATTCCTTCGTTGTGTAACTTTTCCGAATGGTTTTGGAATTTTAATTGCTCGTTGAAAAGGATGACCTTCATTTTTCCATTTTTTTCTTTTTTCTTTTTGTTTTTTTTTACCATATTCTCATCGAAAGAGATTTTCCCGTCGAATAACGCCAAGGTTATTCCAATAGCGGAGCATACTTTCTCTCTCTCTCTCTCTCTCGTTCTTTCTAACATACATGACGTCTACACTTACACATATAAATACACATACGTAGAATGTATCCCTATCGTGGAATCCGCGAGTGGCGCTGACCGGCCTCCGCAAGAAAGATAATACGCCCTCCGAACATTTCAGATTCCAGCCGTACCGAAGAATAAGATTCCCTCTTCGCGGCTGCCTTTCCCTCTCTCTTTCTATTTCTTTCTCTCTCTCTCTCTCTCTCTCTCACTCACTTTCGTTCCCCTTTACTTTATCTCCTTTTCTCTTTTTCTTCCTCTTCTCGCAGCCCTTGGGTTCCTTTACTTGAGGGATAATTATGTTCGAGACCCTTATTCGATCCTCTCCGTAAACGTATCGAATTCTCCGTTTTATCTCCCCCCCTCACTATCTCCCCCTCCCCCAATCCCCTCCCACCCTCTTTTCCTGTCTCTCTCTCTCTCTCTCTCTCTCTCTCTCTCTCTCTCTCTTTCTACCTTATCTTTGTCTCTTTCTTGTTCTAATCACATACACGTTGACTTTGATTTTTTGCAAATTTTCTTTTGACATACGTCGGATTATTGTGAAAAGAAAATTCTGAAAAAAAATCTAATAGAGTGTCTCTTATTTTCTTTTCAAGTTCATTCGATTAATTTGTTTCGATGTCGTATAGATAATGAAAAACATGATTTTATTAATAATCTTTAGAAATAATATATATGAATTATCGTGCGCATTTATATTTAATTTCTTTTTGTCGTTGTCGTTGTTGTCGTTGTCCTTGTTGTTGTTGTCGTTGTTGTTATTGTTCTATCATTTAAACGAATTAATTTGAATTAATTTGATTAGAATTAATTTGAAATTATAATTAATTCAAATCAATTAAAATTTAAATTAATTTGATTATAATTAATTCGAATTAATTAAAATTTCAAATTAATTTGATTATAATTAATTCGAAATTATAATCAATTTAAATCACTTGAAATTTCAAATTAATTTGATTATAATTAATTTGAAATTATAATTAATTTAAATCAATTGAGATTTAAATTAATTTGATTATAATTAATTTGAATTAATTAATATTGAAATTAATTTGATTAGAATTAATTTGAAATTATAATTAATTTAAATCAATTAAAATTTCAAATTAATTTGATTATAATCAATTTGAAATAATTAATTTGAAATTGATATGAAATAATATAGAACTTTTCGTAATATCTATATTTGAAATAATATTTGTCTTTGTAATCGTTGATCTCTTTCCAATTTCTTTAAGAAGAGGTGATGGGAGGTCATTCGACAATTACATCGGAGAACAATTACAGGTTGGCACGTCCTCTACAGTGCCATCCTCGCTTTTTCTTGCACTGAGATTCCGAACGAACGAACGAACGAACGAACGTCCAGAAGAGCTCTTTTTGAGAACAGAACGATTCGAGTTTCACGTTCCAGTGAACGTTTATTGAAAATTAAAAGAAATTCATCTTGGTCGTTACGAATGAAAATTTGCTTGTTAAATCGTTACGATTATTCTTAGAAGAGTCATATATTTTATGAAAGAAAAGAAGAGAGAAAGAGAAAGAGTTCGGGAAACGCTTGTCCAGTGAATAGAGAAAATAAAGAAAGAAAAGGAAAGAAAGAAAGAAAGAAAGAAAGAAAGGAGAGGCAAAAAGGGATCAAAAGGATCTGGTAAATGCAATCTGCCACGAGATTACGCCGACGTAGTTATAATTCGATGCGACGCAGCAATAAAAGAGTATTACGGCGCCGTACTCGGCCGTAATTTCCGCGGAAAGATGGAATTCCAAGTGTGTGAACTCCTTCTTGAGATTTCTTCTTACGATTCGACACGATCAAACGAATAGATTCAGTTTGTTCTGTGCCATCGCGTTCCACTCTACATTCAGTAGAAATGAATTCTTTTTGATTTCTTTGATCTTTTTATTCGAATAAAACAAGGAACTCGATGGACTGAGAGTGCAATGAAACTTGACCCTTAATAGTGGAACCAGCGATTTGTTTACAAAGAAAAAAAGAGAAAAAAAACGGAGATCTCACCCTCAAAGAAACGAAAAAAAAAAAAAAAAAGAAGAAGAAGAAGAAAAAAGGGGGGGAAAAAAAAGCGTAAACAAACTGTACGCTATTTCGCAAACAACAAATCAAGTCGACACCTTACGGCGGCCCGGTAATCAGCTAATTCCCGATAACAACTTAATTCGGGCCTCCGTGGGCCCGATCAAACAAAGTATAACCACTTAATTCACCTAATAAGCGGTGTTGCAAGCGAGGGATACGGCAATCCACTATGGTGGTGCGAAACTCTTGACATGGCTTTACAAATATGTTGGCGTAGCTGTCTCGTTGTATATATATATTTATATATTTATATATATATATATATAGAGAGAGAGAGAGAGAGAGAGCTATATATACCTATATAAATATATCTGTATATATCGATCATACTCGATCGATTCCTCCGGTCATTAGAGGGTAATGATCATTACCGTGCACGGCATATGCGCCCTATCGAAACAACAAAATTCGTATTATTTTGCTTCTACATATGTCTTCTAAAGTTGTTTTGCAATCATTGTGTATTATCATTATTTTTCCTTGAAAGGACATAAAATATGTATGTATCATTGATCGATGCTACGATGCCATTTGTAATTTTCAATGATAATCATTGTATTAAAAATTCATTATTATAAGATCGAAAAAATTTGGATAGTCGTCTGTAAAAATTGAACGAAATTCATAAGAACTTATCTCGATTCTGTAGACTGCAGAAAGAGAAAGAAACAGTGAGTGAGTGAGTGAGTGAGTGAGAAAGAGAGAGAGAGAGAGAGAGAGAGAGTAGTAACGAGTCGAGATGGTTGTGCATCGCTCGCGGTGCCACTTCAAAGCGGGAATCCCGCGCAATCAGTCCCTCCTATCCTCTGCTACTTGCTTGAAAAACCGAGCGAGGTGCTGAGTCCTTCTCTCTCTCTCTCTCTCTTTCTTTTTCTCTCTTTCTCTCTCTCTCTCTCTCTCTCTTTCTCTTTCTCTCTCTTTGCTACCTTTCGCAGTCACCGTTGCGAACCTTCTCGCTTCGTCTTTTCCCTTTGAGATCAGCAAGTACTTTCACAACTCCTAACATCACTCTATCTCTCTCTCTCTCTCTCTCTCTCTCTCTCTCTCTCTCTCTCTTTCCCTCTCCCTCTTCCTCTCTTTCTCTCCCTTTTTTAAATTCATTGACCTTTGCCTCTTTACTTGTGGTTTTGTATAATCTATTTATCGATCGATTTTCTAATCAATTTAAATCTTTTTAAATCAAAATGTTAGAAATCGTTAATCTTTTTCTTCATCTTTCTCTCTCTTTCACTCTCTCACTCTCACTCTCTGTCTCTCTCTCTCTTTCTTTTTTTTTTTCTTCTCTGATTGATTTGTTTCTCATCTAGAACATTCATCTGCTTTTCATCGACTTATATTATCAAGTTGTTTCATTAAATTTTCCTCATTTGAATGTATCATAGACGACCTGTTTCATAAAATCCGTCCGACAGATCTATCGATCTCTTTGGATTTGCGAATGATTTATCATCTATCCTTATCCTCTCGTTGAATCGTTTCATGAGTCAAAATATGTTTCTTCTTTAACTAAAAGCTTGTCCCGAACGTTTTATCGAATGATCGTCATTGTATAAGAAAATATTTTCTTCATAGTGAGTGCTGATAATTACGATGAAACGTGACATTGCCGATGATGATGATGATGATGATGATGATGATGATGATGATAATGATGGTGATGGTGATGGTCACGTTAAACGAGCGTCGGTGAGCATTGCTTTACAATTAGTATGCATAAGGTTCCGTTTTATACTTCTCTTTCTTTCTATCATATATATCGTGAAGACACGTGGAGTAGTCATCTTCCACGATTCCATCTTTTTAGCTCGTTAGATCGCGAATAAATCGGTGAGGTCGACGTTGAGGTCGGGTTATATAGTCGGTGATAGGAGGTCAGCTAACGCTGATTCACTATTACCGAGGATATGGACGTCGCTTCTGGGTGGTAATTAGCTCCAATCCTGGTAACAACGTCGTATATCTCGTGGGAATTTTTACGCGGCTCAAACGGCTCGACGTGGCGGTCTCTCTGTTCATTATTTTTATGCTACTCTCTCTCTCTCTCTCTCCCCACTTTCTACTCTTCTCTACCTTCTTCCCTTCTCTTAACCGGTCTGGCACCCTCTCGCTTTCCACATAACTTCGCTTATGATTTAAAAGGGTGTTAAAATCTTCCTCCACGTGCAGTTTCTACTCCTTCGTCATTTTTGTGTATCCTAAGATGACGCAATACGAAATCATTTATATTACAAGACAGAGAGAGAGAGAGAGAGAGAGAGAGAGAGAGAGAGATGTTATCTTCCGTTGTTCAATATAAATCAGTTAATATTTCTAAATGATATAATTATTAGATTTATTGATTTTAATTTTGATTTAAAATTATTATAATTAAGAAATATTTAATCCACCGAATGTTCAATCGATTTTCCATAAAAAATCTATACATTCGTTAATACTTTGTTATAATTATTTTTGGTTTAGATAAAAGATCATAAAAGATACAGATCGTAATGCTTTTTACATCATACATATAAAATATACTCGTATGTTTTTAGTCTTTAATATGTTACAAAAGAAATTATACGATATAATAGTGAAAAAGAAAAAAAGAAAAATGAAATGCTTGTCATTTGACCTGTTAATATAAGAAACTACGTTATACGAATTATTTCCTACATTGTTTCTCTTTTGATCATAAATTATAAATAAATACGACGATTAATTTAGAAACTTAACATGTATATAAGATTAGTTACTTATACGCAAAAAAAGAAAAAGAAAAAAAAAAAAAAGAGAAGAAGAAAAGATTCAATTGTCTATCGTAGAATTAGGTCGAATCATTTTTTTTTTTTTTTTTTTTTTTTTATTTCTTTTCTTTTGTTCTTCTTTTTTATTTGTACAAAAAAGAGAAAAGCAGTTTCGTAAAAGGGTCGATCTCATCGGAAATCGCAAAATTAAAGTCCTCACGTATTTCGTGAAGAAAGAGAAGGAGTCCTGGGAACGGAAGGCGGGATGTACGCGTGGATCTCGCGTGAGATGGAAGGTCGAGAAGATGAAAGGAAGTCAGAAGGAAGGAAACGTGGGAGGATTTTGTCGTGAGGTGGGAGTAAAAAAAGAAAAAAGAAAAAAGAAAAAAGAAAATATGGGTATCGTCGTTGGGAAAAGGGACGTTGAAGAAAGAAAGAAAGAAAGAAAGAAAAAGAAATGAAAGGAAATAAAAAAAGAAAAGAGAAAGAAAGAGGAAGAAGAAGAAGAAGAAGAAGAAGAAGAAGAAGAAGAAGTGGAAAGAAAAGAGTTACGATGATGTTCCATATGTCCGGTGTTGATGGTGATAGTGAGAGAGACGTAACAGGTGCTTAATTATTAAGATGCCGATCATTGAATATTAAGCCTTTAAATGGGAGGGTGTTGTTCACATCATCATTATAGATTCTTCGAGAGGGAATGATCTCTCAATATAGTGAACTTCCTCAAGGTTACGCACACGCTTCATCTATTTTTTTCTCTTTATCCTTTCATCAGTTTTTTTTTTTTTCTTTTTCCTTTTCTTTCCAGCCATATTTTTATACCTGATCACAGCTACCGTCTAGTATATCTTAATAGCTTTGTTCTTTCTTTTTTTTTTTTTAAGAATTGAGGATGTATCAGGTAGAGCAGAGAAATTGACGATCTTATTGATTTTAATGTTAAAAAAAAAATATTTTCATATTCTCAAATTCCTATCTGTAGAATTTTTATGAATAAATTTTTATATCATATAGGTATATATATATATATACATGCGTGCGCGCGCGCCTGTGTGTATTTGTGTATTTGTGTTTGTGTAATTCGATAGATATTATTACGTGGAAAATTGGCACGATCTCGGACAAAATTAATAAAACTCCACTAACTCTCTTATCAATACATTGTCGCATTGGACTATGTCGATGAGATCGTTCGATTCGTTAATCGTTTGTATGCACGTCTTCGTCTTAGATTCGCGCATCGTCATGACGTACGATTGGCGGTTGGTGGTTCACGATCGTGTTTAGAATGACTCATTGGAAAGCTTTCACGATAGTTCTTCCCATTCTAGAGACTCAATTCTCATTTTTCTCTATTTCCGAAAAAGGGAGCTCTCCAAGAGAAAAGAGAGATACAGAGAGAGAGAGAGAGACAGAGAGAAAGATAGACAGAGAGAGAGAGAGAGAGAGAGAGAGAAAGAGACGAATACGTCTTTACCAGAGCTGTGTTAGATAAGCGTATCGACGCGAATGCATTCGACATAATGAACTTCCTACTTCTTCAAATGACAAAAGAGCAGAGACTTCAGGACGTTGAAATTGATGTGATTCTTCTTCTTCTTCTTCTTCTTCTTCATCTTTTTCTTCCTTTTCTTGACTGATTTCGACGATCGAGAATTATCGCTACCGTCTTATTCTAAGCCGTGAATATCTTTTTTTCTCTTCTGTGAAAATTGGTCTTGTAAAAGGACCACCTAGTCGTTGGGATGAAAATGGAAATGAATTTTTCTCTTTCTTTCTTTTTTTCGTTTTTGTTTCCTTCTTTTCTTCCCTCCACCAACCCCCACCCACAACCCCCCGGGATAAGAAATAAAGAATAGAAAATGTGTAATAAAAGATTGAATGAATACAATTTTCTATAGTTATTATAATTAATAATAGATAATTGCATTAATAAAAGTCTTAGTCTTTTTATATATTTATATGAATGTATATGTATATAAGATAACAGTAGAGACAATGATAACAGGTGTTATTGTTCGTTTTGCTCTCTCTCTCTCTCTTTCTTTCTCTAATCGATTGTGCTTAACGAAGCCATTCTTCGGTATCCATTATTTTGAATAAATTTCTTAAAAAAAAAAAAAAGAAAAAAAAAAAAAAAAAAAGAAAAAAGGAAAAAAAAGAAAGAAAAAAAGAAAAGAAAGAATCGAGTCGGATTGAAAATTCCATTCGGTTATTTGCAAAAGTACCGTTCACTAGGTTCATTGACAGATCATTGACTGAACGTACATCGTGTCGTTGTCAATGTATCTTCATCATAAATCATATTGCGGGGATCAAGGACGAGAGGATCTCTTACGAATGGACAGTTAGTCAAATCGTCAAAGAGACGCCGAAGGGAAAAATTTAATAAGTTGTAAATTAAAAGTTACCTTTTAACTGTCGTTACCTTATATGGAATCTTGCGTTTGCGTTACGATGTTTTAATTGTTTGCGACGCACGTACATTTCCCGTGTTCGAAGATCTATAGATCGTTTTCCAATCATGCGAGGAAAAGGTGTGAAATTGCATTGGGAAACGTTTCTTTCTTAGTTCTTAAACATTGCTGCCGTTTAATAATAAAATGAGATATATGATATGGGGCTGTTGAACTAACGACAAAAAAAAAAAAAAAAAGAGAAAAAAAAAGAAGGGGAAAAATATCAGAAAGACAAAGTACGTCTTGAGTTGTTAAACGAATAATAATAGTTAAGTGAAAAGATACAAAAAAAAAAAAAAAAAAAAAAAAGAAAAGAAAAAAAGAAGAAGAAGAAAACAAGAATCTTTCTAAAACGATATTCTCTAAGTCGTTCCAACTATACGAAAACAAGTTGGCAGCCGTGTTGAGGCGATTTGGCCAGCGGCAAGACGTAAAGTAAGAAGAAAAGAAAATCAGCTTGGCGATCCCGAAATCTTCACGGCCGTATTGTGACTTAATTCGTCTTCGCGGCACTTCCGCGATGGGTGGTCGTTCTCCCTCTCCCTCCCTCCCTCCCTCTCTCTCTCTCTCTCTCTCTCTCTCTTTTTCTCTTTCTTCCTCTTTCTTTCTCTGCATCTTCCATCTGAACGTACCCCGTTGAGAGAGATACATCTCGACTTACAAAGAAAAGTGGATCGTTCGTTCATAAATCACTCGACGTTAGATGTACTCGTTAAATTGGAATATCTCAATTTGGTGTAATATTACGTTAGGTCATTAAGGATCACTGATGCGATTAGACCAATAAAAATGATGGCGTTGATCGTGCTAGAATCTCTGTTTTCGAGCGAGACTACTCCGACATTTCTCGTGGCACCTACCACGCGAGCAATTTGTTTCTCGCACGTGCTCGTCGTAACCCCTTCTTCTTCTTCTTCTTCTTCTTCCTCTTCTTCTTCCTCCTCATCTTCCTTCTCCTTCTCCTCTAGTAGACCTTATCCCTATTCCAGTGGTTCTCAATCATCGAGTTTCATTCAACGTTTCTATTCATTTTTCATTAACATTATAAACGATTTGACCGCGTGAAAATAGCCAAACGTTTTTATACCCTATGTTCTCTACGATCGAAAATTTTTCTTACATTCGATCCTTACATGGACTTTGTATATCCACGTGGGCGGTAAAAGGTCGGCATAGGATTTCTTTTAGGACAATTTATACGGTTCCCATTACAAAGGTTCGATTAGACAATAACAAATCTCTTGGTAGAGTGAGAAATAATCTCTTCACGAACCCCGTTATTCACGAACACCTACCAGGATTTTATTAATGGCCGATCGATTCTTTTTTCAAAATTTCGCGTGAAATATCTTCCTCATTGATACCTCCTTCTTTTTCTTTTCTTTTCTTTTTTTCTTCTTCTTCTTCTTCTTTTTTTCTTTCCCCCATTTCCCCACCCCCTCTCCCTCTTTCGACGTCTTCCTTAATTTTCTATCGTAAGTTTCGTGATGACTCGCATCCCTTTAGATATCCCATATGCCCCTTTACTCTTACCGATCATCCTATTTCGAAAAGGATATATGCTTCAGGAAAGGATGTTCCAGGACACTTTTATATCTCACAATGAATACGAAGTTTGAACCAGATTTGATTTCATTAAAAACATTCGATCGAATTAACGGTATTGAAGGTAAATCATTTTGACGTTGTCTTGGAAAATCGATTTTTAGATATCATTTTGAAACTATCATATCGTGATCGATCACACGCAGTCACGAACAATAATACGAAAGATGTTCTCGATTCTATTACAATCCTCCAATATAATAAAACGATGTCGTATCCTTCTTAATCGTTTTCTCTTAGATTCAATCGAAATTTTGAACAGCTGTTTCGTTTCTCTTAACGTTAGATTACTTTCCAAGAAGAACATTGGAAAATTTGTAAATCTGTATCTTTAAATCAGTACGTGAGAGAATCTTTTGCCTCTTTCACGATACACTTCGTTCTTTCTTTTCTTTTCTTTTCTGACGAAAAGAAAAAAAGAAGAAAAAGGAAAAAAAAAAAAAAGAAAAAGAAATAAAAAGGATTCGCAAGAGAGCGAGGTCAGTATCGGAAACATCGACTGGTTCCTTGATTCGAAAAAGAGAGACCAGCAGGTAAATCGAGGATAAAGCTACACCTTCAGATTTATTTCTTTTTCTTTTTCTTTTTTTTTCCTTCGTTTCGGTATGAAAGCTCTAATTTTCTCGGAGCCGCGTCGTTTCTTCTTTTTCTTCTTTTTTTTTTTTTTTCTTTCTTTGTCTTCTTTCCTTTTCTTTCTTTGTTTCTCTTTCTTTTTTTTTTTTTTTTTTTTTTTTAAAATTTGTTACCGAAGCATCACTACCAACACCATTACCATCACCATCATCGTCGTTAACCCGCAGGGGGTATACAAGTTCGATATATGCGACCGTGACTTTTAAGATCGGCGTCGTCATGCATTGAGTTCGGTACTCTCGGTGTATAATCAGGACCTTTCTTTTCGCCCTGTGTACCCTGTACTTTAAATGCAGGTAACGCGTGCGCGCGCGCGTCGATGCGACATACGCGGGCCCAAGCATTGTAAAGAACGGACACATCGGAAGGGGAAAGGATCACGTGGATCGTCGGGATGTTTTTCATTTTTGCGGAAGTCCACGCTTTTGGAAGAAAAATGTACTCGTATATTTTTAGATTATGTGTGTGTGTGTGTGTGTGTGAGAGAGAGAGAGAGAGAGAGAGAGAGAGAGAGGGGTGGGGGATTATCGCATGCATACAAAGTGATTCAGAAAATTGAAATAACTTTATAATATCGCTTTATTAAATTAACTTTAAGAAATTTTCAAATTCTTCTTTTATATAATCCTTTTTACTTTTTTTTCTTTATTCTCTCTCTCTCTCTCTCTCTCTCTTTTTTCTTTCTTCTTTTTTTTTTCTTTTTTTTTTTTTCTTTTTACAATTCTCGTTAGAAATGTTTCATTCTTTCAGGATTTTGATTTTTAAATGATTATAATTCAATTATCGAAAATATAATTTAATGAAAACTTTTCCATAAATAATGTAAAAATTACGAAATGATAATTATATTAGATTTTTATTTATAAATCTATTTACCTTCCTCATAATCATCCTTTATAATTAATTATAATCCTATCGAATTACGTGAGGAAGATTTAAAGCAGTGATGGTCAACCTCAATGATTTTCATCAAGGGTACTCAACCTCAATGATTTTCATTCAGCTTTGATGCTGCGGGATCGATCGATTTCCGGGACAGCTCATAATTATTCGTATCCTTCCTCTGTTCATTCTACTTCTACGGATAACATTGTTGTATTCACTCATTCATCCCTGAATGAGGGAGGAGTTATGAAGAAACGAGGAAAACGCACGCATTTCCGTTTACGCAATATCCTTCCGGTAGCGGAAGTTTTACCGCTTTCATTATTATCTCTCTCTCTCTCTCTCTCTCTCTCTCTCTCTCTGTCTTTCTCTCTCTCTCTTTCTCTATGCCAGACTGGACCGCAGTGTTTCTTTGCGGTGTGACACGCACTGTCTGTATGGTACGATTGCGAAGAAACGTCCATCCTTTTCACTTTTTTTTCTTCTTTCTTTTTATTTTTTCAATAAGACATACTCTTTCTCTGTTTGCTTTTCATGTATTACGATGTTTTCAGACATACATATATATATATATATATATTTGACTAATAAGTAATGTTGGAAACAATACATATATTTTTTATTCAAAATTCCGAGACTATTCGGAATATTCTCAAGCAAAATATTATATCATATATATATTTATATATGTGTGTACAATGTAATATATTCTTTATTTAGATACAATAATATCAATAATTTCGTAATTCGGATTAAATCAGATACATTGTATTTTAATATATACGTAGATGTTATGGAACTATTTATAATATATGTATTTAAATAATTCGTTCCCTTTACTTCTTTGTTGGGATATCATTCTTACGTAACAATTTTGAAAACGGTGAAATAAATAACTAGCTAAGGAGTAAGAAGAATCTCGTTAACTGGTTCCTCGGCAAAAAGATTCTCGACAGTAAAATGTCCTTCAGAAAAGTCAAAATTACAATTACTCTCTCTCTCTCTCTCTCTCTCTCTCTCTCTCTCTCTCTCTCTCTCTCTCTCTCTCTCTCTCTTTCTATCTCTTGAGAGAGAAAGAGAGAGATAGAGAGAGTGAGAGAGAAAAATGACAAGCGTTCATTGTATCGAAGCGGGGACTGATAAATTAGCGTGTTTCGAATATATAGACGGGAGACAAGAGCGGATCACTCCATCTGTACGTGACACGTGATTGATCGTCATTATTTATGAAATGTGCCGCGACTGCCTGGAGTGTGAATATTAATAAGTTTTTGAAATTTCTGACTTCAACGGCGGTAAGTCGATTCGAGCGAGGGAAACGCATTATTTGTATAACGAGCCAATTAGAACAAGAGATATCCCGTTTGCTTGTTATTTCGTCTCTTTTTTTCACGAAGAAAAGTACGTGCACGAAGGTGTCGAGTGATATTCCAAGAAAATGTTCATACTTTATATATAAGATCCACAGATCTGAAACTTTACAATCTCATTTTGGGTATATCTATAATATAAATCGATTTATCGATCATGCGAAAAAATAACGGATACATTTCTCAATTGTCATTCGAATGAATAATTGAAAGATCGAACGAAAATATCGTAGCACGGTATTATTGATCTTATTATTAATAAAAGAAAAAAAAAAGTGTATATATATATATATATACGATTATATGAATAAATTCTTTAAATCATACATACTGTCAAAATATCCGAATATAATTATTAAAGATCCTTTTTCATAATATATGTACACGTTCGAAAATTAGAATTTTTTAATTAACACATCGAGAAACTTCCTCTATCAGTCACCTGTCTTAAAATAATCTTTTAAGATAAAGTACAATGACCCAATCGATTCCCAGAAAAATAATACGAGCAACAATCGCTAATTATATGCCTAATTATTATAGACACATAGAATAATCTTTCTCGTGGTGAAAAGGTAGAAAAAAAAAAAAAAGAAAAAAAGAAGAAGAAAAAGAAAATCCAAAAAAAAAATATCCGTAAGAAGTATCAAAAGAGAATTGTTCGTGAAAGAACAACCGGTCCTAAGTCCAGTGCCGTATGAAATGCGTCATTGGAAATCTGACGTTTACTAATCTCTATAGCTTACCCTGCGAAATCGCGATAAATCTCGCATTATCCAGTGCGTATCTATCGCTTGGCATGATATCCCGCTAGAGCGGCGGTTAACGTTCGAACGGGAAGAGAGGGAGATTCTCGAGCTAGATATATGCGGAAATGCTTGACTTATGAACTTTCTCTCTTTCTCTCTCTCCTTTCTCTTTCCTTTCTCTCTTTTTAGACTTTAGTCCGTTCTAGCTGCTCGCAGCTTGGTACATACGTTAGGAAACTACGAGCGATGGGAGTTAGTCGTACAGCCCTGAATGGAGAGAAAAAGACAGAGAGAGAGAGAGAGAGAGAGAGAGAGAGAGAGAGAGAGGGAGAGAAAAGAAACTTAGCTTAGGACCTGCTTGGTAAATTCACTGTGCACGAAGCTTTTCGTTTCCCGGATCATTGCCAAGGTGAAATCATTCCTTCTTCGTGCGTGACTATATCGTGACGAGAGCGAGATATGATTAATGATCGTTCGACGATAGTTGTTATGTGAATAGTTCGACAATAACTGAGAGAAAGATATGTACATATATATATATATATATATATATATATATATATGTATGTATGTATAAAGATATTTATATGTAAGTATATTTATTATTTGTGGGATCATCGCCACCGGTGATTTCAACGCCTGGCTACCGTCGATCGTACCTACCTACGAAATTTTTGATCTTTCCCTCTCTCTCTCTCTCTTTATTTTATTATTAGTAATAATAAACTACGGTAAAAATAAGATATCGATATATGTAGGATATATATATATATATATATATATGTATATGTATATGTATATGTATATATCTCTAGGAAGCGATTCGTAAGCAAATTAACTCGTAGCTAGAAGAGGGGCTCGCTTTCTTATGTGATCATACGTGACTGATTAGGTGACTCGACAATGTTTCCTTCTCAACGGACTTTTCTCGATGAACTCTTTCAGTTGGCCCACTGGACCGATCGAGTACTATTACGGATCTAGATCCTGTTAGAGTGATATAGAAGAAGAAGAAGGAGAAAGAAAGATAGAGAGTATTCGTAAGCAGTCTTTCGCTGTGGAGGTCAGTCGTTAACGCGTCACGAAAAGATGGACGAGCCACTGTCGGTGTCCGCGGTCGCACAATGCCATATTAATGGCACTCGGTAGCGGTGATAAATTCCTAGAGGTTGAACTCGCTCTCTTGCATATAAACATTTCCTCCTTTCTTTCTTTCTCTATCTTCCTCCCCTTTTTTTTCTGATTTTTTCCTCCCCCTCTCACAACCTTCCCCTTCCTCTCCGCTTCCTTTATCCACCGTTGCTCTTTAACCTCACACGGGGACAGAACGTCGGTACTATGACAATAAACAAATATATACTCAACTTGCCGTCTTTAGAATAAGACGAACTCTTTTTGACTTTATTTGTGTTTTCTTTCTGTCAGAAAGAGAGAGGGATGGAGAAAGAGAGAGAGAGAGAGAGAGAGAGAGAGAGAGAAATATAGACAGTTAATTGACTCTTCAAATTGTTCGAGCAAAGATCGACGATGATCTTCTCATCTCCTCTCTCCGATTCTATTTTTCTATCTTTGTCCTTTCCATCATTCCGCATCATACTCTTTCCAAGAAAGTAGGATAACGTTGTAGGCATTCTCGTCAGGCTGCCAGTGTAAGACAACTCTTCGTTCTAGACCTAGCCTTACAATGTACCTTTACGTACATACGTATGTCAGAATTACGTTATGCTTACGATACGATCGACGTTGATTTATGAGGAGCCGAGACTACTTGTTGTTGGCTTTAATTAAAGTAAATCTTAATATACGATAGAGACCTGTGATCTTCCTGGTACTTACGTCTGTCTTTTCTTCAAAGTTTCTCTATCTTTCTTTCTTTCTTTCTTTCTTTCTTTCTTTCTTTCTTTCTTTCTTTTTTATCTTCTTCTCTCCGAGAGTTTCGGCAACGTCCTAATATTCCAAATTGTTTAAACAGCATCCTCTTTCTCTTCTTAGGTGGATTTTTTTAAAGATACCGAATATGGTACGGGCCTTTCTTTTTCCATGGAAATCCCCTCGAGCGTGTAGACGATGAAACGTAGCGCCGAGTTCGAGAGAAGAAAAAGAGAAAGAGAGAAGAAGAAGAAGAAGAAGAAGAAGAAGAATAAGAAGAAGAAGAAGAAGAAGAGGAAGGAGAAGAAGAAGAAGGAGGAGGAGGAGGAGGAGGAGGAGGAGGAGGAGGAGAAGAAGGACCGATTGCAATTTCCAATGGCGGAGACGAGCGCGCGAGATCGAAGGTCCCCGGCCGTTCGGTGGACCCTTAGACATTTTACGTTTTCGTGATAGCTCACGGCCGTTTATTAGGAAAGAGGTTTACCAGGCCCGTTTCTCCGCGGGCTTTGAGAAGGACTTCGACCGATTTTCGGGTTCTTGACCGCTCTAGGAATTCGACCGGTCGCGAAAGGTCACCACCTTTCGATCCTAAAGTTCCAATCTTGCAAGAGAGACTTACACTTCTTGATGAGATTATACCAAAACGATATTATTCATTTTCATAACTTATCTAATCGAGTTTGATTTATAATACGTAGAAATTATTCTGATCGTTTTTATGAAAGCGCTTATCATTCTTTCTTTTTTCTTTTTCTCTCTCCCCTTTCTTTTTTCTTCTTTTGATATATAATTTTCATCTTAGATTATTTTTATTTCCGCGTTTTCATTGAAAAAGATCTTTCATATTTTTGATCGCATGTTAATATTATATCGACGAACAGTCGTCGTATATTAGATATCATTCCTATGATATTTATTATTTGAATAGAAAAGTGTAGTTCGAAGGACAGTCATCCTCCCTTCCTTTGCATGCATTCTTTCGGTTCTTATTTTATGGCGCTCCGTGCAATTTGCTGAAGGATTAGAAGCGCGAGCACGGTCTGCGTGCTGCGGAGCCCGGGGCGGTGAATTATTATTGTCTCGGTTGCTCACGCAGAGCCAGCCTCGTGTTGCGATCGTACAAGAGAGAAAGAGAGAAAGAAAGAGAAATATAAGCTCGGAGGGAAAAGGGGAGAGCGCGCCGGAGAAGGCCAAATAACGAAAAATAATATTTCTTGAGTGGCAGTAGAAAAAATAATAAGTTCGTCGCAGATCCGTATGGTATACTCATTTCATCTCTTTTCGTCTTATTTGGTCTATGTAAAAAAGAAAGAAACAGAAAAAGAGAAAGAGAAAGGAAAAGACAAATATATATATATATATATAAATAATTAATAATAAACACATATATAATTAATAATAAAAGGATAATATAATTAGTCAAATGAAACGTGAGATAAAGAAGAAGAAGAAGAAGAAGAAAAAAAAAAGGGAAGATTTTTAAAAGAAAATGAAATTAATCATTTTTTTTTATTTTTTATTATACATATTTTATATTATTATTCATTTTCATCCAAAATTCTCTATCGAACATATGTCACACGTTTTCCATTATAATCGTATATTTTCAGGACCTTTCTCTCGTATATCATTCGTCGTCTTTTCAATCTCATTTTATCTTTTCTTGGAAAGATTTTTTTTTTTCTTTGGTGGAGAAGAATCATTTGAAAGAGAGCGAGATAACGACAACAACAAAAAGAACAAAAGAAGGAATAAAAAGAAAAAAAAGAAAAGAAAGCAAGAAAGAAAGAAAGAAAAGTGCATCGAAATTTTTAAATGACTCAATGACTTCGTACAGAATTGTATCGGCGATTTTGATTTCATGAAGACGTATTCGTGCACCCTCGCCCACGTGCTTGCTCGAACTCGCCCCCGACAATACCTACGTTAAATCCCGCACGGATTCATTGTCCGCTGTGGTGATTTCTCATTGTAGGTGGAGGAGGAACGGCACGAGTTATTGACTCGTTTAATCCTGGGTTACGCCCCGACCTACCTTAACTTTGAGTTACTATCCCCGACACAGTGAAGCGAGAAAGAGAAAGAGAGAGAGAGAGAGGGGAAAGGGAAGGAGAGAGGGAGGGAAGGAGATAGAGAGAGAGAGTCTTCGACCCACGATGTCTATTCGCGAAATCGTGATACTAGCTAACCGGAAACGTAAAATCGAGCGACTCTAGTATCCGAGTTACGCCTTCTCGTTTTCCTTTTTTTGATCTATCATCCTTTTCTTTCTTTCTCCCTTTCTTTTTTCTTTTTTTTTTTTTTCCTTTACTTCTCGTACATTCATTAAATAATTAATTAATTCATTCATTCATTCATTCACTTATATTTATTTACTTAGTATATTATATTATTCACTTGTTATTTATTTATTTATTTATTTATTTTTGTAACGTTCGACCTCTGTTCGACCTTCTTAATTCTTTCTCGATTAACTTCCTCATCAAACGAATCGTACAAATAAATTAATTCGTTATTCCTTGTTCTTTTCTTTCTTCTTTTCCTCTTTTTTCTTTCTTTCTTCCTTTCTTTCTTTCATTTTTTTTCTTTTTTTTTTTTTTACATGTCTATTTCTTCTTTAACTTTCAGATATATCGATCGATCGATCGATCGTAACAATCGTTCGATATAAATTTTTCTTTACTTTCTCCCTTTTTTGTTTTCTTATTTTTTTTACATGTCTATTATTTCCCTCCCTCCTCCGCCCCACGTACATCTCTCTCTCTCTCTCAGGCATATCAATAGGATTAGGATCGATAGATCCTAACAAACGTTCGATAAAACTTACGTTTTTCTCCATTGATCCCGATATTGGTTTTCTTTTTTCGATATAAAAAATATCATTCGTATAGAACTTTTCTTTCTATTTCTTTTTGTCTTTATCATTGTGAAAAGATTTTTTTCTTCCATTTGTACGATCTTTTTTTTTTTTTTTTTTTTCCATTGTACGATATGACGTTTAACATATATAAACAACGTTTGAATATACGAATGTTATGTACAGGATTGCATAGCAGGTGCCGTTTAACGGCGTCCAACGTTTCGACCGTATTATAAATCGTTGTCTTCGTTAGTAAAATCAGCGCCGCGAGTCCACGCTTAAGTAAGCCGCTTCGTTGTAGAAGAAACGATGATGCTTAGTCGGGTTGCTTAACGAGAGACAGAACGGTATTGGCTGAGGGCGTCCCATGATACATATACAATCCGATATTTTCTCTCTCTTTCTCATCTCATTCACTTTGTTTATTCTTTTTTTTTTTTTCTTTTTTTTTTTTTCTTTTTATTTTTTTCCTCCCTCTTCTTCTTCTTTTCCTTTCTTTTCTTTTTCAATCGTTCAGAAGGAACAATTCTTAAAGGAGCCCCGTGCACTCTTTGTTCTCGTATTGAAAGTATCTCGATGTAAATACTATTCGTTGTAATTTTTCATTGATTTATGCATCCCAAACCATATCGCCATTGCTATGCAAAATCTTAATGAAACAATTATGGATCGTCGTCGTTCGGCTAATATACGGTACGTCGTGTTCTTGAAATATGTTTCGTGTACTTAACTCGCTCGACGAATTTGTAGAAAGCGAAAGAGTCTTTGTATGTGTATATATAGATATAGATATATATACATATATCTTTCTCCCTCTTTCTCTCTCTCTCTCTTTATTTTTTATTCTTTTTATTTCTTTTATTTTTTTTATTTTCTTTATTTTTTTTTTTTTTTTTTTTTTTTTAGATGCTTCGAAACAAAAGAACGTCTAAAGTTTCTACCGTTAATTGGCACTTCTTTCTTTCTCTCTTACTTTCTTTCTCCCGTTCGATTGTAAACCGGCAATAATTCAACGGTAGACCATGCAATTAAGCATGATAAGTCACGAGCGGTTACAATAGGTGAGAGGCGAGGGTCGACTGAGTCTCGCTAGGAAAGACGAATAATAATTTGCTTAGCCCGAGGATATCGGGATTGTAAAATCGTCCCTGAAAAAAAGACAATGACGGTCCTAGTTTAGAAAAAAAAAAAAAAAAAGAAAAAAAAAAAGAAAAAAGAAAAGACAGAGAGAGCGAGAGAGAGAAAGAGAGAGAGAGAGATAGAAAGAGAGAAAGGGTTGATATCGAGGTATGTTAGTCAATAAGAAATCGCTTTGAAGAATCTGCCACTGCTCTTGATCAACGTTTCGTGTAACTCTGCTCTGCATCTGCATCGATCGGCAGCCATTTTTGCGCATTCATCAGGCGGCTTAACTAGGCGTGTCCGTTTATGGCTTCAGGCTGTATTTGTAGGTTAAGATCTTCGATGAGTTTGGCGCCGTACTACTATTGAAGAACTATTCTCTGCTCTCTTTCTCTTTCTAACTTAACGTTAAGAATACGTCAAAGACGTTCGCGATAAGGCAGGTGTGCCTGCTGATGTTCGACTACCCTCGGGCCCTCTTTCTACCTCTTTCGATCGAGATCGGTACCCTTCGATTCGTCCTGCTTTCGCAGTTCCGCCCATATTTCGCTTCGCTACCTACCGTATTCCTTCAATTTCCTTCTTAGATAAGAATTATATTGTTGCTTATTCTTCCGGAAATGATTTTATTCCAAATGTTTTAGAATTCTAATCGCTAAAATTTTCTATATTTTCAAATTTATTAGATTCATAAGAATTCTTAATAAATCGTTAATAATTATTATTATATGATAATAATGAAATTATTAATGTAATTAGAAATATATACTAATACATATATTAATATAACGAGTATATATATATATATATATATATCATAGAAAATGTGATTATGATAGAAATAATATTACGATTTATAGTAATAGCATATGTTCTTTTGCCTAACATAATATTTTTCAACATGATCCTTTCGGAATAATATGATTTCACATTTATTTTAATCATCATGCACTATAAATACTTTCTTCGATCATTATATACGTATGTATATCAATTTTAGAAAGATTAAAAATATTATCGTCAAACATTTGAAATTATATACGTTTGGAAGATCATTTTGCGGAAGTATAGCGTCAACATATTTTTCTTTATTATTATTGATCCATCCTAAAATCGATATTCATGAGACACAAACTGATCTTATCTTTCGTAGTTTCGCTCACACGATCAAGAACCGATGTTTATGCGGAATCGCTTGTGATCTTACAAGCGATCGCCGTTTGACGACTTTATCCAGTTTTCTCGTAAACTCGCGAGGACGGTGCATTTGCTTGGTGAAGCAAAAGGATAGATATATCGGTAGATCGGCTATTTAATTATCGGCATGTGATCGAGACTCGCGAGAATCGCGATACGGATCGACGGTAAACCCCGACGTCGTCCAATCTGTTATTACGCTTCTAACGCTCTTTGACTATTTATAGGCTTGCCGATCGAGTCGATTCCGCGACGTGATAGGTGAAATCGTATTTCTTACCGAAGGACTTTATTTTTATTCATTCGACGACGACGTTTTGCTTATTTTATCGATCGGTTCGACATGATTTTCCTTTTGATGTTTTTAATTACATTAGCATTTATATATCGAAAGTTAAGTATAGATTCGATTAAATACGAATATCAATTTTAATCGTTTAAATTTCAATAAAATCAATCATTTCCTAAGATGTTAAAAAGAGAACACACGCACACAAAAATAGAAGAATGCGTTTATTCAGTTAATCATTATACGATCAAACAAAAAAAAAAAGAAAAAAAAAAAAAGAAGAAGAGAAAAGAAAAAATTGCACTTTTCAAATTCTTCATCTTTGGTTACAATATATCATCGCGTTATCGTCGAAGTAATTCGATCTATGCTTTTTTCTCCCTCCTCCCCCCGAACATTTCGTCGAGTCTTGTGGACACATCACGAGGTATTTGTATTTGCGCTTATCATCGCAAATAAAGAGATAAAATCGATGTATATACGCTTAAGAGTTACGTTCGAGGCGTGATTTCTCTAAGACACCGTGGCGGCCGTTTTGGTTTTGCTCGTTCGTTCGGACTAGTGTGGCGATTACGAACGAGCAAAAAGATCGTTCGTTCGTCCACGATCCATGAGGAAGAAGAAGAAAAAGAAGAAGAAGAAGAAGAAGAAGAAGAAGAAGTAGAAGAAGAAGAAGAAAAATAAGAAGAAAGAAACCGGAGCCATGCTGTTTCTCTAGCAATGTCTTCATCCTCGTTCCCTATCTTTATCTTTTTCCAAGTTTTTGGTAAAACTTTGAACATTGAACATCCTTTCGCAACAACGTTGTAATGGTTAATTAAGGTTAGAAGAAAGTTATCAACGAAATGAAATTAATAACATAAAAGTAAAGAGTTTCATTCTCTACTTATCACTAGGATCCTTCTTCTTCTTCTTCTTCTTCCACCCCTTTCTCCTTTTTATCTCTTCTCGATGGAAGAAACTTGAAGTAGGAGGGAGGCGAGGGGAGGGGGTGGGGTGGGGGGAGGAGGGACATCATGGCAACGGTTATGCAGTGACAGTGCGGAAATGTACGGTCAATGAATCGGAGGACGTGGATGACACACGAAGGAGAGAACGCAAGGCGTTCAACTCGTCAAATTATAGCAACCTTCTGTTAGAAAGAGAGGGAGAATGATTCTCAGAGTCCATCGAACCGTTAAATCGATCAATTCCACCTGGAATTTCGCTGACGAATTTCTCGACGAAATTCTTAGACTTCTTGGATCTTACTAAATGTATCAAGATGAAACGGAATCGGAGATATACCGTTTTGTTTGGTCCTTTTCAAATAGTCTCACTCAGAGCATTTATATACAGAGAAGGATGCCTCGCAAAGACCGAATTAAAAGGAGCAGTTTGAAGTTGGTCTTTATTAACCATTGCTTTCTATCCAGCTGTGCGAATACAGTCTTGGTAAATACATACATACATACATACGTATAGAGAAGATGGTCCATGGGTGATTATATGGGACGGTAATGAAGTTAATGCGTCTGTTGCTCGTACAATGGAGTAAAACGGCATTATCGCGATTACTACTATTACTGCAATTATGACGATTGCTCGTGGCATACGAAAGGTGTGAGAGAGAACGAGCTTACTAGAGTAGAGTGGAAATACCTCCGTATTCCACTTACTGAGATGACGTTTCTCAGAACATACGAGAGGTTATTTCGAGAACGATCGTATAGAGAAAGAGAGATAGATATAGTCGTCTTATCCTTCTAACGCTTAACTTTGCGTGTCCGGATGCGTGTAAACTCTTTGCGGGAGTAATGTGCCAGGTGGAGACTGCCAACGGATATAAGGAAGCAAAGATACAGGTGCGATCGTTCTGAATGGATCCCAAAACACATTGGCCAATAATAATTCGATTTGAGAATTGACCCTCGACGTTCCTGGATTTTTTCTCTTTTTTTTTTTTCTTTCTCAATACCGCTTTGATTTCGTCCTTCGCAATGACCTTGAACTTTGACCTAATTCTTATTTCAATCGGTATAGAAGATCGTACAATCTCGAAATCGATTTAACTCCACTTCGAGAATTTTTGTTTGTTTGTTTGTTTTTTTTTTTCTTTTTTCTTTTTTTTTTTTTTTTTTTTTTTTTTTTTAATTTAAGTATCAAAACACTTGATGAGATTCTCACTTTTTATATTGATAATAAATTTCCTTAATATCCATTATTTGATATCATTTAATGAGAAAAGTTTTTCTATCGTCGAATAAAAAATAATTCATTTGAAAAGCCAATCTTTGATTAATTATCGTACTCTAATATAAATCGTTGCAATATTGCGATTCAAAAATAGCAGCAAGGATCTTTTATACATTTTACAATGTTTATTTGAATTTATGTATTAAAGGGAATTATAAAAAGCAATTAATATTATTTCATCACATTTTTCAATTCTCTTGTTTCATGGAGTTAATCGATTTGGCAAGTGCGCGGCTCATATATTTATATATATATATATATATGTATATATGAATTGTATAGCTTTTTTTCTAATCAATATATTATATCGGTTATATACTATAAATAATATTTTATTAATAATATTTTATTATTTTATATATATATATATATATAAATGTGTATATATGAATCGTATAGCTTTTCGAATCAATATATTATATCAATTATATACTATTAATAATATAAATATTATTAGGTGGACCGGAAAGTAATGTCGTTTCTGCGCATGTCGATATTTGATTGTTAAAAATTGTTAAAAATTGTAAAAAATGTATTCGTTTGAATTTAATTTAAGAAAGTTACATTACTTTTCGGTCCCCCTAATATAATACTATATACTATTAATAATATTTAACTGTTTTGATCTGTCATAAGATTTATTTGAGAACAATCGACATTTCAATATGTTTATAAATGAAACAAGCTTCTGAACAAGAAGTTGACTTTGAAGAAGTTCAATTCATAATTCTATATTTGATTATGTGAATTGCCAAGGTCTCGGTTGAAGGTAAAGTTAACACAAGCTTTGTGAATCCATAGTCGAAAGGTTCGATAGGAAGATGTAGGCGCCGCGTGCTCGTCGACCCTGACCGTTCCCACTGGCGGCATATCGAGGTTTGTAAGTTATGCGCCCGTACCTACTCCAGGCACGTAAGGTAAGTCCCGAGTACAGGCGGAAAAGATAGGGAGAGTGAGTGCGTTGCCTGGTATCAATTTGTCTGCCTGGTAGCAGGTTCGGTCGAACAGACGAAGGTCGCTTTGTACGAGCCGCTATCCGCCGTTCTATCAAACCCCAACAACATCCGCCGCGATCGATTTATTCTCTCAACGGACCGCGTAAGATACCAATTACCTCTGGCACATAGACTTGAGCCAGCTCACGTGCGAGCCAATGGAAATCGAAAATTAAACGCTGCCCTTCTCTTCGTTGCCATCTTTGACTCTTTCTTCCTCTGTCTGTTCCTTTTTTTTTTTTTTTTCTTTTTCTATCTAATGTTGAATTAAACTTACTTCAGTTCAAGTTTTATCTAAAGAAACAACAACAACAACAACAACAACAACAACAACAAGAAAAAAGAAAAACAAGAAAGGAAGTAAGGATAAGTATGTTAGCTCAAAAGGATTTAACAAAGAGAATTAGATTTTCTTTAATGGATAATGAAATTGGGTTAGTGTCTATAGTATGAGTCACCGTATTTAACACGAGTTCTTTAATATTATATTAACTTGGATAATATGTAATGTAAGAAATTTTCATACATTTCATATCTAAATATATAATAATGATTTACAGATAATATAATACAATGATATGATGATATTGGATTGGCCAATAATCCATTTTGATAATTGTCAGTACAATATTTTAATATTTTATTTAGATATAAAATATTGAACATTGCGATATTATTCGCTGATCAACTTAATATCGTTCATTTAAAGAGAGAGAGAGAGAGAGAGAGAAAAGAAAGTCGAATCTATGCGACACAAATGTGACAAGTTTTAACGTAACCAGGTTATCTATAAATAATAAATTTATGTAACGATTGATCTCGTTCGATAATTCGTTACAATTGAAAATAATGAGTTTCATCTTTTTCTTTTTATTTTATTTTATTATTTTTTTTTTTTAAATTTTATTTCTTATTCCATGATCGTCCGTTATACGTATCCTTCTGCTCTCTCCGATTACTTTTCACGCGCGTTAACGGATTCACGTTATTATCGCGTCATAATCATGGACGCCGAGACAAGGATACTGGATGGTAGGATCATCGAAGACTCCGCTAGCCGCCATTGTTAACGCGTTAACCGGCTTATCGTCGAAACGCATGGTTAATAATACAGTATGTTCTTCGACTACAGCTTTCACGTTTCAATGCTTGCTCGTTTCTATGGTCCAACTGATCATATCTTCGACTTTAACTTTTATTACATACAATGTGTACGTGTATATACATATATATATATATATATATATACATGTATATATGCACATATATACATATGAACAAATGAATAATGTATTATTAATTTTAATTATTTGATATAATATTTTTAAGTCATTATATAGTATTCAAAAAGTACGAGATCAAACTTATATTACGTGTTACTGTGATCGAATAGACGATAAACATTCGTATTTATTTATATTTAAAAATGTTTTATTAAAAAGTTATATGCTTTTACTAAACTCTCTTTCTCTCTCTCTCTCTCTCTCTCTTTTTTTCTCTCCTTTCTTGATCTCTTATTTATGGGGTCACGTGAAAGATTCGGTCTTTTTTTTTTTTTTTTTTTTTTTAAATACGATAGAAACAGAAGATGAATTTTACGAATGTATTCAAAATTAGCACTAACTATTATTTTCAATATCGTTGGAATATTAGAAAGAGTTAGGCAATCGGTGATTCTACGAATGAAAGTCACCATTTTTTCAAAAGGGAAAGATTTTCAAACATTTCTTATAACAGTCACAATAAATCATAAATATCTTTCAAAGTATATATATCCTTTCGATAAATCATTTTCGGAATTAATTTTATATGAACTTCTTTTTTCTTCTTTTTATTTTTTTTCTTTTCATTTATTTGATCTTAGTAACACGTAAGATGAGTTTGATCGCTTTTGAATATTCTATATGCTCTTTTTTATTACCAAAAGAAATTTATTAAGTAGATAATTGCTAATCGTCCCCTTTGATTTTGTATTCTCCGACGGAAGATATGTATAGAAATAAAAAAAAAAAAAAAAAAAAAAGGAAAAAGAAAAGAAGAAAACAAAGGAAAAAAAAAAATATATATATATATATATAAGAAATAAAAATAAAAGGAAAGGAAGAGAAGAAAGAAAGAAAAAAATATTGCAAGAGATAAGAGAAAGAGAGATATCTACTTTTAGCCGTCCTAGAAAAGGTTAACCGATGCGCAATTTACGTGGTAGTTATATAGAAGAATTCGTAGAAGAAGACGATGGCCCGAAGGAATAGTTTAACTTCTCTCTCGCTCTCTGTCTGTCTCTCTCTTTCTCTCTCTTTCTCTCTGTCTGTTCGTAGCGAGGAGTCCAATTCGGTCCAGCACGAGATGCATCACTATGCATTCGTCCATAGAATGGGTTCCGTCGATCTCCTGATCGACGACGATCTATTTCGATCGAAAGTTTCGTAGATCGTCAACTATCGAATCAATGGATCGATTTCGTGATAGTTCCCTTACCTTCGAAAATATTATACATAACTATACTATATAATATATTTGATGTGTTTTATTTTTTTTTTCTTTCCTTCCTTTTTCTTTTTTATCTCTCTCTCTCTCTCTCTCTCTCTCTCTCTCTCTCTCTCTCTCTCTTTCTTTCTCCGTCGATGATCCACTTCGAACGCAACACGAAATCTGCATAATTCTCCTCCTTGCTGCACGCGATTCTACGAAAGGAAGAGGAAGGAGAAAAAAGTGGTAAGGGGGCGAGGTAGGGGGGGAGGAGTTAAGGGTGCACGCACAATCATCCTTGGTAATTCAGTATTTAGCTTTTTGTCCTTTTTCTTTCTCTCTCTCCCTCTCTATCACTCTCTCTCTCTCTCTCTCTCTCTATCACTCTTTCTTTCTCTCTCTCTCTCTTTCTCTCTCTCTCTCATTTATTCGCATTGCACTTCCTTAAATACATTTGGTCTTGATCGAGGAACATTTATTGGTGGGAATTTGTTTCATCGTTTTAATAATAATAACAATAATAATAATAATAATAATAATAATAATAATAATAATAATAATAATAATAATAATAATAATAATAATAACTATTATTATGGAGAAGAGAAAATGAAAAGAAGGCGGGATGGGGAGATCGATTAAATAAGAAAAAAATTTTCGTGTGGAGTACGATCGTAGAAAAGGTAGAAAAAAAAATAATAATAATGGTAATAATAATAATAATAATTATAATAATAATAATAATAATAATAATAATAATAATAATAATAATAATAATAACAGAGAAAATTATTTGCTATTCTTAAATTATCTTATACACCCTCATACAGGGTGAGTCACGTATGTCTCTTACGTTACATTAAATCCACATAGGGACATACACATATATGTATATATACATATATATATATATATATGTATATATTTATATGTATATATATATATATATACATTTTTAACATATTTTAGTGATATAAAATCAATTTTTGGTGGCATTTTGTCCTTTTTTTTTTCCTTCTTATTAATATTGAAATATCGAATATTAAAATATAGTAGTACGTAATTCACCCTACATATATATATATATATATATATATATATATTTCATATACATACATATATATATATACTATTTACAAATAGATTGAATCAAGTTGGCTAACGTCAGGTATCGAAAGAAGCGCTTTTGAATCGACTTTAGAAGCTTTCCCCCCCTAAGTACAAAGTATAGTCCTCGCCCGAAGGAAAAACGGTGCTATCGCTGATGTACTATACCGGAGTGATTCGTCGCGCGTATTACTCTCTGTCTTCCGTAATGGCGTGCGCGCGAGTCGAAGAAGAAGAGGCCGTTGCCTCTGTTTCGCGCGCGATTTCGTCGAGCCCCGTCGAAGAGAAATTGTGCGAATAGCCGGGATACGTGAGCGAAGAATATATATACGCCGTTGATGGCACGACGCGCCACAGTAAATGAAGACGTTCGCGTCGACCGATTAGCTGCGTTCGTGCTACGCATCCTGCGTTTTATTCCTTCGTTGTAAAAGAAAGCAAGAGAGAGAGAGAGAGAGAGAGAGAGAGAGAGAGAGAGAGAGAAAATGGGATGTTAGAATCGTATGCTCTGGACCACTATTAATGTAACGTTTATTTCTTTTCTCTTTCTATCTTTTCCGGTTTTCAGTCTATTTTGTTCTCTCTCTCTCTCTCTCTCTTTCTTTCTTTCTTTTTTGTTAATTTTATTATTACTCCATCATCCTTCTGTTGTTTTTTTCCTCCGTCTGTCTTTTTCTTTCTCTATCTGTTCATTTCTCTCTTTTTTCCCCTGTTCTATCTATCTATCTATCTATCTATCTATCTATCTATCTATCTATCTTTTATAACGTTGATACTTCTCAAATAAACTCATTGGATAATCAGCCGTTCTCCTTTTTCCGTTAACAGTTTTCTCCGAAGAAACGATCGACGATAATAGAAAAGACGACGTTAGAAACTCCTATCCTATCTCCCTTAATTGCGGAAGCCAGAAGGTGATGCGAAATAAATTTGCCTTTACGTAGCGGACAAAGACGTTGATACGAATTTTTCTCGCTTTTCTCGAGACGAAATTAATGAATGCCGTCATTGAGTTCGTAGATCGTCTCTCTCTCTCTTTCTCTCTCTCTTTATCCCTCTCATCTTTTGTCTCTCTGTCACCTTAGCTCGAAGATTTATTTAATCCTCACTCGTGTAGAATAGAATCGTCGAGTATAGCTCGTTTCGAGTGAAGAGTCGAGTCATCAGTCGAGAGCCTTAATTAAACCGTAATTAACAGGCCAAAGAAGTTATTTTTTTTGGAAAAAAGGATAAAAAGAAAGAAGCAGAAAGAAAGAAAGAAATAGAAAGAGAGAGAGAGAGAGAGAGAGAGAGAGAGAGAAAAAGCGAGATATTCGGACAGGAACTTTAGAGAGAAAGAGAGAAATAGAATTGTCGATAAAGTACTTGACGATTATCATCGTACAACCCTTCGCAGTTTCTTCTTATATTATATTTTCGCTCGACTTCGTGACTACGACTCGTCGTCGTTTGAACGAAGAGGAGCTTTCTCACAGCTCGCGAAGAAAAAGCTTGGAAGAAGGTCTTCTCTTTATCTCTCTCTTTCTTTCTATCTATCTCTCTCTTTCTCACTCATTCGTTCACTCTCTTTCTCTCGTCCAGCCACTACTACCATCTATCATTCTGTCAGCTAGGAGATTTCAATTTGCTCTCTTTTTGCACCATTACCGGGCCCCGGCGGCCCGCGCAAAATTGTATTTAATTGTGATTGACTGCTAAGTGGAGGTGGCCCGTCGCTGCCATTTGTCCCGCGATTTTTGCATATCCCTAATTGCAAGAGGGAGCCATACTCTTCTCGTTCTTAGAATCGCCTTGTGAATCGAGCTTTATTCACTCGTACGAGAAGAAATCACGACCTTGCTCCTGATGCTTATATCATCTCTTTGATAAAATTCGATGAACTTCCTTCGGAAATCTCGAGAGAATTCATTTCATGATTCGTATGATGATTTCGTTAGATCTCAGGGATGAAATTAATTTTGTTTCAATGAAAAAAAGAAAAAGAAAAAAAGAAACAAAAACAAATGATATCGTATTTTCAATATAATTTATAATAAGTATTACGAGATTGATTTCACGAGGAAAGAAAAGAAAAAAGAAAGAAGAAAAGAAATATAAATGAAAATAAAAAATAAAAAAAAAGAGAACTGCAGCCATACGCTTTAAGAATTTAGAAAGTAAACAATCTCTGACCAAAGCAAATTATAAAAAGGAATCGAACGATTCGCCAAGTCATTGATGACTTAGACGTTAAAAACCATGCGATATCACCTGGTTTCTTACTTATAAGAGCCAATTTCATTCTCTTTAATTACATTATTACTCGCGTTTCTATTTTTTCTTTTCCTTTTTCTTTTCCTGTTTTCGTTTTTCTTTCCCTTCTTTTCTTTTTTTTTTTTTATTTTTCTTTCCTTTTCTTTTTTTTTTTTTCTTTTTTTTGTTATTCCCCTTACAATATCCCACGAAGTTTCATTCGAATCGATGATATTCCGGTTTGCGAAATTTCCTCGTTAGAGAAAGTCGTCATCGTCTATATCGGCAAAGTTTCAGATTTAATAATTTAAAAAGTGATTCCAATCGGACATATTTATGTGCTTATATACCTACAGAGAGAGAGAGAGAGAGAGAGAGAGAGAGAGAGAGAGAGAGAGAGAGAAGGAGAGAGAGATAAACAAAAACTCGCTTACGCACGTGATATTTCGAGACGATCCACCAGCGAGATTTATTTTACAATTGAGAGTAACTCAAAATGATCCATCAAAAAAGATTCTATTATATCTCTCAAAAGGAAAATATCGAATTATCGAGGAATCACATTTTATACATTTTTCCTTATCTGTTAGCGAGTATTCGTACTCGACGTATGATACTTTCTGCATCTTTCTCTCTTATTCTCTTTGCTACCGATATTATCTACTAGAGAGAGAGAGAAAGAGAGAGAAAGAGAGAGAGAGAAAAGAAAGAAAGAGAGAGAGAGAGAGAGAGAGAGAGAGAAAAGAGATCGCGCAGGAAAAAGTCACGTGGAATCTCGTGGCAATGTGGCACGAGGGAGAAACATTAGCGATGAAATATCGCGCGGCACGAAACTGCTGTAATTATTGCTCTTGATTAAACTCACCGGCTGTACAAGGAATTCGAATCGATATTCCCTCTCTCTCTCTCTCTCTCTCTCTCTCTCTTGTTTATATATATATATTTATATATATATATATATCCGTTTACACATATACATATGTATATCTATTTATATACACAGGAATCGATTAGGCATATCGCGTTTACTTTATCGTTTATAAAATCGCGAAATGACAAATGTTAGAAGTCTGAACGAAAGAAACCAAAAAAAAACAAAAAAAAAAAAACAAAAGAAAACAGAACAAAAAGGAAGAAAGAAAGAAATATTCGAGTTCATTCTCTTTGCAAAAGTTCATAGAGCGCAGCTATGTAAGTCTGTGCCATTTGTAATGTTTCAAACTTGCTGAGTTTCCTATCGTTACCTAAACTAGGAACGACGTCACGTAACCTATCAAAGGCATCGTTTAAACTATTCATTCTCCTTCTCTCTCTGGCGTTAGCTGCCAATCTTCTTCTCCTAAGCACTTCGACACCCGGTGCAGTACCATTCTTCATCTTTTGCACGGATTCCTTGTCCTTATGTTCGGTATAATCCGTATTACGAAAAGATTCGTTCCTTTGATGATGATACCTAATCTGATCGTTTTCGATTGTTGTCTGATTGCTCGTAGCACAACCGTCCTTTCTCTGCATGGTACAGGTACTACCAAAGTAAAGGACCTCTGGCCTTTGACCGTAAGGACCAACGTCTGGTCCACTGTCGTTACTTCCGGAGTGAGTAAGACCGTTACTTTTTGCAATAGCATAGGCCTTTGCAACAAAAAAAGTATCCTGCTTTTGCGAGAACTCGCACCTGTCGTTCCCAAAGACAACGCTCGTGGGATGATGTTCCATTTTTGGCGCGTAACCGGATTCCTGTTTGCTCGGGAACGTTTCGTTGTTAAATGTCGTTGTACTGTTCAAAGGAGCCTGATAGATTTCTTCGAGACGTTGATGATGATCGTTCGTTCTGAATACGATCTTCGTACGTTCCTTTGGATTTCCTATCATAGTTTGCGTTTGATGATCGTTTCTATAACCTTCCTTGTAATAACCTTCATAAAATTCAGCGAAATTAAAGGTTGCCGTAGTGGTAACGTGAAAAGCACCATTCAAAGCACCGATCTCTTGATATTCCTGATGATTGTGACTGTCCAACGAGCTAACGCTACCACAACTACTGCCTCGTGATCTTGGTGGCTGAGGATAAACCTCTTGATGAGGCCAAGAGACTCGCGGATTCGATTCAGGACTACTCGCTGATCCATAACCCTCGGAGTCCATTAAATCGTATTGCTGAAAGTTCGCGTAGGCTGTCATCCTACCCCCACAGGATCCTATTTGTGTTATCTTTCTACGTGATACGAAGGAAAAATTGTATTTCACATTTGAATCATATCGTAAACGTAATGACGTCTGCCCTTTCAATCTCTGAATTGATTTGTTTTCTTTATTTTTCTTTACTTTTTTTTGATTTGCTTATCGGTCAATCGTATGTCATGTTATCCTTTTTAAACTTTAATACTTTTCGCGATCGATAAGATAAGTTTCACGATTTTCTCGTGTCCCGTATAGGATGCTTCACGTACGGAAGCGTTGCGTAAACTGGCTTTACCTGGCGATCTCGTGGCCTGGACCATGCCGGCTGCTTTTCTTGGGACTTAATGGAAGGGAGGGAGAGAGCGTGCTTCTGGGACCCACGTGGAAGGGGATCCCTGAGGAGTGGAAGGGATCCACGGGGAAGTGGGCATCTCTTTGTAGAAGCCGCAAGACCGGACACGCCTCTCTTCTCTTTCTTCTTCGTTCTTCTTCGCTGGGGGCTCTCTCGTGGAGTCAAATTCGATCGATGCAAGAAAAAAGGAAAGAAACAAGAAATGCGAGAATAAAGAAGCCGATCGCGTGGCACGTTTCTCTCTCTCTCTCTCTCTCTCTCTCTTTGGCTTCTTTTATTTTTTTCTTCTTTCTTTTTTTTCCCTATGGGAACTCATCCTTCTTTCGAAACGTTCGATAATCCTTTTTGTTTGAATCGAATTCTTATCTATATCAACTTTCCTTTCTTTTTTTCTTTTTTACCGATATCATTCTTATTTTTATATCTCGTCTTTTTCTTAAGATAATCGTGAATTATCTTTTACGTCTACCTATTTTGACAAATTTGTTAACTATTTGTTTTTCCTCCCACTCCCACGCTTTTGGTTTCGACGAATCCAATAACTTGTGACAAATTTTACGAGCTACCAGAATGGATTTAAAAGGAGCCCACAATCTCTTGTTCTTGTTAACAGATTTTAAACGCAACGAGGGTCGAAAAGCGTCGACATTTTGACTGGTTTACGAGCGTGAAGTGGCGCCTTACGAGTCTATCCGTTGGTATCGTCACTGTTGGAGATCGACGACAGGTCAATATCCAAAATATATTCAATTCTTTAAAAACAACTTTTACTACCTATTACCTTTTTTGAAATTTGACTGGTATGCACGACTTTAGAATACTTAGACGATTCCATATACTATTTCTCGTTTTTATAACTTCGTTTCGTATACACGTAGATGCATTTGCATCTTAGATACAGGAAAACTTAGATATAATGAGACATAACGAGGATTCGAATGACGTGATTGGTTCAAAAACGTTCGATAACATCAGATGTTTACGAAATTAGTGATTCCTATTTCAATATAGAATGAAAAATCTATTTTACTACGTAGATATATATAGCTAAGTTACTTACGTATCTTTGTCACCTATTACAATCTCCTATGGAAAAAATATCTTTGTTTACAAATCTCATTAAATGTTACTATTTTGGTACTCCATTTCAAACTTAACACTCTACGATATCTGTTTGTCTTATCACTTAGTGACCATTACTAACATTACTATAACGCAACGTTACATCTTCGTTTCTATCTGTAAAGACAATTTTCACGGTAGATGATATTGAATTACAGGATTTGTTTGAAATAAAGAAGGAAAAATTAAAGAAAAATTATTATCGATTTTCGCATTACAATTTGATACTTTTCATTTTAACACTCTACGATATCTGTTTGTCTTATCATTTAGTGACCATTACTAACATTACTATAACGCAACGTTACATCTTCGTTTCTATCTGTAAAGACAATTTTCACGGTAGATGATATTGAATTACAGGATTTGTTTGAAATAAAGAAGGAAAAATTAAAGAAAAATTATTATCGATTTTCGCATTACAATTTGATACTTTTCATTTTAACACTCTACGATATCTGTTTGTCTTATCATTTAGTGACCATTACTATAACATTACTATAACGCAACGTTACATCTTCGTTTCTATCTGTAAAGACAATTTTCACGGTAGATGATATTGAATTACAGGATTTGTTTGAAATAAAGAAGGAAAAATTAAAGAAAAATTATTATCGATTTTCGCATTACAATTTGATACTTTTCATTTTAACACTCTACGATATCTGTTTGTCTTATCATTTAGTGACCATTACTATAACATTACTATAACGCAACGTTACATCTTCGTTTCTATCTGTAAAAGCAATTTTCGCGGTAAATGATATCGAATTATAGGATTTGTTTGAAATAAAGAAGGAGAGAAATAATAAAAAAAAATATGATTAGCGATTTTCGCGTCGTTAAGCCGTCGTTAAACTATAGGAAAGCCTCTGTTCGTGTTCGTCGTTGTTAACCCGTCCGATCGTAAAAGAAGAAGGGATAAAAAAAAGTGAAAGAAAGAAAGAAAGAAAGAAAGAAAGAAAGAAAGAAAGAAAGAAAGGAAGAAAGAAAGAAAGCAAGATAGAAAGAGAGAAGAGATAAAGGAGAATGAACGTTGTCGGCATGAAATATCGTCCTTTTCCCTCGTTCATTTTCCATGAATTCGAATAGACGAAGGCTACCTCGGCGTTAAAGGCGGTAGACTTTAAAAGCTCGTTATCCTACGCTAATACGCAACAAATGAGCCGATCCTCTCTCGGCTGCTTTGACCGACCCCATGAGAGGAAAGAGGAGGTGCTAGAGTGAATGCGCACGCTCTCGTTTCCACAAACTTCGAATGTTTACGCCTACGGACGTCCTTTGATTTACGGTAAGACACGTTGTAGTTGTTGTTGGCAAAGGTTTACCTATTTCGACGTTAATATACGAGAAATGACGATGTGTTTTATCGTTTATTTTTGTTTTTTTTTTTTCTTCACTCTTCTTCTCTCTCTCTCTCTCTCTCTCTGTCTTTTTTTTTCTCTCTATCACTTTGTAAATTAACATTAAAAATCATGGATTTACGTTGACGATCTATTGATAGCTATTACGAGATAAATGCGTAAAGTCGTGGTTTCGTTTCGTGTCACGTAGATCGATCGATAATCGATTTTCTTGCTTTCGATGTAAAGCATAAATTGATTATTATACGAGTAGGCTACATCGGCAATGGCGATTCACGGCTCGGACAATCGCTAATGATTTACAAGATAATGACACGTTTGACTGATGCACACTGCTACTAGCGGCATCCACGACGTGGAAATATCCAACGACAGATGCGATGGTATCTGCCGTGTATTAGCAGCGTTGCAACGTCGATGAGAGAGAGTGAGAGAGAGAGAGAGAGAGAGAGAGAGAGAGAGAGAGAGAGAGAGAGAGAGAGAGAGAGATAAAATAAAGGATACCGGTACCTACTTCTTAAGAGTATTATTTTTCCTTTACGAATAATCGATACAATTTTTTCACGTAACTTTTCTTTTCATTCTTTTCTCTTTTTCTTTTTTTCTTTTTTCATTATTATTATTGTTTTTTTTTTTTTTTTTTTTTTTTTTTTTTTTTTTTTTTTTTTTTTTTTTTTTTTTTTTTTTGAACGACCAAGTCCTCTCAATCTATATTATATAGGTTTTTTCTTTTTCCCCTTAGATCGTTTTATTTTGTCTAAAAGACACCTCGGGCTTCGCAATACAATATAATTAATCGACACTTTTGATGGATTATCCTAGTCTGATTAGCTCCTGTTACAGTCCAAGCGAATGGGCCTCATTATTTTCTATCTAATCGATATCTACGTACGGAATTGGAAGATAATAGAGATGAATAATAATAATAGGAAGAAAATTATGGTGACGTAATTCACTGGAAGCATGCAAATTAGAAAATGATAAGCAATGATATAAAATGAAATGTGCCTGTAAGCTGTACTGTTCATGTATGTACTGGATTCGTTACGTCGCATATGCCGTACGATTTTTCTTTTTTTTTTTTTTTTCTCATTATTAAGATTCTTATAAATTATAAGACGTTTATTAAATTATTTTTATTCTTGTATCTTTTGATATCGCGCTAATGTAAAATGATTTTTAGTGAATACAAAAAGAGAAAAAAACAAAAAAAAAAAAAAAAACAAAACAAAAGAAAGAGAAACCAAGAAAGAACAGATTAATCTTTACCGATGTTTAAGGCCGAAGTTATGAAGAAAAAAATCTTCGATCCTATATCTCGAGCAACGGTTTGATTTGCTAAATGATCCAAAAGGCCGATTTTCTTTTTAGGGTTCATCCAAACATGACCCTCATAATGGTTGAAGATTTATGGCTAAGCGAGAGAGACCCCTAATTAGAATTACACTCGAGGTGTTCTAATTACAGGTTGGCTGTGGTATTCAAGGGCCTTCTCGGACCACTCGTCGAAAGCAGCTTTAGCGCAAAACGATCTCCTAGTCCTGCCAATTTCTCGGTCTCTTTCACCGTCGATCGTTCGGAAAACGTAATAACCGTGGGCGTCGATATCGTCGAAAGTTTCTCTTCACTTGTAAATTTTATCTCGAAATAGATAGGTGGGGAACTCGATGGAAGCTTTCTTCGGCCTCCTTATAACGATTCATGACGAGAATCAGTAAAGGATAATATTATTTTCTAATTAGAAATTTCGATTGAAATACTTATGTACTTTCGATATAGAACACGTAAGTATATAGGTATTAATATAACGTAATAAAAATATAAATACTAATTTTCAATCATTCACAACAAGATTTGTGAACATATATATATATATATTATTTAAAATCTAAAATTATATCTAAATATACTACACATTTCATATATATATATATATATAAAATTCTTACTTGTAAAATTTATTTTTGTATATATACATAAATATACACACACAATTGTATATATTTTGTAAAATTTATTCTTCTGCAATACACACAAATATAATGCAATGACGTAAGTCTGTATGCGTGTGTGTACAAGTATATATATACATAATATAAGACATAATTCATAAATAGATTAGAAAAATGCAAAAAAAAAAAAAAAAGAAAAGAATTAATACTTATTAAATTAATATTTTGAAAAGTATTTAACTGTAAGTTAGAGAGATTCGGTACTACTGTAAGATGGTGGGAATAGTTGTTGCTAATTTTTTTGTTTGTTTTTTTTTTTTTTTTCTTCATCTTTCTTTCTTTCAGCCTGAGCAATCAAGCCGGTCATTAAGGTACCACACGACGCCTTTATTCGATTCATCGTGTTGTAAAATACGACGCGTTCGCAGGACAGCAAATATACATACTATGCTATGCTCGGAAGAGAGACTAAGAGGTCCTCCTTCCAAGTAAAATAATAATGATTTATGCTCGCTTATCGACGCACCGACTTCCTGTCTACCGTCCTCGATAATATACGATCGATTAAATGAACGTAATTTCCTTTTTCGATCGTCGTCCTCGTTAAATTCCCTTCCGCAAAAGTTCGCGCTTCGTTATGACCACCATGATGCTTCTCTCTTCGTTCTTCTGACCCTGGATCAAACGAGCGTCTATTTCTGTTATATATATCCTACGATTTTATTGGCCTATTAACAGTTTGTCGTAGCCATTAGCCACGCTCTATGCTATCGAGAACGTATCGCAACGCACAAGTCTCTTCGTTTTATTAGAAATAATTGAAAATTAACAAAAAAGAAAAAAAGAAGAAGAAGGAAAAAAAAAAGAAAAAAGAAAAAAGAAAGAAAACAAAGACAAAAAAAGGGAAGGACAGTTGCTATAACATGGATATCATATATTTTCTAATAACAACAACTATGAAATTAATTTATTTTACATGATACTTTTTTCAAAATGTCCTTAATTTATTTCATATTTAAAATCATTTGACGTACACATTACGTACATTTTATTAACATTAATAAACGTGAAATTCTAATATAATTCTTTGAATTTATCTTAATTATTAATTAACGAAGGTAAGCTTTACTACATAATATAATCCATCCTGTTCGAAAGATTTGAAAGCAAGAGAAAATAAATTGATGCATTTAAAAGTAAAGTACTTAACTAAGTAAAAAAAAAAAAAAAATAAAAAAAAGAAGAAAAAAAAACAGACATTAATGGCAACACTCGAAATCGTTCTCTGGTTCGTTGTCCTTTTTCTTTTCACATTCTTCATCTTCTTCTTCTTCTACTTCTTTTTTTTTTTGGTCGAATATATCTCATTCATATGTATACGCATATATGCGTCTACTTACGTTTACATATACAAAATGAAAATGGCATGATCGTCGTTTCTATAGATTTAACATCTAATGCGCTTGTTTTCAATTTCCTCCTTCGCCGCCCCGCCCCCCCCCCACCGACCCATCCATTTTTCTCTCCCTTCCGATTCCCCCCTCTCTCTTTCTTTCTTTCTTTCTTTCTTTCTTTCTTCCTTTTGTTTATTTATAAATACCGTTGACTGGACATAACGCATTCAGGTAACGGTGCTAATTACTTATTTACTGTGATTCCGCGGCATTGGTCGGTGCTCAAGAGCGAGTTGAGAAGACGTTGAGAGTACTTTTAACGGCAAGCAAAACGGCGAGAGAACTCGCCGGCGCGTGACATTATCTCGTATCGTAAAATACTCGAGCCGATCCTGAGAACGACTTAATTGATACTAATGAAATTATCTGAAACGGCCTGTTTTGCACCCACTGATACTCTCGTATTTACCAAGGATCATTTATTTATTCAATAATAATTACAAATTATAATGAAAATGATTTATTGAATCCATCGAATGATATAATTGCAATGATGAAGAAGATGAAAAAAATTGAAATTCACGAATGATCTTAATATGTAATATTATTATATTATTAGAAATAAAATTGTTAGGATGAATTTTGATAAATAAAATACATTAAGATCAGAGATATATAATAAATAGAATTTAAAGTAACGAAATGATATATAAATAGCCGTCCAGGAAAAGGAATTCATTGACATTAAGATTCTATAACAGGTATAAAACGAATAACAGAAACGTTTGATACGTAGAATAGTTAATGACTGTGCAGTAAATGGTGGTGGGGGGGGGGGGGAGGAGGACGGGGGAAGGGGGGTACTTAATCCTTTACAATTCATACTATTTCCGGTGTCTCTTTTCCAAGTAATTAGCATTAATTTGTTATTAATTCTCAATCGATTATAATTCAATAATTCCATTTAATTAATTTCACTTGAAATTCACATACAATATAAAATATATATATATAGGGTGTCCAAAAAGTATGGGAAAAAACATATACTACGTATTACTGAGTTTTAAATAGATTAAAAAAGTTTATACATATTTATTGAATAGATATATGATTTATTTTTAAATTTATATTTATGATTTATTATGACAATCATAAGAAATGTTTCGAATATTTTTCCTTCCTGCAAGAATACAAGGACTTTCATTCGTCGAATTAGCGATTGCCAAACCCTTTCTAATATTCAAATTCCATTGGAAATAATCGTAAATGTATTTTTTGAATATATATATATATATATATATATATCGTATTTTTTATAAATCAACTCATTTTCTTGACCTCCATAAATAAAAGTTCAAAAGAAAAAAAAAAAAAATAAATAGAACGAATTAAAAAATAAATCAGAAATATTTTCAAAAGCATATATTCTTTTTAATAAAACATTTTGAACATAAGTTTACATGAACCTTTTTTTCATTTATTTGATCTCAGTAATACTTGATATAAATTTCGTCCCATAATTTTTGAACAATTAACAATATTAGGGGGACCGGAAAGTAATGTCGTTTCTGCGCATGTCAATATTTGATTGTGATTAAAAATAAAAACTCGTTAAAAATTTATACGTTTGAATTTAATTTAAGAAAGCGACATTAATTTCCGTTTTCCTTAATATATCCAATTGATATGTTTCATTAATTAATTAATAAATGATAATAAAATAAATGATATAAGAAATAACGATTGCATGAATAACGTGAATATGGTGAAATTCAAAACTACGAGTTAAACGTTGGATTTCGAGTATGAACTCAAGTACTAGACGGTTGAGTTTCATCATACCGGTAGTTCGTTGTATCTCCTTCGAGGCTCAAAGTTGTGACAGTCACTGTTCCACCGGGTGATATACCGAGAAAGCATATCCTTGAGGTCCTCGTGCTCGCGTCCACACAAACATTCGCTAACTCACAAATACAACAGCTAGAAGATGCATCCACACGTCGCCAAGTCCGTTCCCGTCTCTCCGTCCGGGATAGTTTGCAAGCATGACGAAGCTTCGCGGGAGTCGACGAATCGTTAGTCGAGTATTCTTAACTCTTCGTAAGAATCGCGAGTAGACCTTAGAGAACGCGAGAGATCATAGAACGCCTTGGGAAACTTTGTGGATCTTCCATGCGATCGTAATGTTAACAACGTCGAGATAAAGAATTTTGTTCAAATAAATACTATTTTTTCTTTTTTGTTTCTTCTTTTTTTCTTTTCTCTCTCTCTCTCTCTCTCTCTCTCTCTCTCTCTCTCTCTCTCTGTCTCTCCCACCTTTGCATTTAACTCTTCGTTTTGAGACAAATGATTTCAAAGAAATTAATAATAATCCCGAGTTGCGTGGAATTCTTCTTTTTCTTTTTTTCTTTTTGGTTTTTTTTTGTTTTGTTTCTTTTTATTTTTTTTTTTTTTTTTTTTTTTTTTTTTTTTTTTTTTTTTTTTTAATATAAAAAATGAAAAACGAAAAAAGATCAATTTCAATTATTATTTAACGTGAAATATTAATTACTATGAATAATTTCAACTTATCGATATCATGCGTGAAAATTTCAGCGAAAGGTGAAAACAGTTTTTAATTCATCTAACTCATACGTTCAACGACAAGAAACAATTTTATACAAATCAATTTAATTTTTGCATTCATCCAATATCTTTAATATAATATTTTCTCGATAAAAAAAAAATAGAAGAGAATACACGGTAATGGTCCTTTTTTTTTCTTTACTTTTTTTTTTTTTTTTTTTTTTTTTACATTAGACTTTACTCTTATTAAGAAATATATACTTTTAATATTTAAAAACTTCGACGGCATTTAACGCGTCGAATAATAAATGTGGCTTTAAATAAAAAAAAAAAAAAAAAAAAAAAAAAAAAAAAAAAAAAAAAAAAAAAGAAAAAGAAAAAGAAAAAGAATAAAAAAAATTTGGAAACTTTTCCATTACACAGATGAGCATTAAATTTTTTCTTCATTTCCCCATAATTTTCGATAATCGTCTCGAGTTTAATATCTCTTTAATGGGAAATAATGGCACATTATAAAATCTGTGCCATTATAGTTGTATATAGTTATATATTTGGTTAAATCGTAATGTAGGATATTTGTAATTGATCTAACACACTCATACGAGTCCATTTCTCCGTTCATTCAATAATTCTTTTATTATCAGATTCGTTGTGCTCGATCATGCACGTTTTCTCTTGTCAGGCTCTGTGGCTAAAAGTGGGACAAAAAATTTGTGTCTCTTTCTCCAAGGAACTACAGAAACGCTTGATCGTAGACAACGAAACTCAAGATTCTTCAATTTTCTCTCGAATCAATCTCTCCGCGTAATATCTGGGGTGGGGGTGGGTGGGGGGGCGAGGTCAGATTTAAGAAATCGCAAATTCGAGTCCTCCTCCTCCTCCTCCCTCTCCCCCTCCCTCATAATCAGCTCTGGGTGGTTGTCCATCTCATAAACGGCTCCCTTGCCTGCGGCTTTGAGACAAAGAGAGAGAGAGAGAGAGAGAGAGCAAAACAAAACATACACACAGAAAAAAAGAAAAGAAAAGAAAATGGTGGATGAAAAAGAAGAAGAGAAAAAAAAAGCAAACGGCGGGGGTCGAGGGGGGGGGGTTAGGGGGAAGTAGAGTGAGAAGGAGACGGAAGGAAAAAGTAAGGCCGCGCCGGTAGGCATACAAGAAACCCATGCAAATCGTTGACCGTTTTATTTATTTATTTACTTTTATTTTACTTACTTGCTCGTTTATTTATTTATTCATGCTCGTGCGAGCCTATGTAAATATATACGGCTCGTCTTTATGGGAAGCCGTGAACCCGCCGTTACCGACTTTACGTCCCGATGATCCGTTTCTAAGATGGCTACCATGAGTGGGAGAGAAAAAGAGAGAGAGAGAAAGGAAGAGAGAGAGAGAGAGAGAGATATGTTCCTCTCTTCGTTGATGATACGATCGAAAGGTCACGAGGATACGCATATATCATCGAACTTGACGTTGGATCGTCATTCGCGAAAACTATCGAAAGATATTTTTTTTTTAACTTTTTTTTTTAATTTTTTTATTTCCCTGACGTGTCGTCAAAAACTATCTATAATACATCATCGTTTACATGTCGATTACTAAGAAGTCGAGAATGATGTGTATTTACTGTTTGTACAGTAATGATACAAGATATTACCGTTTGGTACAAAACATATAAACACCGGTTGTTACGTCTCTAATCAATCTATATTTCATTTTTATATTTATACATTATTATTATTATTATTATTATTATTATTATTATTAATAATATATATCATACGTCATAATAATTGACGTAAGTTAAACGTGTGAATACACCGGTTAAGTCTCTAATCAATTTATATTTCATTTTTATATTTATACATTATTATTATTATCATCATTATTATTATTGTTAAATATATCGTACGTCATAAAAAGGGGTAAGCTAACATAATATTACAAGTATAATACAATTCATACGTACATACATATATTATATATATATATATATAGATACACAGATATAAAATCTACGTTATAGATTACTTCTTACATAGACGCATTAAATCATTCGTGACTTTTGATATATCATCGATTGATACCATTAACTACACTCACGCATACACACACACACACACACACACACATATATATATATATATATTTATATGTATAAACGAGTTCGCAGTAGCAAAGCTTAGTCATTTATCCGGCGCCGTCTTTAATTAACACGCTCGACAGTGCCGAGTGATCGTACCTAAGGAAACTTTCTACAGAAGCACCGAGTCGAGCTAGACTCGCTTCGACTGCAAGTCAGCGTCGATTAGGTGCATCGTTTTCCGTAAAGAAGCGCATGAAATCCTTCGCGCAGGTATCATTTCGTGCATTCGCGCACGAGCTACTATATGTGTGCCGTGCAAGAAAGAATGAAAGAGATAAAAAGAAAGAGAGAGAGAGAGAGAGAGAGAGAGAGAGAGAGAGAGAGAGAAAGAAAGACGTGGTGCACGGCGTTAATCGGAGAATTATAGGATCAACGACGTTACTCTGGCAACGGATAACGGCTGGCCAGATGTTGCCGACAATATCGCCACCTAGGAAGTACCTACGAGTTCTGACATCTGCCTCGTCATTCTTACTCTACGTCTGATTGTGAGTGAAAAGAAAGAAATATATATATATATATATATATATATATATATATATGTATTTCTATATATATTTATATTTATATATATATAGACGAACAGCAAAGATATAACATTAATTTATTCCTTTGTTATATCATTGAATCTTATACTACTTGAAAATGAATATAATTTTTAGATTTGATCGTAAAAAGGATGAAAGTATCGTTGTAATATGACAGATACGAACGTTTAAATGGAAAATTTAATTTATTCCTTTTCGTTATATTATTTGTATTTTATAACTTGAAAATGAATATATTCTTATGGTTTCTCATCGTTAAAAAGAAATGAAAACTATCGTATAATAGGGCAGATATGAACGTGTAAAAAAGGGTCGCAATGATCATTTCCAATTTGATCAGAGAACAGAATACTAGCAAGGTGGACTCAGCAATGTGTGAAGATATCCTGACGATTAATTATCCTAAATTAACTGGAATAAGAAGGGCACTGACAACTATCGGACCGTGAATATACATACATTTAGTTATACCATTGCGTTCATTATCGGACATAGAGATAATATCGTTTTTACGATTGGTCAAAAGGAGATTGTTAATTAAAAAGAGAGAGAGAGAGAGAGAGAGAGAGAGAGAGAGAGAGAGAGAGAGAAAGGACAGAAAGAAATAATAATAATGAGAGAAAGAAAAAAGAGCGAGAATGATTATTATTATTATCAATTATGTTTTCGTTAACCCTGCCGTTAACCACCGGACACAGGGATAATATCGTTTTTACATTGGTCAAAGGAGATAGTTAATTAAAAAAAGGGAAAGAAAAAAGAAGTAATAATAATAATAATAATAATAATAATAATAATAATAATGAGAGAAAGGAAAAATTGTGACGACGATTATTATTATTATCAATTTATAAATCATGCAAATACTTTTATGAAATCCTTTCCTCTCCTTGCATTATTTCTATCAACTAATCAAGATTTTCGGATCGATCGATCGATCGATCGATCGATCGATCGATCAATTTTATCCATCAAACTTTATTTCAATAATCGTCGAATAATAAGATGGGCCGTTCTCTATCGTTTCGAGCCCACCCCTAACGTGATCGTCAATAAACTATAGTGAGTAGTATTAGTAGTAGTAGTGGTAGTAGTATATAGTATATAGTATGTCTATAACCTGGGGTAGGGCTCAAGCCAATTTATGAATCATTAGACATAGTCGAGGTAACATATTGAAATCGATCCACCTTTTTTTGATTGTTTCTCGACACGCATCGTCGCGGCACCTACCCTCGTTTATTGTTATACACTTTTACGGAAATCGCTGCTTCCCTCTTGAAAAATATTTTATACAACTTAACGGAACACACACACACATATACACAGACACACAGAGATACACACACATGTATTCTCTTTCTCTTTATTGTCTATGAGAAAAATAAAATGAATTTTTGTCGAGACCAAGCACGCGCCAGCGGCAAACACAAACAGTAGTAAAATTCGTTCTGGTTAATTCGAAACGACCGCGCTCTAACTCCTCGCCAATGGTCGTACATTAAAGCGCGAAATTTAAATGAAAATTGACGCGTGTGTACTGTTTTCGCAATTCATGAACACGAGAACGTTTTCCTTCGTGACTGTTAACAACGTCATCGTTACGCCTCGGAGATCACGTGGCACCTTTTCGGCGGGAGATTTCAATGATATCTGATAAGTTCGCGGTCAACGGTCAAAATGCATGAGGTTCGTTAGAGAGAAACGATACGCTCGGTTACCCATTCTTTGCAAATGCGAAGTCTCCTTCGTTGTAGACGATATAAAAAAAAAAAAAAAAAAAAACAGAAAAAAGAAGGAAAAAAACAAATAATAAATATAAAAAAAAGAAAAAAAAAGAAAAAGGGGAAAAAAAAGGAAAGAAAGAAAAATGTCAAGTACGACGAAGGGATCGATCGTAAAATAAGTATGTCGTGTACGTCGTTTTATGGACAGCCATTTTTCTTCTTCTCTTCTTCTTCTTCTTCTTCTTCTTCTTTTTTTTTATTCCCCCGTATCCCTGCGACTGCTAAAAACTTCAATATTCATGTGGGAGTTGAGAATTTAAATTCCCGTGACTAAACATAGCGTTAGGAGGAACGATGAGAGATGTACGGTAAAGGATAAAAGACGATACTTAGGATAATCGTACGGTCATCATCTTCCCGTTAACCACAATAAATTCTAAACAACGGATACGTAATTCCGTCGAGTCACGCTCGTTTATGCGCGCCCGATCGACAACGTTCGAACCTCTTTCGAATCCAACAACGTCCTCGTCCTCGTGTGGTTCTTCTTGTTCTTCCCATCTCTAAGAAGTATGGAATTCGTGAGAGTACGCGAAGTTAGTATCTCGAGTAGGTGAGCGGACGGTTAACGTATTAAAAAGGATGCGTTTGCGAAGACTCTCCAATGGCATTCTCTCCCTCTCTCTCTCTCTCTCTCTCTCTCTCTCTCTCTCTCTCTTTCATTCTCTTTCTCGTGGTATAGTCGCGTGCCGTCATGCTTCGTCGAGCCCAACGATTTCTCGCACATGACACAGAAGAGTGAGCGAGAGAAAGAGAGAAAGAGACAGAAAGAGAGAGAGAGAGAGAGAGAGAGACGACATTACGACATTACGGCTTCAGAGTGGTGGCCTGGCATGCCGTAGCGAGCTCATCGTCGATCCACCAGCGATCCGAGACTCGGCTGCCACGCGACTGGCACGTGGGGTGCAATTGCACGTGGCACCCTACGTCGGTCATGCCCTAGCGACTCCCTCCCTCCCGTTTCTTCATAATCCCTCGACAATGACAATTGGTTCTATATATTTAATCGTATTCAAGTGACCCTAGTCAAGAAACGATTTAAACCTTCTTAAATGATCCGCGAATGAAACGATACTATATAAATAAGGGAGAAATAAGAAAAAAAAAAAATACGGTTTTCTAAGACGTGTTCGAATTTATGGGGGAAAAGGGGAGGGGGCGGAGGCAAATAATTGTAATCGCGTAAAGTTATATTATTTAATGAAATATTGAAAATATTCCGGATAATTTTTCTTTTTTGTAAAATATTTGTAAAAATTAAACGATATTATTATTTTATGATTAATTTTTTGTCTAAACTTATATAGAATTGATAATTGACGAATTTATTATAATTAAATGATATCTTATCTATGAATCGATACAACAGAGATATGACGTTTTATGAATAACGTAAGTGAAATTTTATTTTACTTTACAATGGCATTTCTTTCGAAAAAATTTATATATTCACATTATTCAATATTTATATCTTGAATGATCAGAAATTATAAGGAAGATCGTTCTATTTTCAAATGACATTTTTAAAAAGATCGTACGATAAAGGAAACTTCGTTAGTTTCTCATTGATCCTATTGATCGGCAAAAACGTTAAAGATGCAACGTAAAAAATGATGCACCGGGTTTCTTTTATCGTTTGACACCCCGCTGTACAAAACATGACACTTCGCTTAGAACCTTAGAATAGTAACAATGACTCTCCGGATGGAACGATTATATGCCGATTGGTGACAACTTTAAAATCGTCGTAAAATTATCAGGTTCGTGAATTCGTGTAAAAGAGAGAATGGCAAAAAAGTTACCCGCAGTATGCCACGTGACATGGCACTCAAAAAAAAAAAAAAAGAAAGAAAGAAAGCAAATGAGAGAGAGAGAGAGAGAGAGAGGGATAAAACAAAACAAAAAAAGAAAAGAAAGGAAAAAAGAGAAAGAAGAAAAAAGGCGGATCTCGAAACCATAAATCCACCTTCGAGAAGATCTCTCTAATGGACGTTTCCTGTCGAACTTGAGAGAAAATCGTTCGCGACTAAGGCTCGCGAGAAACGATTCCATTGAACTAAGAGAGACTGATCGGGTCCGCTAAGATAGGATAAGTGTCTTCTCGTCCTCTCAACTGGTAATCTTCTTCTAAGATACCGTACGAAGTTAGTCGAAGAAAATGTTACTACTTAACCCTTGCAATTCTCTAACGTTACTCTATTCGTTAACCGTTTAAAGCGATTTGTTATAATCTTATTCGTGCGAAATGTTTACGTATTTAATTAAACAAATATAATTCATTGTTTAATATTATTGCAACGTATATAACAAACGAATGAAAATAAAATGAACGGGAAATGTAGGCTTGGAGGGGGAGGGGGAGGATTGTAGAGAGGAAAAGGAGGAGGAGGAGTGAGGAGAAGAGAGAGAGTCAATGTAGTCGAAAAATAAATTAGGTATTTCGATGACGTGTCGGGGGTTGGTTTCTGGGTCGGAGGAGGGCCATCACCACATGGCACGAGTCCACAGGACGAAGAACAAATGGGGATGCCCGTACCCTCGTGATAGGTAGGCTGGTGCCATCGAGAAGTCAGTGTCATCTGTTGCATCGGTTACAGGGCCGGTCGGCGAAGCGTGTCCGTAGTCAATTGCCGGGCTACCATAAACGGAGAAAGATACAGAGGGTTAACTACATCTTAATTGTACGATAGAATAAACGTTTCTTCCTTCCTTTTTTTATTCTTCTTCTTCTTCTTCTTCTTTTTTTTTTTTCATTTTCCTTTTATTTTTATTCTTCTATCTTAACTAGTCCGATGGCTAACGATCTACTTCCGTATAACTGATATATATATATATATATATATATATATATATGTATATAATTCAAATAAAATTATTATCGCACGTTATAAAATGAAACGGGACAATGTCGGATTCAATTTTATAGCAGGGATACATTTATTTAATAAGAAACTTTAAAGAGAATGACGACGGAAATTATCTGGAAACATTAATCGTAGCGATCCAAATGATTTGTTGGTAACACTTGGTATACGCGACTTTTTCTGCGTATGGTGTATGTATATATATGTACATGTATTGGTATATTATATTCTTCGAAGGTCTTGGAAAATCACTATGCTACGATGTTGGAATCATTTTCGCGATTCATCGTGAATACGGTACCACAAGTTCTGAAAGTATTCATCGTGCTCATCTGTTCACCATATTTCGGACAGGGCGCGTGCCGTGTCGATAATACTGTGTTACGAAAATACGGTAATAATACTCGCGATATGGGGTATATATATACATATATATATATATATATATATATATATATATATATATATATATATATGTGTGTACGAACTATGAATTTTCATGTGCACCCATCGGGAGAGTCCCATGGAGACGCACAGAAGAGGGGAACATATTGCCTGAAAAATAATTTCAGGATTACATTATTATTGTATAATTGTGACACGTTTATAATGTATAAATATGACACGATCATGATATATATTTTTTCTTTGATTTCTTTTGTTTTTCCTTTATTTTTTTTTTTTTTTTTTTTTTTTTTTTTTTTTTTTTTATTCCTTTCTCATAAATTGATTTATATTCTAACGTAGGACACGCAGAGACTACCAACGAAGAGAACGTTTCATATGTTATCACTCTGATGATAGGGTACCGAGACTCACTTACCGGTTCTTTTATTTCGAAGCAACTGACGCAGTTCCAATAAAAAAAAAAAAAAAAGAAAAAAAAAAAATAAATAAAAATACAAATAAAACAAGAGAAAGAAAAAGGAGAAAAAAAAAGCATATATGTTTCCTGTAAAGAAGACAAATGATAATAATAATAAAAACAAAAACAAAAAAAAAAAAGAAAAAAAATAGGGAGGAACGGACGACGAGAAGAATAATGTAAAAGGAAGTGTAAAGGAAGCTGAATGTAAAAAAAGAAAAAAAAAAAAAGAAAAAGAAAAAAGACGGGAAATAGCCCCGGCGCGATACACATATACATATATGTGTATACGTACAGGCACGATCTGCGTGATCGCTCGTGTTTTTTTTTTCTTTTCTTTTCTTTCTTATCTCTCTCTCTCTCTCTCTCTCTCTCTCTCTCTCTCTCTCTCTCTCTCTCTTATTTTACATTTTTTTCTCGTCCTTTCTTATTTTGACGAGAAGAAAAAGGAGAAGAAGGATCGCACGTTTTAGGTTTTATTTAAATGCAGTTTAAGAGTGAAAAAATTTTTTTTTTTTCTATAAAAGACCATAAGAATATAGAAATCTTTTTGATCTCCTTCGTAGCATACGGATTCACATAATTTCTCGGGCATCTGCCGTTGAGAGAGAGAGAGAGAGAGAGAGAGAGAGAGAGAAAGAGAGTGAGACAGAGAGAGAGAGAGAGAAGGAGAGCTAGCTGTTCATTTGTGGTTTGTCCTTTCTCCTTTCGCTGTCATCGTTTTCGTCTTGTTTCTCCACAACGAAATACAATAGAATATATTTCCCATAAAACTCTCTATCTTATTAAATATATATTATCGATAGGATAAAATAAAAAGAAAGAAAGAAAAAAGAAAAAGAAAAACCCGTGAAAAAAATTCATAAATAAATCTTTTGCAAATGAAAATATCTCGATGGATGATCTTTAATGAGTTTTCATTATGATTTTCTCTTGGACGAATTTAGAAAAATTTATATATGTATACATATATATATATATATATATGAGTATGATTTCATGCATTGAAATCACCGGCGAATGGTTAGCAAAGCCATTGTCGAGGACGAGAAAATGATTTTCTCGGATTCGTTTGCTTCTCTCGAAGACAACATCTTCAGTTAGAAGAGTTCGAAGCTAGTAAACGAGGATACCTTAGTCATCTTGTCGGCAAGTTCTTTCGAGCACTAATCTAATAGCCAACTCCTTTTGTCGGTCTATAACTAAAAGACCGCCGCGACTAATTCGTCGTTTATTTTTCAAAGTAACCTTTAACTTTCGTGAGATGGGTGACTTGAAAAAAATAACATTAAACAATATGATTGTTCATTACCGATGCATATATATATATATATATATATATATGTATGTATGTATCTATGTATGTATTATATATGTATGTATGTGTATTTAAAAGATTACAATTTTCTTTTTGCAAATATTAATCTTGATCGTGATAGAAAGTTTATGAATTTTAATGTTTATATTCTTTTAACGATATTTTTTTGTTCTTAATCAACAAGATAGAAAGAGAAAGAAAGAAAGAGAGAGAGAGAGAGAGAGAGAGAAAATGGAAAAATATGATTACGACAAAAGGGTTTAACGAGTTTGCGGTCAGAAGGAAAGGATTGGTGGCAAATTCTTTCGACACGGTGTCAGATGGTGGTAAAGCTCGATATATCTAATATTATTTCTTTCTTAACACCATAAGGATAGCGAGGTGTCATGAGATTTTTGGATCAAAGGTTCCTTCGTCCTTTTGTACCTGCAACGTGCCGTGACGAATTTTTCCTTTACTTCGATATATCTAATGATACTCTGAAATCAATATTTTCATGTAAATTTTATTCGTACGTTTATTCACGAGAAAAAGGAAAAAAAAAAAAGAAAAAAAGAAAGAAAGAAACAAAACAAATAAACAGGATATAGTCTTTTCTCTTAATTTTTCAATTAATAATAAAATATCGTTTAATAGTATCGAAGGACAGTTCAAATATAGACGATACGAATGATTATCTCTCTCATGTGATTATTCGTGGTTTGTTAATTTATTTTCTGATCAAATGGATGTTGTCTGTGGAAGGTTACGGTCAGTGAAAATCGCATTTAAAATCGATTTTCCGTACGATCCTTTTCTTGGTTTGACCATTTTCAGTAACGCCCAAAATTCCGGTAACCACTTCGTTAAATCCGTTCTGCTTATTTCGCATATTTTCCGTATCTTCTCTCTCTCTCTCTCTTTCTCTCTCTCTCTCTCTCTCTCACTTTTTCTGTCGTTCGAAACCGTAACGTGGCAATTTTAAAATGAAATTCTTTTGTTATCGCATAATATATAGGAATCAATAATTTTCTAATACAATTCCACGGATGATAGAATGTTATACATATGACAGAGGAAAAATAATCGTGCAAATCGTCTTTGACGAGGACCCATTGTGTATCATGATCCGTTGTCCGCCCATGAGTTTTAAGAAATGACAGATTTCTTCGTCTCCACCTATCTGTCAAAATTTTCGATTGATATTTTCTATTTACAAAAGAAAAAGATAGAAAGAGAAAGGGTTTCAAATTGCTTTCCTTCTAGATCTCGTTAGTTAACAAGCTGTTTCGTGAAAGTAATACTATCTAATCCAATATCGTTCATTTCTCACCGTACTTTATTTATAAAATTTCTTATTATAATAATAATAATAATAATAATAATAATAATAATAATAATAATACTAATAATAATAATAATAATAATAATAATAATAATAATAATAATAATAATAATAATACAAGAATACAACATTTCTTCAAGTCGTGCTTAAAAAATCTATCGGGAATACTGTTAGGAAAAAAAAAAAAAGTAATCGCAATGACACACTAAGTTATGATTTATATAAATACTTCTTTGGTCTGATGCTGTATATCTCCTTAATTTTCTAATATTTATCTATAAGAACATATCCTTTGCGCTTTGCTTAGAAATTAATTGTAATATATATATATATATGTATGTGTGTGTGTGTGTGTGTGTGTGTGTGTGTGTGGAATATCTTATGAATGGGACGGAAATAGTAAAAATTAAAGGGAAATACATAATTGTATACGTCATTGTACAATAAAATTATCTTATACAAAAATTAATGTAAAATCAATCTTCATTATGATTAATCTTTGGACACCGTTAGTCGCACACATTTATTCTATACAAGTATAATAAAAATATTATATTTAGGTACACAGACCAGATGTCGTAATAAATATTATTTAATAGGTATATATTTACATTATCAAAAAAAAAAAAAAGAAAAGAAGTATTCTAAGTTAATGATAAGAAGGAACATGATGATAAAAGTGAACAGACCAAATCAGGAATATTAACATTCTAATGGCACATCCTTCGACGTAGAATTATCAACTCACTTTTTATATTAATTAAGCTACGATCTATTCATAATCAGTCGTCGCAAATTGAAAATCACAATTTTTCTTTTCCAATCTAATATTTATCAAATGAAATTTATCAATTAATTTTTATATCGGATTGTCCAGAAAATCTATATCTACGTTTAATTCATCTTCAACTTATATTATATTATAAATATTATTATTATTATATATATTATATTATAATATATATATAATATGTAACTTATATAATACTTATATAAATATATTTATTAATATAGTTAATATATATATATATAGGGTGTCCGTCCAAGAAAATATTTCGATTGAAAGTTCAATAAAAAAAATTTGCACGGTTCTGAGTCAACTACAAAATGCATTTAAACAATTTATTTTTCTTTTTTTACCTCGTAACTTTTTCAATTTATGAAGTTAACATAGTTCGTTTAAATGGATACTTATATTTTTTCCTTTTTTTTTTTTTTTGCATATTTACATAATAATGGTCATTTGCGATTAAAATTATATTTAATTAAATTAATATCGTTTACGAGATATTCAGCATCTTAACGATTCATTCGCAGATTTATAGTTTATTGTAATTCATACTTTATACTATAGAAATACATTATTTACAAATCAAGTAATCGTGTATTTTGACGAATTAAAGTTCAGTGATCCTGTTCGTTGTAACTGACTTTAAAATATTACATAGCCTAACGATTATTTATTAAATTGTAATATAAAAAATTAATTACTTTAATTACCGTATCATTGAGATTTAACGTAGTAATATAATTCATACCAAGTCACGATATTGTTTATGAATAGAAATATAATAATTAAATGCGAAATTGATTTTCATTACGTTTCAAATGCACGTGTACTTGATTTGAAATTTTATTATTGATTTTCTTGAAAACAATATTCAATAAAAAAAAAAAGAAAATTATGATTATACATTTGCAATTTATTATTTGCACGATGAATCAATCCTTTTTGGCTTGTACTACAATTTTTAGATACACTTTGTACCCAAAATAAGAGTATATATATATATATATATATATATACTCTTGACTCAGAAATAAATTATAATTAGTAACAATATTAATTCGGCATCTATCGATAATAATTGATAAGAAATTTTTAAGACAAACGAATAGAAACTTTTGATCGAGCTCACCTTTTTATCTTTTTCCATCGTGTTTCTCGAGTAATTCACAAAGTGCGGCGATATATGTTTGAGCCATTTGAAGAGTCTCAAATTTACTGAGCTTATGATCGGCTCCTAAACTTGGTACAACCTCGCGCAATTTATCGAAGGCGTCGTTCAAACCATTCATGCGACGTCTCTCCCGTGCGTTCGCAGCCAATCTACGCCTTTTGAGAACACTCGGTGATGGGGGTACATCGCTCGAACGTCGTCTTCCTCTTCTTGGCTGTGTCGTAGGAGATGATTGATTTTTCTATTATGAAAAAAGTAGTAATAAAAACCAATTTTTGAAAAATTTACTTTTACATTTACTTTAGATATAAAGAATGATCGATTAACGAAGAACAGTAAAATTTTTATTTTTAACATTATTTATGATCAACGATAAATTAAATATTATTGTATAAATTTTGTATATATATATATATGTACATATATATTTAATATAATTATTATTTTTCTTCTAAAAGATTTGATTTTTGTATATCCGCAAATAATCAAAATCTTCAGAGATCAGAAAATTTTCCTTGGAATGAAATTTTTTTTTTTGAAAACCTTATCCCTCTTTCTTAAATTCTTTCCTTAATTATTAAATTAACGTTTAATAATAAATGTTTTTCTTTCGAACCTGAACCGTCGATGATATCGCGTCCCAACAATTTCTTCGCGACTCGACAATCGTACAAACTGTCTTGTCACTCTCCATAGATTGATATTTAGGTTTTTGCGCGAGATTCTCATAACAGTAAGCCGTCGGATGATATTCCATTGAATTATCCTCGTACAAGGTAGTTCTAGGTGACATTCCATGATCCATATGATGTTGACTCTCGTATCTGTGAAATAATCGTTGATTTGTTACGATTCAATGTGCTCGAAATAATAAAAAAAAAAAAAAAAAAAAATTCCCCATGGAAAATTTGAATCGTGCGTGAGAAACATTTTTCATCAATGTGATCAAACATGTGAACAAAACCGTGCAACAAGGACAACAGAGAAAAATAGTCGAGCAAAAAAGTTACCGATTATCGTCGATTAATTTCAAACTTTTTCAAAGTTCAATTTTCTTCCCTGGAAAAAATGTCGCTAAGGAATAGAAAAATAAAATACGACGGAACAAATGATAAAGAAAAAAAAAGAAAAAGAAAAAAAAAACATTGTAAAGAAACGAACTAACCGTTGTGGTGTAACGGGTGTCAAAACACCACAAGGTCCTCTTTCGTATCCCTCAGGTGTTCTCGAATACTCTGTTTCCAAATTTTTCGCATAATCAAGATTCTCAAGTTCTCTTCGTGGCGTTAATTCACCTTTGTACACATAATTCTCCCCGTACATTGTCTTAACGTGTTCGCAATTTGGCGAATTATATGGCGAAGGATAAAGTGGATCATACGTCCTTCCAGTTGATGTCGAATAAGTGGACGTTAACATGTCCGAGGAGCAGGATTGATAATCGCTATGATGATTGGATAATAGAGCCATTATCAATTGAAATCCTGCATGTACCGTTTTAAAATCAGATCATCGGTAATCTCGTACATATCCTCCTTCAAATAGAATATATTTTTTTCTTCGTTAACATCGCCTAGCTTAGATTTCACTTGGAAACTCTATCGAATTTCACTTTCACGATCGAATTATTTCTATCCTTGTCATTCTTATCTATCTTCTACTATCTAATTTTTCACAATGAATAAGAAACACATAGCTCGTGAAATCGTTCGAATATTATTTATTTATTTATTTATTTATTTATTTATTTTTTATTTTATTTTATTTTTTTTTTTTCGTTACTTCGATATTCTAGAATTCACTCTTTTATCGAAAAGAAAAGGAAAAGGGAAGCTTCACCAATCTCTCCTCGCCCGTCTGTTCGTCGATTGAAAAAGAGGAAGAAAAAAAGAAAAAAAAGAAAAAAACAACAACAACAACAACAACAGAAAGAACTTTCGAAGAGCACGAACTAAAAGACACGGCGAGAAGATCTTCGCGGTGTAAAGGCTCGAGTTTGAGTGTGGCGCGTGCCAGCAAGTTCTTCGCCGCATCAACATATGGTTCCCACTTGGTTTCGTGCTCATCCTTATAGGTAATACGTGCACCTGGTGGGCCCAGTCCAACTCCTCCTGCGCGTGTATCTACCCCTCTCCACATTTCTTTCTTTTCCCTTCGCGAACTACTCCTCGTCCTGCGAGAATGCCACCGCGCATCCCCTGCTTCCTGTTCTGACGTACCTGCGTAGGCTCTCCATGAGTTTAAAGAGACACTTCAGAGACGATGAGTAAAGGAAAAAAAAAAGAAAAAAAAAAAGAAAAGAAAAAGAGGAAATATTTATAATGAATACTTGATAGAAACAATTCAACAGGTAGTATCATCGAATGAGAATTACCGTTAGGATATCGTTTTAATAATTTGATCGATCATTTAATGATTCAACGTTAATAGGAAAGTTTCCAATTTTTATTCAAATTGATAAATAAAATAACGATGAGAATTATCGTTTGGAATATTTTGGATTCGATCAAATGATAAAAAGAAAAATTGTTCAAATCTTGTTGAACCGAATGATAATCATTCTTTAACACTTATCATTCTTATCTCAACGTCGACATTTCTTACACATCAACTCTAACGTCGAATTAGACTCGACATTATACAATGCGATTTTTCAAATAATTTAAAATATTTCAATTTGATTTTTCTTTATTTTTCAAATAATCTTCATTCTTATCTCAACGTCGACATTTCTTACACATCAACTCTAACATCGAATTAGACTCGACATTATACAATGCGATTTTTCAAATAATTTAAAATATTTCAATTTGATTTTTCTTTATTTTTCAAATAATCTTCGTAATACGTGATTTTAGGGAGTATTCTTTTTTAATCTTTTACGTAAATTAATTATGAAGTTATTGATAGGTAAAAAATAAATTAAAGAGAACAAAGAGTTAAGATCTTCTCGTAATTCTAAATATACCGAAAAATATAACGAACTTTGTTCGTAACAAATGTATACATACATACACACACACACACACACACACACACATATATATATATATATATGTTTGTGTGTATGTATACATTTGTAAATTGTTCCGGTTCGTTGATGATTTACTATGGTAGTTCATTTCTTTTTTTTTTTTTTTTTTTTTTTGAAGGAGAAGGGCGACGACAAAAAGGGAGTGGTATCGATAGAATCGTCCGGCGGTCCCTTTAAATTCTAAGGAGATGCCAAGATAATCTCTTCGATGGCGGGAAGAAAAGTAGAGTAAGGGAGTCTAAAAATGGTGTCGAGTGGAGGGCCACGCTAAAAAGAGGGTACAACGGTCGCGTGCTACTACAGGCATTCGCCTTAAGACAATTAGCGATATTCATCTTAGACGGTTTGCCTTGAGACCCTTTTCGCAAGGTGTTCCCTTTAAAGATCCTCAGGATAAATGAGAGGTGGTGAAGAGGGGGAAGAGTGAATTCAGATGGGGTCACTTCACGTGAGATCACACGTTCACATTTTTACTGGAAATATTATAATATTTTCAAATTTCGAATTTGTTTCAATTTGGCATCATCAAAGATTAATGATTTTTCGAATGATATCAACGATATATGCGGCGTATTCTTTTTCCTTTTCTTTTTTCTTTTCCTTTTTTTTCTTTTTTTTTTTTTTTTTTTTGTTTTTTTTCATTCTATCAAAGAACGTTATCAAAACATTGTTTCGATCATCAATCAAAGTGTCATTTCATTCCACGATATTATTACAGATCTATGGGATAAAATTATTTTTATATATTATAAAAACTAATTCGACTATATTAACATTCAATATTTCTAGAAATTTGTTTAAATTCATATTTATGATTGTCAATCAAATCAACGTGATATAAATATTTATTTATAAAAAAATTTCTATTTTAATTAGATTTCATATTTAATGGATTTTGAAATATAGTATTAGAAAATGAAGCAGGGGTACGTTGGAAAATGAATTTTCATTGATTCCACCATGAGAAGAAATCATGATCATCGTGGAAGGTCGTTAAGGGACCTTTCATCGAGTTGGCTCCTTTTCATTTTCGATTCAATTAGAGCAGAACTTTTCTATGATAGATCTCTCTCTCTCTCTCTCTCTCCCTCTCTTTTTCAAATTTCAGCAATCTGTCGTCGATCTTTATAAACGAATTAGCTACGAGATAGCCATATGGTAGCATAGGCACGCGTTCAACAAGCCAATAATGATCGCTATCGTGACTTCTACATTAAAAAGCTGCAAATAGAATACTAATAATTTTAGAGAAATCACATTGATAATTATCGATCGAATATACATACATATATACATACATATATATATATACACATATATACATACATATATATATATATATATTAACGATAGATCATTTTAAACTAAGATATGTTTCTTCATTGAGGTAATTCGTTATTGATCCTATGTGATCCATGACTCGAGAATGAGTTCGAATCATTTGATTCAGCTTTATAGATCATCGCATTGAACAGAGAACCGTGAAATAGGAAAACGAAGTACGTACCACCTTAAACATTTTATACGAGAAACATAATTAGTAAATAATTATAGTTTAGATTCTAAGCTATTAAGAATAAATTAAATAAAATTATTATTATTATTATTATTACTATTATCATTAATTATTTATTATTATGTTATTGTTATTGTTTTTTTTTTTTTTTTTTTTTTTTTTTTTCCGCACTAAAGTTCTCCAAATTCAGTGTATAAAATTTGCCAGCGGTTAATTGAATGGGTGTTTGGCTTCTAAGTATCATGAGATTAAAAATTTTTCTCGTTCTTAACGAAGCACGATACCAATTACCACTTGCTCTGATAATAAGAAAAAATTACTTTCAGAATACTTTCCATCAATTCTTATATAATTATAAAAAAAAAAAAGAATTTTACTTACGCATATTCGCATACTCTTATGCTATGATCGTACAATTGTTGAGCTGGCAAACTTTCGAATAACAAGTGACAAGTTTGTGCGATGGCAAATGAGCCATATCTGAATGCTTCATCCGGTTTATTCAAATGCATTACAGCCTGATCATGAAAAAAAAAAAAAAAAAAAAAAAAAAAAAAAAAATAGATGTAAATACAATAATCTTTGTTATTCTTACGATAATCTATTAATAATATATTACACTCGTTTTATGAAATATTTTATCGATAATATTTATAACAATATTAACGCGTACGTTTTTTTTTGTCTCTGAACAATTTTACAAAAATTGATGATATTTCTTCGATGACATTTATAATTTTTAATAAATAAGAAAAGATACGACGTTAAATGTTAAAATAATATTTAAGAAAATTTACCTGAAATCCCGTAAAGCTAATGCAAACCATGTTCAATCCAAGTTGTACAAAGAAGGATACTGTATTTGCTGACTCGATCATTTGTGAATATCTTAAAAGCGATATTAACGAGAAATTAAAAATTATTATAAACGTAAAAGTTATTTAACGAAAAATCATTCGAAATATTTCATTATTCGTCATTAAAATACCAACTGTAAAATGTGATTATGTAGTTTAACGCAATCTCCAGCGAGTTTACAAGTTTTGTCATTCATTTTGTTTGGATAAATGTCGACGTTCATGTCACCGTCCTTGACAACATTTTCCAAACGATTACTGATATTGGATGTGAAAAAGAAAAAAAAAAAAACATAATTTATCAATTTTACAAATTAATTTCTTGAATTAACGATCAAAATCAATATTACCCTAATATCGTTATGATACCGCAAATATGTTGCACGTAAAATACGAACATCGAGTCGATACCAACAACAGCAGCACAAAATCCAATAGTACCAAAGTAAGAATGTATTAATACGAAATAATAATACTTTTCCATGCTTATGAAGTATTCCGCATGAAATATCAAAGGATACTGTTCCGTTTCGTTTCCAGCAAGGCCCAAAAATCGTGATGACAGTGTTAACACTGGGACCATTAAAAATGGCATCATCGATCCATAGACACATACTAAAAAACAATATAAAAATATTAATAATTTATAGAAAGAGAGAAAGCCATTTAACTTTGAAGTCACATAATCTTATATACAAATTGATTATAAATTAAGAAACACTTGTATATCTCGTTAGAGGCATTAAAAAAAAAAAAAAAAAAAAAAAAGGAATAAATAAAAAAAGGTTTCTTAATTTCACATGTGAATTAAAAATAATTTTACGAATACGATATAAAACATCCGACTACGGTTAAAGTCGGAAATTTAATGATTTTTAATTTTTCTGATGAAATATTCTATATTTTTTGTTTTTTCTTTTTTTTTTTTTTCTTCTCTCTTTCTAATCAATCAAATATTATAATATATTGTATTTTAAATAATTATAAGCTTAAAGTAATACTATAATTATTTTTCTATAGATACGAAAAATATGAAATAGTAAAAAGTTAAATAATATTTCTACGGATTGATAATTTTTCGTAAATAATGTTGACAAGGTCTCAATCAATAATAATTAAATAATAATTAATTTCTACTTTATCATTTATATTATTAAAGTCAATGGAAAAATCCAACTCTCATACTATTTTCCAAAATAATAATAATAATAATAATAATAATAATAAAAATATATAAAAAAATCTTATGCGAATGTCTCGAAAGATCGTGCAAAGAAAAAAAAAAAAAAAAAATAATAAAAAGAAAAAAGAAAGAAAAAACGAAAGAAGAGAAAACCAGATAGAAAATTCCAAGAATATGAAAAGAATCCGTAGGTGTGTTAAATCTGATGTACCTGCATAACCTTTGCTCAACAACGTTCCAATGGAATAATAATCGTGAAGAATACGAATCTCCTCGTCCTTCTTCATGGCCATTCTCCAGTCGTCTTGCATCGTCACCAAAAGCTTTTTCATCTATGAGCAGATATCATTTTATACGACGGTAATATTTAACGGAGAAGTCTAGCTTTATCTCTTATGTACATAACTACACTGGTACATGCCTTAGCACTGTTGAAAATAAAGTTAACGATCTTCACGACTATCATCAAGCTGACCAGGAAAGGCGCGAAATTTTCCAATGCAATATCACTGTCATAATTCCATGCCGCTATCATACCGCCACCCTGTATATATCATAGTCATCATCTTCGATAATATGTCCATTAGTGTGTTAATTATCGTACACTTAGGTATGTATATTCTAATTTTTCATAAATAACATTTTCCCAAGCGCTCAAGTGAATTATAAAAATTGTTCCATGAAGTATTACGAAAAATTAATATTATTATATTATATTATTTTCACGTGTTATGTTCTTGCACGATTAAAATTCAAGAACGAACATATTTATTTATTTTTTGTTTTTTTTTTGTTTTTTTTTGTTTCTTTTTCTTTTTTGTTTTTTCCTTTAGTTTTCTCAACTCTCTTATTTACTCGATTAATTTAATTTATCTATTTACATTTATAAAATAATCAAGGTTAAAATTTACCGTTCAAATTTTAAGATTTTTAAAAGTCTTCCGTCATAGATAAAGTTTGTGAGACGCACTTATATAATAGAATAATCGATAGAAAATTCGTTGGAATTAGTTTATTATTAAAAATCATTTTTGACTTGATTTATATTAAAATTAATATTATTGAAACATTATAATCATTATTATTATTATTATTATTATATTTACGCAAATCTACGAATGATGGATTTTGATAAATCGAACGTTATAAATATTAATATCAACAACTATGGATGAACTTTAATATAATTTAAATCGTATGTAAAAATGATTCCACATTAATTGAATACAAAAAATACGGGTTCATATGAAACTTGTATTCGTATAACACCATATTACAATTATTCATCTAATGAGATAATTAAATCGTCTTAAATATCTCCGTTGCTTTTAACAAACTAGAATTTATAAGAAATATATGAAAGAAATTTATATATAAAAAAAAAAAAAAAAAGAAAAAAAAACAAAAAAACCTGAAAGAAACTTATCAAAAAAATATATAAAATATATAAAAGAAAGTTTTTATAAAACGTATGTTACATATCACGAAATATCATACATTGTACATAATAAACGTATGATCAAAAAAAAAAAAAAAGAAAAAAAGAAAAAAAGAAAAACAAAGAAAAAGAAAAACGAATAAATACCTGTAAAACAGCTTGTGCAATAACAAATGGCAAATATACAAACGAAACCAATATCTTTTCCATATTAGTTTGATGCGGCCATTGTCCAACAATACGCATCAGTCTTCTCGTGAATTTCATGTATCGTAGTTGCGTGTCGTCCATTTCGACGAGTTCGACATCGTCGGACTACTGTTACGTTCGACGAACAAAATTTCGATTTCACGTTCGTTGAAACAGAAAGCTCATCGAACATTCCGTTTGAAAAGTCTATCTATCTATATACATCCTAATAACGAAAGATTTGCATGTCTGATGATGATAATAAGCGAGGTATAATTAGAAAGGGTATTCATGAAAAATCGATCGTTTGTCTCTCTTAGTTCTAACATAATCGATCCTACTAATTATGGCGAAAATGTCATTCACTTGATAGTATTTACTTATACGTGTGCGCGCGCGCGCGTGTGTGTGTGCCTGTACGTGTGTACCTATACACATATAAATTTAATATTTCGAATCTTCCATTTTCTGGCCTATGTATGAGTAACTGTCTTTGTTCCTTTCACCCTTTTCAAAGCTTTTATCTTCTTCAATTTTCTGCAATTAAAGAGAAATCTTTAGTTCTCAAATTCAATCTCTATTACTCTTTCTATCTCTCTCTCTCTCTCTCTCTCTCTCTCTCTCTCTCTTTTTACTTATTTAAGTACTTTACTCTTTACTGTAGTACGAGTATTGATTTAGAACTAATCGAATTCAAATTTATGGATAAAGACAATCGAACATTTTTTGATTAAATTCGAAAATAGTAAACGAAGAGATTACTATTTGGTAATTATTTGAGAAAATAAAGTATCCCTTATTATAAACTTTATTTTCAATGACTTTCTCTTCTCTTTTTTCTTCTGATTACGTTCTTTTTAAGATGACGATGATGAGAGAAAAGATTGAAAAAGAAAAAAAAAGAAAAGGACAGATTGTTTTCATCAATAACACTTAATATTCATATTCATATAACTACGAAGACACACGAATACATTTGACGATACGAAGATCATAATTGTCGATCTATTCGATAATACAATAAACAATTGAAAATATAATTCTAATATTTTTGATGATTTTTCAAGTAAGTTTCAAGAATTATTGTACGGAACATAAAACCGTGAAATAGGAAAAAGAAGTTCGCACGACCTTGAAATAAATAACAAAATATAAAATTTCATTGTCGATTAAAAATTAATAATATCATCGATTGATTTCATTTTTACAAGATCCATCTTACCCTACTAAAATTTTCCAAATTTAGAACATATATTTTTCCAGCGGTTAATTGAATTGGTTTTAAACATCTCATTAGCATGATACTCAAGTCCGTTCTAGTGGATAACGATGTTTGATACCATTTTCCACTTGTACTAAAATATATAAGAGAAAATAATATTTATTCTTAGAAAATAAAAAAAAAAAAAAAAAAAAGGGATAGACATATACACATTTTCTTTTAAATCATTTTTCTTTCGGCATAATAAAAATTGCCTAACATACGTATGTATATATTTTTCGTTTTAAAACGTCATTTACATTTTTTTTTTTTTTTTTTTTTTTTTTTTGATGTATACAATCTCTTACGCATATTCCCTAATTCGATCGGTATGATCGGCCAATTGCTGTCCTGGCCAACTCTCGAGGAAGACGACGAATGTTAAGCATATTGTAAAACATGCATATCTCAAAGCTACTTCTGGCATATCCATCTTCGTAGCAGCCTAAATTTTGAAAAAAAACTAAGTCATGTTATTTAAAACAAAAAGAATTAGATTATAATATAAAAATTAATCGTTACTAACCTGAAATCCTGTAAAACTTATGCCAATCATATTTAAGATAAGTTGAAAACAATGAGAAATCGTATTCGTCCTTTCGAGTTTGTTGGCGTAACTTTCGAGTTGCGGTAAAAAAAAAAAAAAAAAAAAAAAGAAGAAGAAAAGAAAAGAAAATAATTACAAAATATTTTATTCGAAAGTAATTGTAATAAAAGTCATAGCAAAAAATATTCAATCTTTTCGTATACACTGTATATTTATATTCAACGAATTTAATACTAACTTTATTACATGATTATGAAGTTTGACGCATTCCTTCATAAAATGATGTCCCTCATCGTCACGAGGATTTGGAATTAGATTTATTTCTAAATCGTCGTTCTTCACGATGTTCTCTAAATAATATCTACTTGAATAAGTTTATTTTCATTATGGAAAAACAAAATGCAATTAAAAATATCATTTATTTACCATACAGAATATATATATATATATATAAATAATATATATGTACTTCTAATAAATTGTACATATGATCTTTATTTATATAGTAAATGAATAAAAGGAAATTAATGAATATCAAAAAAAAAAAAAAAAAAAAAAAAAAAAATAGAAAAAAATAGAAATACAGTAAATACGTATGTATGAATATTGACGTAAAAAATTTTACCCTAAAATAGTGCATAATGCACAACCATGTTGAACGTATAATAGATTAATCGTATCCATTGCAACGACAATCGTGATATATCCTATCGTAGCAAAATAAGAATGTATTAATAAAGGATAATAATAAGTTTCCACATCGATAAAATAATCAACCCGAAATAATAAAGGTTTGTCATTAGTCGCGTTAAGAGCTCCAAAAGCATTGGCAACATTTAACAAAGTTGGTACCATCATGAACGGTAGCATCGAACCATACACAGTGGCTGTAAGATGAAATTATAAAAAAAAAAGAAAAAAGAATTTTTCTTTTTTTATTTTCCCAATTGGAAAAACAAGAGAAAAAAAAAGAAAAACATTATACATAAAAATTCCAACCTGAATATCCAAAAGTAGCTTTCTTTGCGTCTTCGTAATATCGATAAAGAATATTACGTTCATACTCGTATTTCATATAAAATCTCCAATCCTTCTGCATTGTCATGAATAAATCCTTCATCTATGTTATCATTTATGTATATATATATATATATGTATATGTATATATATGAATATGTATGTATAGTTGTATAGTTTTTATATCGACGAATACGGATCATTAACAAGTTTCATATATCGAACGTACTTGCTCAAAATTATATGCAAAATTGATATATTTTGCTAAACACATAAGACTGATGATAAAGGGTGCTACACCCTCCATGAAGGCATCCATATCAACTATAGCACATATCAAACCACCGCCCTAAAATTTGACATTTAATTTATATTTCGTGTCAATTTTATAACGAAGAATATTTTGTAAAAAAAATTTTGTAACAGTCATAAAATAAAAAAAAAAAAAAAAAAAAAAAAAAAGAACTTCAACGATAATTAAAAAATTCTCTCTATCTCTTTCTCACTTTCACTCATTCTGATTATTCGATGATCAATATTTTTACCTGAAAAATTAATTGCGCTGCAATAGTTGGCACGAATATTACGGATATTAGAAATCTTTCTAAGGTATTCTGTGATGGCCATTGTCCAAGAACATTCATCAGATATCTGTTGTAACGAAGATATTGATACTGAATTTTGTCCATCTCGTTGTGTCTTAGGGGTTTTTCTTTGAAATTGTAGCGAAATACAATGATCAATCATCGGTTCCACGATGTCGAAGCAATTATATGCACGCTTTCATTATATATTCTCCTTGTATATAAGTATCAGTGTAATAGTTCGAAATGAGACATGCTATTATAGACATTATAGACAATCTATATCTTTCGATTCTCTCAAAGAATGAACAAACTATTAAAACATACTATAGAATCTATGATTCCAATGATTTACATAGCAGTTCTATTTCTAACACTTTTATATAAAAGATATATGTCATTTGTAATAATTTTGTGTGATTTTATTGACATACTCAAATCAAAGTATTCTGATATAATTATTTTCTTCAATTATTTGGAATATAACTTTTCGACTTTACGTTATCGTCGTGGTAACATCCGTTTGTGATAACGATTAAGGTAAAACATTTTTTAGAATTAATGATATAAATTTTTTCAAATATCCATCGAAAATTTATTAGGTTTGAATTTGATGAAGAAAATGAATGAAATTTTTTTTCTTACGATATTATTCTAAAGATATAGTAAAAAAAAAGTTATAAAGATTTGCCGATAGATAGCGATAGTTGTCAATGCTGTCACGCGTTAAAACAGCATTTAACATTACTTCTTTCATTCGAAAGATGGCAAAGCTAGTTTATTATTAGACATTTTCACAAGTGTATTATTAACGACAGTAGATAAAGTCGAATATTTCCTTAACCGACCATAACGTAAGATATATATGATTATGAAGACATTTCATAGCAAAGTTTTATTTCTAATATGATAAATATTTTGAGAGAAATGATATAACTAAAATATAAAATATAAAATATAAAATATATCAATATATATATATATATATATGTGTGTATATATATATATATCTGCGTACGTTATGGAAGACTGAATAAATATTCTTTTTCTCTCCTATAGTTGATATAAATGAAAAATAGAAAATGGATCATGAAGAGGAATTTCTTAATAATTTTTTTACACAAGTTACACAATTGTGCTCTGATAAAGCTAAAGAACTTGTTGTAAGTGATTTTCATTTATTTTATTATTTTTATATGTCCCTATAAATACATTTAATGTGGATATAATTATGGTATATAAAATTTCTAGGAAAAGGAACGAGAATCATGTAGACAAACACAAATGGGTCCATGGGGAATGTTATTGATGACATTACCACAAATAGCATTTACGGAACGTTCTTATGCTGATCTTGGTTTTCTTCATACTAAAAACAAAGGCTTCCTGAGAAAAGATGTATATATACATGTTCAATAGTTATATATTTTCAAACATTAATAGAAAATATTTATTTAACATTATTCTTTAGAATTCTTTAAAAACTGTCTATGAGTCATTAAAGTCAGACCTTCGAAGATTAGAAGAAATGACAAGAGGAACTAATGCCATTGGTGCCATAGTTGCAGAGGTTTCTAGTCAACTTTATCAATTCATTGTAGCAAGGATCCAGTTGATAGATTTGTTAGTATGATATTTATATATTTTATTATTTGAAATCTTATATAGATATATTATGTTGTAGCTATGAAAAAATGCACAGTATGAGCGTTAACAACAAAGTAATGAAATATCAAGAATTATTACAATCTATTAATACAATAGTACAAGCACATTCTTTGTCTTGTTCTCATTTGGCATTAACGGCTATCAAAACAACTTTGACGTAAATATATCCTATATTATGTCTTTTGTTATAGAAAACAACAAATAATTCATTTTTAATTTTATTTTATTTAGTTTGGAATGTGAAATATTGGTTCAGCTAACAGAAGCTCATATAGAATTACAACATTGGAGATTTTTACCTACTCTTATGGCACTTTTTGGAGCACAGACACGTATGTCAGCATGGGAAAGAACTTTACAAAGTAAAGAGGTTTGTATTTCTATTTTATATATATATATATATTCTATTAATAATTCTTCTATAATAATTACATATATGCTTCTAGTCATGGAAATTGGGATTTGGTGCTACATTTCTTAAAGCCAATCAACAGCCAGCATTGTATCAGTGGTTAGTAAAATTAAAAAATACCATATTAGCAAAATGTTCTTTATATTTTCATACAACATTGAGCCAACAAGCTACTCCAGGAGAAATGAGAAGTATAATGAGTAAACAAAGTGTGGATTATTATCATAAGTAAATTACATTTTTAATGATTAATAAATTCATACAATTGAAATATTCTTTAATAATTTTCATGTATTTTAGAATTCAAAGTTTTCAACGTAAACACGATGTAGTAGCTGTTTTAATAGTATTTGATTCTAGAGGAATGAAGGATTCAGGAGCAGGTTATAGGCATTCTGGTAGAAAATCTGAAACGTCAGAAGAGTTCACAGTTGTTGTTAGTTGTCCATATGTAAGTATAAAATAATTGATTACAGAGAAAAAAAATACAAATTATAAAATATAATTTTTGGAAAATATATTTTTAGGCATTTACACAAAAACCATTGATCCATTGGGATAATATACAAAACAAAATAAGAGAACGTTACGCAGAACTTCTTACTATGGATAAAATAATTTATGCTAAGAGTTTAAAGGTAAATTTGATAAATTATTGTAATAATTCTTACGTTCTTATTATATTTTTATCTTCAAAATATTTATTAATAAGAACAAAACATTTTTTTTTTTTTTTTTCTAGGATTTATGTACATATGCATTGTATAATATGGATCCAAAAATGACTTTGGTGACTATATATGAGACTGAGAAACAGAAGGACAAAGAAAGACATGTCTCTACATTTATGTCAGATATGTGTACGCAAATCAAGTGCAATAAAATTTATGAATCTTTGAAATTGGCGAAATAAGTAAAATAAGAATAAACAATTATAAATTATCTACAAGATGTACAATCATAATCCCTTTGGTACTTACATTTTTATCATTTTCTTATTATTACTGTATTAAATATTCTTAAATTATCAGGAAAATTAGATAGAAAGATAAATAAACAACTACAAGCTGCTAACTTTTATAATGCAGTGTATTATAATTCTTTTCTTTCTTTTTTCTTTTTTTTACAATTTTTTTTACAATAATATTTCCTTTTAAAATAACCTTTTCTTATAGATTATAAAAAATTTCTTTCCCAATGAGTATCAAAATGCAAGGGATAACAGCTTGTACAATCTAAACAAACTATTACTGACTAAAAAGTTGCATATTAAGACAAATTGATGATAAAGCGTATCATAAATCTTTTTTTTTTTTGTTGGCTTTTTCTTATTATAAATACATTTAAATGTTAATTATTCACACATATCAATATGCACATTGCAATAATATTAATAATATACTTTTTCCTTGTTGGAAAATGTTTATATCAAAATTATCAACATTTTTAACTACTTTAATTGATAACTAAGAACATGACTATTATTTGCAAAAATAAAGATTATTACATATATCACATTATTATTAACCACACGTTAATCTTCAAATTGTTTTAAATTGTTATAATATTGTGATAAAAATCCATTGATGATCTTTCTCTTATTTTATCAATTAAATTAATATAATCGTTTGAAATAGAATTCCTTCAAGATAAATTCTAAACTATTATGAATTGGTCAAAGAATATAACAGAGAAACTTTATCAAAGTAAGTCCTTTCAGTTACATCGACATAAATTCTATTCTTTAACGCAATACCGCCAATAATTTATTATTAATATTGCAAGAAATTTTAATAGGCCGACTTTACTATTATATATCTCTTTTAACTCTTATAGCAATCCATAGTCACTTAAAAGAGAATTCTTTATTATCATCGAAAGAAAAGAGAAGATCAAAGAAAAGAAATTTAATATTGTAATACACGTGATAGGAAGAACATGAAATCGTCGGATTTCTATCGCGAAGACGATTGCAAAGAGTATTACAAAGTTTTACAATTCTTTATGCGTATATGCGGTTTATGGCCTTATCAATCATTTTACGCTAAATATTTCTTTATCATAATGGCAATATTCTTATGTGAAGGGGTTCTCATTGGACAGGTATAGATACATACACATCATACACATCATACACATCATATACATCATACATATATTATATATATAAATACTATTGCAGAGTAAAAGTATATTAGATTGTAAAAAAAAAAAAATACAAATTAACAACAAACAATAACAGAAAATCTCACTGTTGAAATGTGTTACTTTTTTTTTTTCAATCTAGTTATTAGAAATAGTGCAAGTTCGAAATGAAATAAACGAAGTGATCGATTGTGTACCAAATGCATTGATATCAGTCTTTGTTGGGATAGAATTCTTAGGACTCATATTCAACTCGAAAAAGGTACGTGATTTATATGATAATAATAAATTATTAAATAATAAATCGTTAATAATCCTCACATGATATCTATACAGGTGAAGAAATGTATTGATAGAATCGCTGAGGATTGGCAATATTTGTCTTCGAACACTGAGATTGAACTGTTGAAGTCGCATACCGTTCAAGGACGAAAATTAGCCATCGGTTACTTATGTAAGATAATAAACGATACGATTAAAATAATAATAATAATAATAATAATAATGATAATAACTATTAATATTTAAAAAAGAAAATGGACGACAAATGAAATAAAATGAACACTAAACTAAATGAACAAACATGAAACATACAATTATCTCAGTTTCCAACAAAACACAATAATCAAGTACACAGAGATTAAAGAAGATTACATCTTAAATCATAATAGAGAATCAGATTTATAATTAGATTGTAAAAACTTACAATTAAAGACTTATTCAAAACAATAAATATATATTACTCCATTAACTATTCTATAATACTAGTCTATTAACTTTGGTATAATAAAATGGATGGATATGGACCTAGAAAAAAAAAAAAAAATAAATAAATATATTAAAACGAGCAGAACTTACAAAATTCTATGAGGTATATCCTAAATCATAAAAAAGAAATACTAATAATAAATATGAATGAAAAAGACAAAGAATTTACAGATGTATAATAATTGTATACAAACAAATCAAAAATACTAAACCTATATCTACATAAACACAAAAAAAAAATTCAAAAAGCAATTATATTCAAAAAAATATCTACCACCATAGTGTGAGCATTTTTAAATATAGAAGAAAAAGATTAAACTTGATAGAGGTTCATCTAATTAGTTTAATTTCTCAATAAATAGAAGAAAAATAATAATAATAATAATAATAATGATAATAGAAGATAGACCAAAAGAAGATTGAATTTACACATTTTTTCTTATTTTTCATTTTATTACAGTTTACATGTCGCTTACCGGATTCATGTTTATGCTGCAACCAATACTCATACTGAGCTTAAACTCTGATAATTCAACAAATATAATGTCTACTCTTCCGTATCGCGTGCAATATGGCATTGATATAGAAAAATATTATTACGAGATATTATTTCATTCTTACGTTAGCGTACTCTCTCATATGCTTATTTTATCTTCCATAAATTTAATATACATCACGTTTATTCAACACGCCTGCGGATTATTTTCCGTGATCGGGTAAGAATCCGATCGTACTTTTTAATACGAAAGAATAATGATAAGTATAAATGTTTTTTTCAAGCGTCATTTGCTACAAAATACAATATCAAAATAGAATATCAAAAATCATTTTTTGTGAATGGATAATTTTTTTTCTTTTTTTTTTTTTTTTTTCATGTAATTACTTTTTTGATGGAATATATTACAATATAATTAATCGATATTATAATTTAATAAATTAAAATATTTTTTTGTTTGATACATAGAAAAATTTATATATAACATGTTCTTAAAGGAATTAAATATAATTACGTGTTGATGTAAGCCTGATGATTCCCTTCCATTTGTTAACAATTAACGGCTAGTAGGATTTAATGAGTTTTTTCAGATACAAATTAGAACATATTGGCGACGAAGAAAATTTGAACGATGATCCGAACGTTAAGAAAATCGATGACAACAATTATCGGATTGCATTGGATTGTCTACGAAAACATATTAAAGTTATAGAGTTCGTATCAACATTAAATTATTTTGTTTCATTTAAATTCAATTTGAAATTACAATTTTATAGATTTTCCGAGTACATAGATGCATCATTCTCGGTTAGTTATTTTTTTGGCTTGGGATTGTTTATGTTAATTTTAGCTGTTTCTGGTACTCAGGTAAAAGTACAAAATAAATATATAATTAGAAAAATTATTTTTGTTATAACAAAAATTAATATTTAATATAACAAAAATAATTTAAAATTTATCATTGATCTCCCTACAGGTATTACTGCATTCCGATCATATAAGCGAAGCTGTGAGATACGCATGTCTCTTTATATCCATACTTATTCAATTCTACTGGCTATGCTGGCAAGCACAGCGCTTATTGAATTATAGTAATATACCTTACGACAGCGCGTGAGTTAAAATCATCGCTTTAAAATTTTTATAATAAATATATATATATATATATATATATATATATTCATTTACAATAAATATTTATAATATTTCATATAAATTATAAAATATATCTCATAGAGTATTTCAATAAATGTCAATAATTTTTTTGATATATTATATAAAATATATATAATATATTATATAAAATATTTACATTTTATATATATATATATATATAATATTTATATATTTAAAATTAAAATATATAATATTAATATTTTTAGAAATATATATGATGTATATAAAAAATGTAATATTTATATTTATATTTAATGTAAATATTTCATTATAATTTTATATAAATATTATTATATGAAATAAAATTATAATTATGTATATATATTTTATAAAATATTTATATATATACATATATAATATTTATATATTTAAAATCAAAATATATAATATTAATATTTTTAGAAATATATATGATGTATATAAAAAATGTAATATTTATATTTATATTTAATGTAAGTATTTCATTATAATTTTATATAAATATTATTATATGAAATAAAATTATAATTATGTATATATATTTTATAAAATATTTATATATATATATATATATATATATAAATATTATAAATAAAATATAAGTATTTCTATTTTAATATTCAATAATTTTAGGATTCAAGCTCGTTGGTACTATACTTCAATACGTTGCAAGAAAACACTTGGCTTGATCATGATAAGATCTTTAAAGCCATGTGAGATAACAGCAGGAAATTTAATCACTTTCTCCATAGAAACGTTCAGTTCGGTAAGACTTTGCACGAGATCTTATACAAGAAATCAACGAATTTAAACTTTCCCATCTTTTACTCTTTTCTTTTCTTCTTTTTTTTTTTTTTTTTTTTTTTTTTTTTTACACAAAGGTATTACGAACGTCGATGTCTTACTTCACCGTATTGCAATCAATGCATTGAATTATTACATCCAAGCACATTACATCCGAAATGGCAAATAGTAAATAGGATAATAAATTTCGATTGTTAGAGATAGCAAATGACATAATTAATAAATAAATAAAATGTCTGTGATAAAATATATTTAGATACATTACGTTTTTTAAGATAGTTTAATTTTCTTATATTTCTTCGTATGTATATCGATTTATCTATCTATCTATCCGACTATCTTTTTTGCTTTTTCTTCTTCTTCTTCTTCTTCATCTTTGTATCTTCATGTTCTTATTATTCTTCTTCTTCTTCTTTTGATTTTCTTTACGTATCATACAAAAGCTTCTTTCATAGTCGACTATATTACGAGCAAGTCGGACTGAATGAAAGAGAATAAATTAACGCAAAATCTTCGAGAATATAGATTATACTTCAATAAAGGTAGAACATCAAATTAACTTCATTCGCATGTATAGAAAGGTATTAGAAATGTTCTAAAGAAAGTCAAAGACTTTCTTCATTTAAATATGCAAAATCTATCCTGGTACGCTTATAATTCTTTCCGTTTTGTAATAATCGATGACGGAGAAGAGCTTAGTGAAAGAGAGAATCTTTAATTTTTACATAGTAAGAGAGAAGAGTATTAGAAATAAAATCTAATACTATAATCGGTCTACCAACGATGACTGAAGTACCTAACGAATTTTTTCATACATATTATTATTATTACAATGTAAGATTTTTACAAATTATTGGATTATGGCCATATCAATCAGTTATTTCGAAGATCGTTTGTATAACAATGAGCTTTGTAATAGCGGAAAGTATCCTAATTCCACAGGTAAAACAATAATAATAATAATAATAATAATAATAATAATAATAATAATAATAATAATTTCATTGTCCCAATGAGTTTCATGAAAACTTATTAATAATTTTCATTTGAACATTTTTCGCAAATTTCGAGTAGATCTTTGCTGCTATTAAATTAACTCAAGTCAATACGATTAATATTCTGAAGTGTATACCAACAATGGTAATAGCCATTGGATGTGGTATTAAAATGATTAATAGTATTTATCACACTAATAATGTATGTATATATGTATATATATATATATATATATGCACGTATCTGTATATTTATTTATTTATTAAAATTATAAAATACATTGTTTTCGATTGTTTTGATCACAATCGAATTTACAGATTAAAACGTTACTTTTGAAAATGATTAAAAATTGGAACTTAATCACCGGAGAAGAAGAAATTCAAATTTTACGAAGTTACAGTGAACGTGGTAGACAATTAACTTTAAGCTATGCATGTAATTAAAAAGAAAAATATTATATCACAATCATGATTCCATGTTTAAATATATATATATATATATATATATATGTAAATATACATTCGCATAGGTTGCATGTTAATGACATCGTTAACATTCATTATGTTTCCTATATTCAAAATTCTAACTGAAGATTCTGAAACGAGTGATAAGTCGATCATACCTTTCGAAGTGGATTATCTTTCTTTGATCGACATTAAAAAATATTATTATCTTATATTGGTCCATTGTTATATATGTGTTATCGCACATGTTCTCATAATAGTAGCAGTGGATACCATATTCATAACGTTCATTCAACATAGCTGTGCAATGTATGCAATTCTTGGGTAAGTATTATACGTATAAGTGTATGCGTAAATATTTAAGGTGTCCCATAAGTTTTTTCCGCGTCACGTTATATATGACCTCGAGCCGGTTATATTAGTAAACATGTAGCTTTATCCATTGTCCGTTTATGGCATCAATTTCAGTTGTCTTAGAGTTCTTTCAAAATACGTTTTATTGGTGACAAAGTCTCTTTTAAAATCTTTTTCTATGCCGTTCACTATGGATATCCAAAAGAAGCATTTACGGCATGTTATGCTTCGTTGTTTTAAAAAAGGTAATGCAGTGCAAAGGACACTGCAGACGAAATTTGCACCATTTATGGGAGTGGTACTACGACTATTAGAATTGTTCGTAATTGATTTAAGAAATTTAAAGCTGACAATTTTGATTTAAAAGATGAAGACATCAGTGGCCACCAAGCAACGACGGATACGGATCTCATCAAGAGTATGCTAGCTGAAAATCCGCGATATAGTGTGCGCGAGATAGTGAATGCCACTAACATTCCCAGGACAACGGTATATAATAATTTAATCAAGATGGGATATGTGAATTGGTATGAGGTTTGGATTCCACGCCAATTGATGGAGATCGAACTCTTATGAACTCTGCGTCTCTACGTACGATTTGTTTCTTCAGCAACATGAAAAAAAAATCCTTTTTTAAAGAGACTCGTCACTGGAGACGAGGACTTGGATTTTATATCAAAATATGCATAGAAAATGCACTTGGTTTAAGGAAAATTGACCTTCAATTGTTGCGAAGTCAGGATTTCATCCGAAGAAATGCATTCGGTGGAATCTTTTGTGCATTTGGTGGGACTGGAAAGGTGTAATGTACTACGAGCTCCTTTCACAAAGTGAAACGATCAATTCTGCAAAATATTACAATCAACTTGATAAATTGAAAGCCATCATAGCTGAAAAACATAAAATTGGTGAACCAACGAGGTGCATGTCTTTTATCAGGACAATGCAAGACCGCATGTTAGGTTATGTTCTAAAACAGAAACTCTTACAGTTTAATTGGGACGTTCTACCCTTCGTACTCCCTAGACCTTACACCCCACCTCTCCCCCATCCGATTATTACTTGTTTCTCTCGTTAAAAAATTCTCTTCGTGATAAACGTCAGAAATCCGAAAGCAAAATAAAAACGCACCTTGATGAATATTTTCCAAGTAAGTCTCAACAATTTTGAAAAGACATAAGGAAAGGCATAATGAGACTTTCTGAGAGATGGAAGAAGATAATGGAGCAGAATGGTTCATGGTATAACACAGTAAATCAACCTTAACCCTTTGACATACAATGACGTCTGGGAGACGTTCATTTCATGTGCCATTGTAAACTTTGACGTCTCCGAGATGTCAGGAACGATCTCCGGTGGTCGCCGTACAGTACATTATTAAATTATTCAATTATTTCATTCGTGTGTCGATTCTGTTTTGTTTAAAATGAATCCATTTTAAGGAAAGGATTTACGCTGTAGTATTTTTCAGATACGTCAAATTCCGTTTTATTTGTATGTCAAAGGGTTAAACAACAAATATCGTCCATTGATTTCGCATCAAAAAACAAAAAAAACTTATGGGACACCCTAATATATATATACACATATAATTATATAGTAAATATTATATATAATATTATATATGTATATATATACAACAAATTAATTATATGTATGAATATATATATATATATGTCAAAGTTTTTATGATTAAGATTAACATTATTATTATTATTGGCATAAAATAACATAATTTTTTCTCTTTCTCTTTATTCGAATAATTTCTAATAACATTGGAATAGATATCATTTAGAACATATGGCGGACATCGAGAACGAAAAATCAGATCTTTGTTTAGATGACAAAGCTTATTGGAGAATCATTAATTGCATTCGTCAACATAATGAAATAATTGAGTTAGTATAGAGTAATAATATTTCTTATAATTAATATACGTATTTAAAATGAGAATATTGAATATTTTTAAGCGTATAAAAAAAAATTCTTTTTCAATGTTGCAGTTTTGTCGATCGCATCGAATCTATATATTCAACATATTTCTTCTTTCAATTGGGTTACAATATGATTAATATAAGTATTACTGGTACACAGGTATATATATATATATATATATATCATATTATTATTTATATTAAAATCTATAGATTACATTAAAATTTTTAATCAAATCAAAAAATAATATTTATTCTCTTTTACAGATAGTATTATACGCTGATGTAATGTTCGAATTTATTAGATTAACCCTTTTAACTTTAGCTCAACTTTTTCATTTATTTTTTGAATGTTGGCAAGCACAACAATTAATAGATCACAGTTCTTTAATACACGAATCCATGTAAGTTCCATGTACTCGCATTTGAGTTTGATAATTTTTGTAAAAAGGAAAAAAAAGAAAAAAAAAAAAAACAGAAAAAAAAGAAGAAAGGGGGAAAAAAGAAAAATATTAAATCATAGATAATATAAATAGATGCAGAGCTACTTGGTATCGGACCACGGAGAAATCAAAGAAGCTAATTAAAATAATGTTAATAAATACTTTGGAAACATCAAAGCTCACGGCTGGTAAATTGCTCGTCTTATGTTTCGAATGTTTTGCCTTGGTAAGTACTTACATATGACTATACATTGTTAATTATGTATGTATATATATATATATATTTTTTTATTTTATTTTATTTTATACAACGTATGTATATATATATATATATATATATATATATATATATATATATCCCACATACATACAAATTCAATAAATATGTTTACTTCGTTTTATTTTTAAACCGGAGGTCGTCAACAAATCAGTATCATATTTTACAATTCTTCGAACAATGCAATAAAAGATAAAAACTTTATGATTCAATGTTGAACAATCTAAAATCGAATAATGGAATTATTTAAACTATTATTGTCATTTTGAATATATTATAAAACGACATCTTTGTTAGTTTACGATCGTACGTAGATCTTGTAATAGAACTTATATTTTAATAAATAATAATTATATGAAAGGATCATTATATTATTGATAGAAAATAAGCGAGAAAATAGAAATAAACGAGGAATTTAATTTAAAATAATTAAAAATCTTTGAAATCAGTAATGAATGAATTAGTTAAAATATTTTTTTACTTTTAAATTTGATATGAATACGATGCCCTTTTAATTCTTATCGTAACGTAAACACAACGAAAAAAAGAGTAGTATAATTTTGCGTGTAGATGATAAGTCGATCGATCTCGTTAAAAACTCAATTGAGGGATTTAAAAAGGATATGGGGTCGTAATTGAATGGTATTATTTTCAATGAAAAGCTCAAATGAAAAAAGAAATTTTTACAAAAATCTTTACTTTTCATAATTTCATTGTTCTATGTAAATTCAATTATCCACTTACGACGATGACCATCTGCCAAAGAATCCTAGTATTAAATTAGTAATAAAGTATGTATTACATTTGTTTTATTAGAATGTGTTAGATTAGATATTGCATATATACATATATACATATACGCATATAAACGTAATCAATAAACGAATATATGTGTATACTTATAATAAAAAAGATATAGGAAAGGAAAAAAATAGATCAGTACAATTTTCATTGTAAATATTCTTTCGTTATACTGTTGTGAAATTTATAAAAAAAAAAAAAAAAAAAGAAAAAAAAAAGAAAAAAAACGAAAATAAATCATTACACATACTACGTAATGTCACACGAATTATAAATATCAAATCATTTATACTATTTTTATTCCTTGATAATAAACTATCGCAGATGACACACAAACACACACACACACACATATATATATATATATATATGTATAGTAAACGCGAAAAGGAAATAAGTTTCTTTCATTCATTTATTCACATTATAAATGTATGCTAAATAGATTATTTTTGTTTTATTTTGTTTCTTTGTTTTTTTTTTTTTCTTTTTTTTTTTTATATTCAATAACGCCTTACATTAAGGTACCAACGTGATGAGCAAGAGGATAGGTAAAGCACGAATTGTAAGAGAGAGAGAGAGAGAGAGAGACAGAGAGAAAGAGAGAGAGAGAGAGAGAAACAAAAAAAAAAAAGAAAAGAAAAAGGGAAAGATAAACGTATCACGCGAAAAAAAATCACTCTTCTTTATGTCGGAGCACCACGTCTTTTATTTAAGACCTAATTTAGATTTACAATCTCGAATCTAAACGAAGCCCTATAAAATCGACATCAAAGACGGAGATAATCAGAATGATAATTTTTTTCAATAATAATTCAAACTATTCTTATTGGTTTTACTTAAATACGTGATTTGCCTATCTCGAATAAAAAAAATCTTACGTATCTATGTATCAAAATAACTAGACGATAGATAGATAGATAGATAGATAGTGAGAGAGTGAGAGAGAGAGAGAGAGAGAGAAAGAGTGTCTCGCTTATGAGTGACGATCGAAAATGATCCCTCCTTGTCGAAATAAAAATGCAACGAACGATAGATTTTTTTTATCGTATTTATATGATTCGAATGAAATTCAGTCAAGTTTGTGGATTCTTTCGTAAGAATTAATGAAAGAATATCTATATTTAATAAATCGTTTTAAACCAATAACATTTTTCTTTTTTTTTTTTTCTTTTTCCTTTTTTTTTTTTTTTTTTTTTTTTAAAGAATACGTACGTGTATATATAGAGAGAGATATGTAAATACATACATAAATATATATATCTTTGGAGGGAAAACGACGAAAGTGAAATCTAAACTTCAGAATCTACGAATTTTCGAAATGAAATCGCGGCACGCTTTTAAATAATAATTTACAACAAAAAAGATATATGTATATTTATATATATATATATATATATATATATATAGGGTATAAAGATCGTATCGATGCGACATTATCTTGAAAAGATAAAGATAAAGATAAAGAAGAAGATAGATGGGGGAAAAAAAAAAGGAAGAAGAAGAAGAAAATATAAAATCACCTCATTCCTAACTAACGATAGTAAGTACAGAAATTGTTAGGCGATCGAACGACCTCGCACAAGAGAGCATCGTGCCATGTAAATAAACTCTTCCTTCGTGCTACTTTTTGTTTTTGCGTTAAAAATGGAAACGGAGCGTATCGTAGCTCGAAAGGGGCATCTTTCGAAGAAGATTATGCATCGCACACCGGATGTCAGCCACGCGAACGACCTTAGAAAACGTTCGGACAACTCGATTATTCGAGTTTACTTTAGAAAACAAGGCACAGGACGGCACTTAGTATTTCTTGATTGTTTCTTTTTGTTTGTTTTTTTTTGCTCTTTTCTTTTCTTTTCTTTTTTTTTTTCTTTTCTTTTCTTTTCTTTTCTTTCGCATATAGGCTTTCCTTTTTTTCTTTTTTGTTTTTGTTTTTTTCCCCTCAAATTTTTCTTTCTTTTTAATTCTCACTCGAGTTGGACTCGATTTTTCTCAAATCACGTTTCTAAATCCTTCGATTCTTCTTTTTTCCTTCCGCCATTTTGAAGGAATAAAGAAATTGATTGATTTCATTGATTGATCGATTAATTTGATTGACTAATTGGCTGACTACTGATTGTATACGACGAATGTATGCCTCTGGCACACATCAATCGGAATCGAAAAATTCATCCCACTTCAAACGATCTTCGAGATGTCTTCAAAGCTTCAATAATTGTACGGCCCGTATTGCGATCCATGATAATACGGTCCTGGATATGCTGCTGGTGCTGGATAACCCGCATAAGCGTACTGCTGCTTCTGAGGATACACTGAAATTACAGAGAGAAAAGAAATTCGTTAAGGCATTTTTCTCGTTCGATGATTTAAGTAAAAAAAAAAAAAAAAAAAGAAAAAAAAAAGTCACTAACAATATGTCGCCGTTCGGTCATTCTACCTTTTCTTTTTTTCTTTTTTTTTTTTTTTTTTTTTTTTTTACATTTATATATTTATTTTACGAATAACGTCGTATTTATCGATAAATAAATTCAAATCTTAACGAAACAAATATACTTTTCATTTATACATTTTCCTTTCGGACGTAACAAAAGTATATATATATATATATTTATATATATATATGTATATGTATATATGTAAACGTGAACGAACATCGAACGACGAGACTAGACAGGTCTCTCCGCATTCGTAAATACGGAAATTCTTTACGGTAAAAGGCGACAACGTATAAGTAAGTACGTTTATCGTGGGTCATCGAATTAGGCAAGTGTGTCGCTTTCGACCGTCCGTATGAATGTATGTTTCTATCTATGTTATTTGCAAGTCGTTCTTTTATAGCGAACGTTTCAATTTTCTTTTTTTTTTTTTTTTTAACTTAACGCATTAAAAAGAAGAAATTCGATCGAATCCATAAATAAATAATTGATCTTATTAAGACTAAGCTATAAGTATATAAAAATATATGTATATATATATATATATATATATATATATATATATATATGTGTGTATCACAAATGTGATCTTATGAAAATCAAATGATAATTCGATCGATCGTAAACATATCATTTTAGAATGATCTATTTCGATCTTTCTCCCGTTCGATGATCAGACCGTGACAAAATCACTTTGATCCACGATGGAAACAGAGCGTGGAATGAAAAAGTAAAAGTTTCGCGGACACGAATGTCGAACGTCGCGTTTTCGCCAAATGACATTGATACATGACCGAGATAAAATGATTTCATTATAATTCATTGGATCTACGATTGGATTAAAATATTCAACTAGTTACCGAACGTTAAAAATTTATCATCCATTAGTTTTGACTAGTTTTCTTTCTATTACAAAACGAATTCGAAGGAAAAAGTCGGAGGGGAAATCTAAAAGTTTATATACAATTCGTTATGTTTTGGTTAGAGGAGTTAAACGTAATGAATTATTGATATTCATCGATATTTATGTGATAACTATTAATGCCAAATTTTTCTTCTTTTTCTTTTTTTTCTGTTTTTGTTCTTTTCTTTTTTCTTTCTTTTGCTTTCTTATTTTTTCTTTTCTTTTTTTTTTTTTTTTTTTTTTTTTTTTTTTATTTGTACAAATATCTATAGCCCATCGCCTTAACGTTAATTCGATGCATTACCCTAATTTATCAATTATTTTATGCACGAAGTGTTATCACTAATGATTCTCTATATTATTACACTATTATTATTATTATTATTATTATTATTAATATTATTATTATTATTATTATTATTATTATTATTATTTGATTGTAAATGAACTATGTCCTAGTTTTGTTCATCTTAACGATTCGCATTAGTTTTTAATGGGTCAGTCAATTCAATGGATCGTTCTTTGTTTTCATTCGACGGATCAATGATTATAGTTAGTAGAACATACTGAACGCAATGGATGAATGTTTATTCATGCAGCAACGCTCGGAACAATGACGTTTCAAAAACTTAATGCTAATTAATTGTAATAATATTACAAATGAATCATTAACGTTGAAAGAGATATCGCTGTTAATCATTATTTACAACGAGAACAATATTGTTGTTATTAGTTGTCATAAACGTGCCAAGATAACGCTCATGCAAATAATATAGATATTGAAATTTTATAATAGAACGTAATTATTCCGCATTAATGAGCACACATTGCCTTGTAATTTTATTGATTAAAAAAAGAAAAAAAAAGAAAAAAAAAAAAAGGGAAAAAAAAAGAAAAGAAGGAAAAAAAAACGAACAAACAAAAGGAACAAGAAAAAAACAAACATCTGTGCGCACAGTGTGTCCTTTGCAAAAGCAAAAGGGTTTTGTGTTAAATATGTACCAGGCATGAGATACTGCATGTTCATCGCCTCCTCGCGCATTCTTTCGCCCCTCAAGCAAATCGCCGCAGCGCTAAACAAGATCGCGCTGATTAATGACCAACCGACGCCGACCCAAGCGACCACGTACGACCAGTCGTACGAGATTAGTGAGTTGTCCTTCAGGACCTAGAACCGCGTTCAAAAAAAAAAAAAAGAAGACGGGAAAAGTTAGTCAGGTCCGTTTCTCGGACATCGTTTCACCTGGCATGATGTACTGAACATTCTGGGTCTGCTCGCGAGCACGTTCCTTTCTTAAGCAGGATGCCGCGATCAGAAATAATGTCATCGTGCCTAAACACATTGCCACTCCTAGCCAGGCCATGTAAAACGACCAGTCGTACCACTGCGCTGTGTTATCCTTTAGAACCTACGAGCAAATGTCTTCTTAAATTTCTACTGTTTACTCCTGTTCACGTTGATGATCCTGGTCCAACGTAATTCTTCTTTCATAAAATCCCGGAGCACGGTGTCTTGTCCCTTTCTCAAGGATCAACAACAATATGCTGCGAGGAAAGAAAAGAAAAGTAAAAGAAAAAAAAAAAAAAAAAAAAAAAAAGAGAAAAAAAAAAAAAAAAAAAAACATCTCTTCGAATATTAATGTCGGACAATTTTTATCTCTTCTGGGCGTCAGCCGTTCCTTCTGAACGATTCTAATCTATAAAATTAAGTGAAAAACTTCAGCGGATAAGTACGCAGCAACGATGAGGGGCCGGGGGGATAACACTGAAAAAAAAGTGAATGTTCGATGGTTATCCAAGCGACTTTGTTAATTTTATACCAGGAACAGAACCTACGATCAAATTTTCTCTCGTTGGTGTGGAGTTAAAAAAAGAAAAAAAAAAAAAAGAAAAAAAAAAAAGAAAAAATAAATGAAAAAAAAAAGAAAAAGAAAAAAAAAGAAAACATAAAGGAAGTAAGAAAAACTACGTAACTAGTTTAATTACTTACGTTGCTCCATTGTTGGTAGTATTCCTCGCCAACTATTTTTTCCTTCTCATAATACTCCACGCCATGCCAAAGTCCCATGCCTCCGGCGCTTAGTAAACCTAAACGAACGTCACAACTTTTAATTTTCCTCTTTCTCTCTCTTTCTCTCTCTCTCTCTCTCTTTCTCTCTCTCTTATTCCTTTTTATTCTTAGCTCTCTTCATACCAATTTATGTGAGAGAACGTACAAATGACTAAACGTAATTACGAAGAAAAATAAGGATACTAACAAGCGAATAACATCAAAATGGCGGTTGCCGTGATATTTCCCGGTGATCTTCGCCAACAACCAACTACTCCTGTCCAAAAGGCAGAAAATATTGCTAGGAAGCCTACCATGAAGAGAGCGATGACGGATCTTCCCATGTCTGTAGAAAAAAAAAAAAACAGAAAAAAAAAATAAAAGAAAAAAAAGAAAAAAAAACCCAAGAGAAATGAGAAAAATTACAAAAAAAAAAAAAATAAAACGAATGGAGAAAACAATTGATGTTGCAATATCGAAACAAATGCATATATATATATATATATATATATATATATATATATACATTGATATACGTAAAACATAATTATGGACATTCAATCATCGATCGAATACATCGATCATATATTCCGAGCCCTACCATACAATCAAATTATTGCAGTAAACCTCTAACCAAGATATTAATTGCATCATACATACGTAATCGAGCCATTGCGTCGTCGGAGAAGTCCCTCGTTTGGTTTTCTTCGTCGGGGATGAAGTAATCGATGTTCATGCAATGCGTTTCCACCGGACTCAAATACGTCTCCACTGTAAAGATATAATATATTTATAAGAGATAGTAAATCTTAAAAAAAAAAAAAAAGAAAAAGAAAAAAGAGAAAAAAATCATATACGGCACGCTTACTTTTCAAATTAATTATCATAAGAAATATATTAAGCGTTGCTATGTGTTTCTCTCTCTCTCTCTCTCTCTCTCTCTCCCCCATTTTCGTAACGATACATTATGTTTATCGAAAATATTACAGCTTTTACTTTTTTTTTTCCAACCATTACTTTCAATATTGATCAACAACGATCATATTAAACGTGAATATTCGAGACTTTACGAAGCTCAAATTTTCGTATCGGATCATAAAGCAAAGAAAATTATATAGAAAGTTTCGCCATTCTATGTCTCTATCTATCTATCTCTCTCTCTCTCTCTTTTTTTTTTCATCGTAAATCTAACAAAGCAGGATAATTTACAATTCGAGAGATAGGAATGTCTATGATGAATTCAAGGAAAGTGTGCCGACATATTCGCGCGAAATATCTCAAATATTCGCAGTGGCTGCAAAAAGGCACAATAGGAAAATGGCAAGATGGCGAGATAAGCGAACGTCGTCGCACGAAAGTCACGTGACGAAATTACAAGAGAAAAGGCGGTTCTTTCGAACGGATGAAGAAAGGAAAGCGCCTTGTATCGTTGAGAAGGAAAGGAAAGGCAAAATGTAAACGTTTTCATCGAACGTGTCTGATTTACAATAGATTACAAATATCTGTGTATGTGTGTGTGTGTGTGTGTGTGTGTGAACAAGTGAAAAAAAAAAACAAAGAAATAGAAAGACATCAACGTTGGAATTAAAAAAAATGTGAAATTCGTCGATTCCGTTCCGTTCATTCATTATTATGATGGAAGAAGAACTTTGTTCCCATCGTAAGAGTGAAAGAACAATCGAAATTATCGATACATCCCGTGTGATACCGTTCTTCGACCGACAGACGGCCTTATCGGTTTTCTCGTACCGCTTGTTTCCGGCGTATCGTTTCCGGTCGTCGTCTCATGTCGTTTCGATTCGATTTATTCGTCGAACGTGTCGTCGGTCGACCTTTATTTTCCAAAGAAGGAAAGAAGATGATATCAACGTACGATGTAATATTGATAACACGCATACGTAATCTTGAACCTTTAAAAACATATCGTTTTTAATTTAACTTGGTAGATTTCAATGAATGATCTCTTAATAAACATTAAAGTTTTTATACTTGATCGTTGCTTGCATTATATTATGATTGATTAATAATCAAATAGGAACAAAAGAAAGAAAAAAAAAAGAAACAAAAAAATTTATATACTTAATATATCTAATATATAGATCATTTAACGTCATTATGTAATGTTCTTTTATTGAAATTAATTTCTTGCTAATTTTTCTTTTGCTTCTTTTTCTCTCTTTTTTTTTTTTTTTTTTTTTTTTCAGTTTTTTAATCGACATCGGAGATTTATACAAAATATAGAAAAAGAGGGCATACTTTCTTTTTTTTTCGTTACGGTACGACACTAATCCAATAGTAAATGTTGATATTATCATTAAATGAATGAACATTGTAACCCGTATGTCAATTTATTTTTCCATTAAACAATAGAAAGAATTAATCAAAATCAAATGACTCCTCTTGATTAGATTAGAAACTGTTAGGTTAGCAATTCCGCGAACATATATGCGCATTTACGTTGAACGTGGATTGCGCTACGATCAACACCATTATATTCCTGAAAAATGTGAGGTCAACTTTCACATTATTCCCGGACTCTGAAATTCCACGGTACAAGGAAAATCTTTTTAAAGACCAATATATTCTTTATACTTACCATTTTTTATCAATAATTTCAAGTTTTTTTTTTTTTTTTCCCCATTCTACATACGTGACCTTTTAAATAAAGAGATCAAGTCAGATAAAAAAAAAAAACTAACAAACAAGTATAAATAAAATATAAATGAAAATTTGCAGATTATATTTCTTATATGCGTGTAAGAAATTTAAACATTCTCAATTTAAACGATCTAATAAAATCGATGTATAATATTATGGTAACCTTGAAATCTGTCGAAACGAAACATTTCCTCGTTAACATGAAACTCCTTTTTCCTCATTAATTTTTGATTTCTTCCATTTCTCTTTCTCTTTCTCTTCCTTTCTCCCCTCCCCAATCCCGTCTCCGTCCCCCTCCCCTCTCTCTCTCTCTCTCTTTCATGTTTGCAAATGTATGAATCTCTTATCAACGAGAGAAACACGTACCGTTCGTTCGTTCATTCGTTCGAAGCATTTGAAATTCAAGCGACGCTCTATGCTTTATTCGCGACCTTCTTCGAATCTAGTTTCGCCTAAAAGGAGGCGCCATGCCAAGATCATTGACTTCTTGAATAACTGTATTGGCCATAAGAACGAATGAGCACCTCTTAGTAAACCGCAAATGGAATTGTCGTGTTACTCTCACGTCGTTACGATTAACGAAATAGATGTGATTAGAAAGAAAAAAAAAAAAAAAAAAAAAAAAGGAATTAGGGTTACTTTCTTAGAAGAGATCCGATCGTCACGTAAACGTATAACCGTGACGGAATGTTCTTCTCATCGAAATTCATCGGAATGAAGTGGAATACGGGATTGAAGTGTTTAAAAATAATTTTCGAACTTTCGTACTAACGTATCAAACAAAACAAAACAAAAAAAAAAAAAAGAAAAAAAAAAGAGAGAGAAAAGAAAAAAGAACAAAAAAATCTACAAAATACAAAAAAAAAAGAAGAAGACCCGTTCAATGATACTCTGTTAAATATTATATCTATTAAGATATAATCTGATTAGTTTTGTAAAAGAAAAAAACAAAAGAAGAAAAAAAAAAAGAAAAAAAAAAAAAAGAAAATTATATATAATTTATATAAATAATAGAAATTTATTCCGATGACTATCGGGATGAAAGGTTTCCGACTTGTTTCTTTTTTTTTTTTTTTTTTTTTTTTTTACATTATATTAGAATCCACGTAAATCCGATCAAATAGATAGAAAGTGAAGCGCTACGTATCCTATATGTAAAATTATATATACGTATACATATGTACTATGTCGGAAATTAGAACAAATATTTTTCTTCAACAAATACCAAGACACATAATCACAAGGTACTTTCATTGAGTATACAATACTATAATAATGATAATTCTGAGAACTATTCTTGTACATACGAATAAATTAAACAAGAAAACAATTCTAATGTTCTTTTTCTTTTTCTATTCCAAATGAAAATTAGAAATTTCCTCTCTCCATTTATCGTAATATTATTTAATTAATAGCATTAAATTTTATATAGGTGAAATTTTATAAATTAAAAAGAATAATCGATCTAAGTAGACGATTAATTTCATTTTTCTTTTTTCTTTTCTATTTTTTTTTTTTTCATCTTCTTTTTCTCTCTCTCTCTCTCTCTCTTTTTTTGTTTTTTTTTTAATTAGCTATCTAACTAGATATTAATCGGCTTTGTGAAGTAGCAATTGACATACAATCACACAATATAACAACAGAAAGAAGCTTGGGACGTTTCAACATATTTGAAAACGCGTCTGAAAAGCGTGAAAGCGATCGCGGCCCGCAGAACGGACGAGACGCGGTTTCGTTTCCGTCATAAAACAGGCTTCCGTCATAAAAGAAGCTTCCGTCATAAAAGAGGTTTCGAAATGGTAATTTAACAATGATTAAGATTTTTCTATTAACGATATAGTTTTTCTGAAAAAAAATCATAGTAATTGATCGATAGTTGACATCACGATAACGCTATATTAATGTAATATATTAATCAATAAGTAATAATGAATTTGTATTACTTTATATCTAAATAAATAATATAATATAATATTAAATAGATCAATTAATATTGTAGGAATATTTAATATTTTTTATTTAATTAAATTGCATTATTTTTTTCACTACTGAAAACTAAGAAATTTCAACTATAAATTATTAAAGAGACAAAGAAAAAGAAAGAGAGAGAGAGAGAGAAAGAAAGAGAGAAAGAAAGAGAGAAAGAGAGAGAGAGAGAGAGAGAGATTTATAATTTTTTATTTAGTATTATTATTTATTGTTTATTTATCCTAGAATTATTTATTCTGAAACATAAAATACTAAAAATTCTGACATTACTCATTGGCCAATCAAATACATATATATATATAATAGTACAATATAGTAGTACAGTATTGGATTGGATAAGAAATGTTAAAATTTATAGTAAAAAATACTGATCTGTAATTTATTACTAAATATAAAAGATATATTATTATTATTATTATTATCATTATTATTATTATTATTATTATTATTATTATTATAAAATATAAAATACTATAAATTGTTCCGACATTATTTATTGACCAATCCTAAGTTTATGTATGTGTATATATGTACGTTATTACTATTTCACTACTAACGTAATGGTACCACATATGTGTTCTATACGTTTTACACAACAACATGATGGTAACCAGCCTACGTAGCTCGACGGTAACAGCAGCAGCAACAGCAGCAGCCCAGCGATAGCGCCTTGCATTCTAGGTCACGTACTTTTCGAGACTTAAGAGAATATGCTACGCACGAGCTACGGTGACACTGCTTCGTTTATTTCTTCGTTTTCGAAATACCGGTATCGAAAGCTGCCATTTTGGCGAACTGAAACCCGATCTATTAATTAATTCGTTTGAAATTCTTTTTCTGTCTTTTCTTTTTTTCTTTTTTTTTTTTTTTTTTTTTTTCTTCCCCGAAACTCACCGAATATTATTTTACTCGATTTTAATCATGAAATACGATAAGTGATTATATTAATAACGACGATTGAAAACTATAAACTGATCAATAAACGTGATAAAAATATGATACTGATAATTGTTCCTTTTAATATTAAATATAAAATATTTCCATATATGATAGAAATCATTTTTTTATAAAGTAAGATTGCCAAAAGTAATGTCGTTGAATTCACGATGGTTTACGAAACGATTGGTTCTCATTTTCAGAAAATATCTTCGTAACTATCATATGTGTCTCATTATATTCTTTCTCTTCTCATTGAAATTATCGTTTCCGATGGCCTAACCAATAATCCTCAATGGCTATTCAAGCGTATCGGAAGATAAATTTAATGCTCCAAAAGTTCGAATCAGTACGGATTTTATTTCTGATGCGTCAAATTTGAAATTTCCTTTGGACAAAAGAATTTCTTTCTCTTCCTTTTATTATTCGAGAGAAGAATATTGAAATGATATATAAACGATATAAAGAAAGAAAAAAAAAAAAAAAAAGGGAAACAAATAAATTAAAAAGAATAAGAATAAAAGTAAATAAAAATAGCCTACAATCATGTAAGAAGATTCTCTTCGCGTTATTTTACAGCGTCTGTGCTTACACCTTTTTTTTTCTTTTTTTTTTTTATACATACTTATATAGAAGTATCCTACATGTATATCTATAATGAGCAACAATGTCAGCAGATTTACGATCCTCCGAGAAAATAATCTGTCGTACATACGCATCAAGCATTTTGCATAATTCCTGGTGTCACATTGTGAACCGTTGATTACGAATGCGAACTCACGATTCTTGCATAAATGATGACGACGTTCACCAGGAAGTCTGGTCAAGTGATTTTCAAAGTATAAAATATGATTAGACGTCTTTATCGATATTTCTACGAAAGTAGTTACCTTTCTCTTCTCATTTCGATTATTAACATTTTAATGGGAAACACGTATCGAAATTTCACGTTTTCTTGAATACGATAAACTACTTTGATCTTTGCTTTAATTCTTTTTTTTTTTTTTTCCTTTTTTTTTCAAACTTTACATAAGAAACTCGTAAAAGATACTTTAACGGAGATATTTTTAATTATTCATTAAAACGAACTTCATTCATTAAAAATAAATGTATTTTAAATAAAAAAAAAAAAAAAAAAAAAAAAATTAGTATAAAAAATATAGTATAAGACTTACGTAAATACATTTCAACTATCTCTTTTTTATCCAAAAAAAAGAAAAAAATAAATATCTCATTGTATATTTATCTTATAGATATATAAAATAATTTAGCTATGCGTTGGCAGATTGCACATTTGACATACTTGCTATATAAGATGAACAAAGAAAGAGGGAGAGAAAGAGAGAGAGCATAGAATGCATTTCACTGGTAGTTTAATGCCAATAACGGATCGACCGAAAGGTGTAACCTTTTCCATATGGAACGCCATTGCAATGTCCGATTGCAACGGTCCAAACACGAGATTACCACGATGAAAGATATACCACGATGATTGGTACCTCCATCGTGCTTTGTTACAAAATCTTATCGTTACCGTGGAAGATGCGATGTCGTCGATCAAGTAATTTACGCTGAAGAATTTGTGTTATAACGGGTATCGAAATCGCGGCCATGCGCGCACGTTGCACATATAGAAGATAACGTTGTAGGTATATGTATATGTGCAGGTATGTATGCACTTGTTTAAATTCACCGGACGCACTGACGCGATAAAAATTTAATAATGCTACGCGAAATGTGATATTATTTATTGAAGAAACGTATACAATGATTCTGCAGTTACGATTATATCAACTACAAAAGATATATATATATTTTTTTTTTGTCTTTTTTATTTTAAAAACAGAAAAAATTATATATGTATCTTAAGAGTTGAATTTGTTTATGAATATTCGATTTATAAATTTATTTTAAACAATTTATTTCTTTACTCTCTATAATGTCATATAACTTTAAAGTCATAAATATATATATATATATATGTATGTGTATGTATTTTTGAAATTCAAAATTTTATTTCTTTTTAAATAAAAATTTGTATTTCATTTAATAAAAATTAAATGTTACTTAACGTTCGAAATTTTTCACGTTTCTTTAAATATAAATTATATTTATTGTATCATCATAATAAAAGTAATATAAGTGATAACTATAACTTTCGTGTTATATAATTTTTTTTTCTTTTTTCTTTCAGATCAGACAAAAATTTGAATTATAGAGAAAATCAAAGAAATGTTTTTGTAAAAATACAAATGAGTAACTTATTAATAATTCATTTTTTTGACACATCTAGATAAAAACTTTTTTATTTCTTCCCTTCAATTCTATTACCATGCAAAAAATTTCTCCCTCCAATTTATATACAACGTTTATATAAAATTACAAATAAATATTATAATAAGTATTATAAGTTATCTTACCCGTAGGTGGTCTTTCTTTGGGATAACATATCCTGAAGAGTCCCTGAGTTCTTGTATAGTAATAATACTTTGCATTCATTTGATCTATCAGATGACTTTGTTCGGCGTGCTTGCCTGCATATTGCTAAAAAAGAAAAAAGAAGAAAATTCATTAAAAAAGGAAAAAATAAAGAAAGAAAGAAAGAAAGAAAATTAATCTCTAGATACTCATGGAAAATATCATTGAATGATTTCAATGTAAAATTTCATAAGATAGCCGATAACATTGTAAAACTACAATAATAATCAATAAATTTCTTAATCCATTAAGAGTGAAAAAGCTCGTCAGTTACGCCTACAATCATCTTCGTTTCTAATGGTCAATCGAGTACAAGGCAATCCACGCGTAATGTACCCGATAATAAAAGGTCAAATTATTTCGATATTCTTTATGACAATGAATATAAGAAAAATCAAATAGAACTATAGAAAAGATTCCATGACTACCCACGTTTTTCCTGAATTACAAACTGGTAATAATAATAGTATGTGGCAGACATGATGCAAAACATACATGATGGAAGATCTCTTTAACCTTGAAAGAGATATATCGATATTGAACACAACATTCCTTTCGTTTAATTCATCCTCCATAAAGATTTCTTCAATTAAATCGATTACTAAATGGTTATTAAATATATACATATATGTATGCATTACTATATAACCTCATTCTTTAATATCTTTTCAAAATGGCCGACGTGATCCTAAACTAACATCAACAATAAAATTTATAATTATATATATATATTTTTTTTTAAATAAAATTTATAATTATATATATATATATATGTATTTATTTATTTTATATATTAGGTTGGGGAAAAAGAAATCCATTATTTTATTTTATTTCTTTATTTATTTATTTTTTTTTTATTTGACCCAAATCGGACAATCCGAAACATGTTAAAGTCTAAAGTTCACGCAAAAATAATGGATTTCTTTTTTCCCAACCTAAATAATGGATTTCTTTTTTATAAATAAATAATGAATTTCCAACAAAAATAATGGATTTCTTTTTTCCCAACCTAAATAAAAATAATAATAAATAAATATAAATAATTTATTGCAATCGTTGTAATGGATGAATCTAATATAAAAAATAAAAATGTGTTATAATAAATGATCGGACTCGATACGGGCGAATAAAAAATGTTGGGGGAGAATCCAACGGAAGACCTACACGTTCACTTCATTCACAGCTTTCACGTTTGTCGTTATATTCGCCACTATACCGAAACACAGAAGCCACGGCGTCGATCCTCGGCAATTTGATAGAAAGGAAAGCGCGATTCTACGGGAATGTCACCTGAGAGAAAGAGAGAAAGAGAGAGAGAGAGAGAGAGAGAGAGAGAGAGAGAGAGAGAGAAAGAGAGAACGTATGGCTTCTCGTGAGAACGCATGCTACGCTTTCTGTAAATAGTAACTGTTATAAAGTAGTTTGTACACGAGATCGTAGAAACACGAAAACGTGTAATATAATCCTACTTAAGAGAAGTTAAAAACAAACCTGATACACTTGGAGATATATGTTTTTATTTTATGTAATAAAACGAGATAGCATAAATAAATATATGGATAAATACGTGAGTGGTTTAACTATCTAAAAGAAAGGATATGAATATTCAGTTTGAACATGAAGTTGTCCTTGTACTAGTACCAGTTTACTTTTCTTACGTTTCGTGAACCATGAAAATGGCAATTCAATTTCATAATGATAATTAAAATAATTATCATTATATTTTTATAAAAATTATTTAGTATTTATAAAAATACATATGGACATATATGATCATAAATTTTATTTATAATTATAAATATATGTATTTATTAATATACATATATATATATATGTTTTTTTTTATAAATAATAATAAAAATATTTAGTCTTAATTCGTGAGTACTTTCATGATAAATAGATGTTCTCTTTTACCGCAACTAGCAACAACAATGTGTAATATTCCAAACAATGCAAGGAACCACCTGCATTCTCATGATCCTCCTTTTCTTCTTCTCGACTCTTTCAACGCGATATTCTATGACGTTTCAACGATCGATTGGTCGAGCTCGATCGAAAAATCGTCGTGTTAAAACTTACCGATACCTTTCACCGCGAAACCCGTTTCTAAATAACGCATTTAGCTTCTGAAATGTATATATATATATACATTATATAGACGTATATATAAGCGTCACTCTCAACAGCTTTCATTAAAATTTTTCTAGACAATAATGCGAATTGATTCAATACCGTGTTTCCTTGTCTGTTCTGCATTAATTCCTATGATATTGTATTTACAATGTATACGTAGATAATCAATCGTAGTTGCGTTTTGAAATAACCCGCCATGAGTGTGCTCGTGTCACGTGTTCCGTACGAGATCGGCCATCTTCGTATCGTTCGTAGAGACGCACAAAAAAGATATATATATATATAAAAAAAGAGAATAAAACAATTGTTGATGTAAATTAAACAATTTATATATATATATAAACAAATTAATAATATATATATAAACAAATATATAAAACATATATATAAACAAACATATATATATATATATAAATAAACATGTATATATATATATATATAAACAAATTAATATATACATATATATATATATATGAATAATTTCTTTGGAACAAAGAAACGATTATTATTCCGTGTTAGTCATTTGATATGTTTGCTAAAAAGGAAATATAATGGACAATGTGAGAGAGATCGAAAGATATACGGATACACAGGACGATTTCTTGTACGTCAAGGATGTTAAAATGAATTTGATCTCTGTGTGTTGTTGCGTTCCTAATGTAAAAGCGTCCGTGGAATTGTTACCTCGCCTTACTCGCAAGTATGCACACCGGCAGTGCTATACACGCTTATGTCGTAATCACCTACTCGTTAGAATGAGACGGAGAACAGGTAACATAACTGTACGATGCGGAGCGCAAAACCGACCCTCTCTGGATCGTCGAGAGAATTAACGTCGACGTTTCTTCCATCTCAAAGATTCTCTCACGAATGTGAAGAAGGACAAGACGAACAAATATACATAGATATATATACGTACGCGTACACGTACACGCAATAAAATGTTTATTTATTATTCACTTTAATAATATAATTAAATATTATGGACAAGATTGCTTGAAGGATAAATATATATACAAAACAGTTAAGCTAGTTTCAATCGATTTACTTTAGGATAAAGTCATTAGAGAATATACGACGTTAATATAAATAAAGATTATTAAAATCTTATTTGTAAAGATTTTTTTTTATATCGATAAACTATACAATGATATTTATATATATATATATATATATATACTACGTATGATATAGTTTATTATGAAAGATCTCACACTTTATGGAAAAAGTTTTTGTTTAATCAAATATTAAAACGTAGTAGTAAAATGTAATTTAAAACAGTCACAGTTGTATCGTAAAGCAATGATTGCGAATTAATCGTTCCTCGAATTATTTTCTACGTATTGTGAAATAAATCCGCGAAAATTATTACGATAAAGAAAAAAGATCTAAAATTTCGTAGATAATTTTCTTCAAATAGATCAATTTCGACAAACGAACGCAGTAGACATTGCGCGTTGCATCGAACGTTTTGCTAAACGCAAAACTCGCTTGAGTCAACGCGCTTGAGAGAATGGGTGCGGCTCGGAATGTCGATCGTTCTGAAGGTAACGAATGAAGAGAGACGAGAGAAAAGGACAGGTGTCCGAAAACAAAATTGAAAGAAATATTAATCTCCTTATAAATCTAGTCAAACGAAATCAATTTAATATTCAAGATGGATCCATGATATTCAATTAATCGACAAATCATTTTTCACTTACGAATTATCTAAAACATTTCAATCGTACGATCATTAACATAGATAATATTTATTAATATCTTTTAATGGCAATATGGTATAGTTTATAATGAAATATTCTATTATACGTAATAGCTAAATATTTACATATAGTACAACGATATATATATATATATATATAAATATATATATATATAAACCATCAATATTAACGTGATCGTACGTATTTATTAATATTTTGAAAAAAAAAAAAGGAATACTTTCTAAGAAAATTTCTTCCAAATAATAAATAAATTTTACAGTATGTAACAAGGCACGTTCGGTAATTACATTATGAATAAAAATAATGTTAAAGGGAAAAAAAAGGGTACGAAGAGCTCCATATTGTACCGTAATTACACGTAATTTATCTAATTTTTAACTATCGCGTTAAAGCTTGCTCGCGAGATTACAAACGACTGTCGTGAGAAATTCTTCCCGTTCGCGATGCTATAGACCAACTCGAGGGGTGAACTTGACCTTCGACCCGAACGTTCACCTGCGACAAGGACGACGGATGTCGAGGAGATTCATCATCCGGAATGTTTCCTTTTTTTCTTTTATTTTAAAAATTCCAAACGATTTTTACGTCGTAGACTATCAAAGTGGAATTATCATTTCGATTAACTTCTTTAATTCGTTTAGAAAGATCGATAAGGAAGGCGTAAGAAATTTTGTTGATTTTAAAGATGTGAAGGGATTCATCATCTGATGAATACGGTCAAAGGAATTGTAATGAACCGCAATTAACTTTCACGTTCTCGCCGCTTCACGGTAAATATATTCGTTATAGAGATTCGAAGTTAATCGTCCATTGCGGTTTCGATACGAATCATAGCGTTAAACGAAGCATAAAGTTGAAAAAAGAAAAAGAAAAATCGAACGTTTCTCGATATCTACGGGAAAGGAATGGATACGAGAGGGAAGAAAATAAAAAAAGAAAAAATAATTTGAAATAATTGAAAAAAGGAAGGAAAAGAAAAAAGGAAAAAAAAAACGAGAAAACAAAAAAAAAGAAAAAGAAGAAAAAGATATTCCATCTTCTGTATACGAAGCGTTAGACATCGCTTGGGAAAATAGAAAGTAAGTCGACGTGTACGTGGCATTTCACGAATTCCCGCTACTTTGTAAAATGCGGAAGATAACCTATAAAATTGATAAAAGAAGAGAGAAAGAGAGAGAGAGAGAGAGAAAGAGAGAAAGAGAGAAAGTCGAATCTCAACGATTTAATTTATACATTTATCAACTTTCTGTATATCCACTGCATCATTTCAATGTTTAATTTTTATTGAATTTTTACGAAACTTAATTTAAAAAAAAAGAAAAAAGAAACAAATAAATAAATAAAAAGAATAAGAAGAAGAAAAAGATAATAAAAAACGACAATTACGCAAAGAGTTCTGTTTGCATGAGTATAAAAAAAAAAAAAGAAAAAGAAAAAGAAAAAGAAAAAAATCTAGCTCGAGAAATTTTTCCACACGCGTGAGTTCGAATCGCGAGAAAACAAAGTACGACGATTAATAATTCAAAAAAAAAAACAAAGAAAAAAAAAAGAAAGAATTAAATTAAATTAAATTAAATTAAATTAATAATAGAAAAAAAAACAAGGAAAAGAAAATGTTCGACGTACGTGATATAAATAAATTCTAATATTAGATTTGCGCGATAAATGAAAAGATTTGATCAATGAGAATGAAAATTTCAAGAAATATATTTTACACATGATATAATAATCTCTTTATATGGCCCTTTTGAAACTGTTAACACTGATAAATTAATTCATCCTAAAAATTCATTCCCAAGCGTATCTTACGCATTCTTTCGAATTCCCCGTATAATAATAATTCTTTTATCCGTCTTTACCATTCTACATCAACAGACAACATTAAAAGTTACTATTTTATAACGTTTATCATCCTAATCATTTATATTGATTATCAAACAATCACCCGTAACGAATTATCGTATTATTCGGCATTACAATTATTATTGTATTATTGATAATATAAATTTGAACATATAAATAGATAAAGAAAAATATATTAAAAATATATTATAATAGAACACAATTGATTAATACAATTGATTAACGTAATTCTATCTTTTTCTAAAGATCAGACGATCTCTCTTCCTCTCTCTCTCTCTCTCGGTCTCTCATATTCTATTTCTGTCCTTCTTTCTCTTCGTCGAAAGAACGGCCATGCTACTATGACATTCCAAAAAGTTAACCGACGGGATGGTTTTTCACGTAAAAGGAATTGAATTTCCATAAGTCAAGAGCGACGTCCTACGAACCTGAATTTGGGCACGCTTGACCTCGGTGTAGAGCCAATTATCCGTGGAGAAGGCAATCGCTAGTAGTGCAGTGGCAATGATACCGGTTATGGTCGCAAGGGACAGCGTTACAGCGGAACAAGGCATCTTGATGTCTTCTTTATCTTCTCTTCTTTCTTCGAAATATATATATATATATATATAATATATATATATACAAAAATATTTGTATTATTATTTTCTAAGAGAGAGCACTTCTTCAACCCCCTCCCCTATATACCGTTACGATGTTATGGCGGTGAGGAGGACGAGTAAGAAGAAGAATATAAAGATGAAGAAAACGGCCTTTGGTTCATCCGTGAATCCTATCTGTGATATAGGTACGAGAGAGAAAGAGATAGAATGAGTTCACCAATCCGGTCCACGAACCAACTGCTCTTCTCTCTCTCTCTCTCTATCTATCTATCTCGCTCTTCCTCTCTCTCTCTCTCTCTCTCTCTCTCTCTCTTTCGTGGTTCTGCTCTCTCGAAGGAAAAGACTCGAGAAATAATATTTTCCGATAATAATGATAATAATAATATTAAAAAAAAAAAAAAAAAAAATACACCACTGAATATCGAAGATAACACGAAACGTTTCAGATTCCGTTGATCGAAGATCAATTGAAATTAGTTGTTGTTAGTTTCTGCTGTTGTTGTTCGTCGAACGCGATCCTTCGCGGTACGCATTACCACCGCTCTCTCCTACGACACGAGACTAACGGCCCGATCCTCACCTCGGTGAAAAGCTTGGGCCCAAGGAGAGAGAGAAGAAAAAAGAGGGAGCAAAGGAATGAAAGAGAGAGAGAAAGATAGAGAGAGGGAGTAAGAGAGAGAGAGAGAGAGTAGTAGGATCCCCACTTATACGAACTTAGCTTCAGGCAGGTAGATACGTTACCTGTCTCTTTTACTAGCGCACAGTGGTGCTCAACATGCTCTCGAGATAAACCAAACTAATACGTGGGCATGATAGGACCCATTGGGCATACATATGTGTAATTGAATCTTGTTTCTTCTAGATGGCGTAACGACAAATAGAGAGAGAGTTATTTACCAAAGGTAAACATACGCAGTAAATTCGATCCCGTGACACTGTTTATTATTTAACGATATAGTACGTTTTAATAAAGTTATATTTAAATGTTTAATAAAGAAATTGTGTTATTAAATGTTCTTTTAAATTCAATTAAATTGATATTTTGTTTAATCTGTACAAAATTATAATATATTGTTTAGTAATTATAAAGTTGAACCTTTTGGGAACTTTAATTCTTTAACAAACGTTATAAAACAAAATGAAGCTTATCGCATGTTTTTCTTTTTCCTTTTTTTTTTCTTTTTTCTTTTTATATTTAATTAGTTTCAATGAAATTTTATTATTGATGGATCATATGATGTACCCTGAAAAGGTGATCCTTCTGCGTTCCATGCTTTCTTCATAATTTCTTCCATTTTCTGAAAATATGTATTTATTTATTTATTATAAAACCATTTAATCCATAAATAAATTATAAAACTTTTCTCTATTTAATGTAATTACCAATTGTTCTGACGTAGGTTTGCCAAGAAGTTTTTGTTGATGATTCCACATTAATTCTTCTACTTTCATTTGCTCTGTCAAACCCATTTCATATAGATTTCTTGAACAATCTATTTTATTAAGCTCTATCTTAGGTTCTTCCATAATAAGGGCATCCCACCATCGTTCGGATACTTTCTCAAGGTGTATCTACAAACAGAAGATAAGCTCACAATGCTTAGCTATTTAGATACTTAGATACTTCCTATCCATACTCCAACATATTGTATCCAGTGCCTCTCAACTTGTTTCAACGCACACTGACATATCCAGATATTAAACTCCATACAGACTCATCTTTCTTCGTTTTAAATATTAATTCACCCTTAAAGATGGTAGTCCATTCGGGTTCTTTAATACTTTCATTGGATGTTTTGTATCTTTGAATTGCTTCAATCTTTATTCTTTGTGTTTCTATATTAACTCGAAGATCCTTGACTTTTAAAGACAATTTTGGTAGCTTTACAAGTACATCTATGTCAGTGATTGTTTGAGACCAAATATAAGTGTCTCTTATTGCTCCATTATAGCTATCCGATGGTTGTAGAGGTCTTACATTATGGCCTTTGTTTTTTACTTCATCTTCAATATCTTTAGATGTTCTAACTTCTACTTCTTCAGAAACATATGGAAACATATCCTCTTGAATTGTGTTTATCATATTTTCTTCCAAAGCATAACATAATATTTCTTTTTCCATCCAATCTTCCAATGACATTTATATGTGCCAAGTTTCAACTATTATGTTTCTAATAAATAGTTAAAAATTGCTTTTCTTTTTTCTTTTTTTTTTCCTTAAGACCTTGATTTATATAAGATCGGATGAATTTATTACAAAATACTATGTAATGTATGCTATCCTGTAAATAAAATAAAAATGTTATTGTAAAATGAATGTTTATGAAACAAAATATTTATAGATATCCTTAACAATAATATTATTAATATTTCATTGTAATATAAAGTGGAAATTGACTTACCACTTTAACAAGGGAAATAAAAATATAAAAAAAAAAAAAAAAAATTCACTTAAAGTACAGATAATATATTGTCATTGAAATAAAATTTTAAAAATTTGCCACATCATATTGTATTTCCATATTGTATTTGATTATACATCATTAATACACACAAATAGATAACGAAGTTAGCAACTTATAGCGAAAGGTTAAAATAAATGATAAAAATGTAGAAAAATCTTCATAAACGTTTATATATTATAAAACTTTTTTTTTTTTTCTAACGAATGTAAGTGAAATTATCATATTAAAGTATTCTAACCTCTTTTCATTTATCAAATTAAATCAGTTATACGAATAATAGTTAGGTATACTTTTTAGAATAATACACCGATGAAAAACGCTAACTAGTGGCATAAGGATTGTACTATTTTGATTTTATTTACGACGTTCCGAGCACGATCATGTTTTTTCTTTTTTTTTTTTTTTTTTTTTTTTAATATTTCTTTATTAATATATAATAGTAACCAAACATTATATATATATATATATATATTTTTTTTTTGTTCAATAATCCTTATAACGATTACAATCAATTATTTCAATAGATTGTCTAAGAATTTCTGAAACACACACACACACACTTTAACGTAGAATTTATCTCGATAAAATTTTGTGCTCGTTTTTAAAATGAATATCACTTATTCTTAATTATTTCGAATGGTACAGATAACAACATGTGCACGTGATGATTTTTGTAATATTTGTATATATTACAGTGTAGCAGTATTAACAGTACTAAAAATATAAACTTTTCTTATAATTTTAAAATATATAATTATTTATCCATTACATATAAAATACAAAGTCAAATGTCAGCACCTTAACATTTCATAATGCTTCTCTTCATTTTGTTTCTAATGAAACTCCTCTGAAAGAAATACATGTGCCATTATTAATATTTCATCCAAAAGTAACATTAAATATATAATTATTTATTGTACTTATATATTATTAAATGCTTATATTCATCAAAATTTTAAACGCGAATTATTTTTATCATATTTTATATCAGAAGTGTGTGATTGAATTATGATTTTTTTTTTTTTTTCTTTTTCTTTTTTTTACAATAGTGTATGCAACAGTCTTAATTTGTACAAATAAGGCAACACATTACATTAGTGTCATTGTATGCAATATATGAATTTAGAACATTCAATTCTAGAGTATTTAGATTTATAATTTAATAAAGTTTATTTTAAATGAGACTAATACATCTCTAATGAGTCTCAAGATGCTGCCATCTAATGTTGAAGTCATGAAAAAGTATGTAAAAAATGGCCTTAATATATAATAGGCCACATAATTCGGTCACTTATTAGCTATAAAATATTTAAGTATATTGTTTGGTTTAGGTTTGCTGGTTGTGGGCCAAGGTCGACTGACTTCTCTTTGTAAATCAATAGGTAAGGTCTTAAGAACTGTGTTATCCATTTTTGGAGATATTTGCATTGGTGAAGGTCCAAGCCTTAAACTTGCCATTTCATTGCTGGGCGTTTCTCTACGACCATTTAACCATACTTCTAATTTTGTTTTTTTTAACTGTGGTTCTACCTCACTTAATAAATCATCCTCTGTGCATTGGTTGCTACCAATTGTTAATTTTGAGATTGGAGATCCATTAATGCCAGACAATGAATTTGCCAAACTTGTTGCAGACAATGAATGTTCAGAGCTATCATTACTATCCTGATTTATACTCATAGGTGATCCCAAACTAATGTCACAAATACCTTCCTCTGAACTTATATCCAAAATAGATTGTACGGCTACTTGTTTTCGTAAGAAAGAAGTAATACTACTACGTCCGTAAGATCTCTCTTCAAACTTTGTAAAAGCCACTCCTAAAAGAGTCAAGTGAAATGGTTTAGAAATATCGACTGCACGATGAAATAATTTCATAGCTAACGTTAACATTTTAGCATGATCATAAACGCCAGATTTAGTCGAAGGGAGCAAATGTTTTGGTAAGGCGCACTGTCTGGTCTCCCTTTTAGGTTTATTGAAATCATGCTTTCTTACTGTTATTCTCATGGCAATTGGTATTCTACCATCTTCGGTAGCTAACTCAGTTAATCTTCTTAACAATGCACTGAGCCGTGACTCCACTTCACCAACCAAAGAAACACTTTTAAATCCATCTTGTAAACCAATAGATTGTTTTTTTGCAGATGGTTTTACTGCACTTTCATCTATACCTTCCGCATTATCCTTCAATTTTCTCGCAAGATCTTTACCAATCTTCAATTCTAAATCATGCAATGGTATTTTACGTAGATCTTCAACTGTTTTTATATTTTTTGATATTAAAAGTTCTTTAGTTTTTTGCCCGACTCCAGGTATTTTAGATATAGAACCTAAAGAGGACAATAACTTTGACGCACTACAAGGAAATACTAATGTTTGCTGATTGGGCTTATGAAGAGATCCTGATAGCTTCGCTAACAGTTTATTGTGTGCAATTCCAGCACTGCATGTAATATTTAATTCCTTTTGAACACGATTTCTTATTTCAGATGCAATTCTGGATGCAATCGCTAATCGTAAATGACAACCACAGGGACATTCTTCATCAGTCATTTCAAACACATTACCAATTAATTCTTTTGAATCATCATCAGTCGAATCATTTATATTTTCGTTTGACTCGTTCTTAGATGAAATATATTTATCTACGATTGATGTTACATCCAAAAAATTGTCATCCAAACCTAACCTTTCGATTAATGGTGTGAATTGATGTAATATATCCATTATTTTTCCAGAATATTGACGATACATCGTTAAATCTTCCCCATTTACTAAGACCAAATCAGGACACAAACTTAAGGCTTCTTGCACTGGCATACATTTTTTAATACCATATCCTCGTGCTATATAATTGCTCGTAACAACCATATTTTTCTGTTGAACGCCAAATGGTTTTCCTTCAAATTCTGGATGTTGCAACATTTCAACTTGTGCATAGAAACAATCAACATCCAAGTGAATTATACATCTTGGATGACGTATGATTATGTCGTATTCGTAGGTATCCATTGGTATCAAATATTGCATGAATCTTGAATGTTAAAGACGTGACAATATAAATATTATTATTCAATTTCTCGTACCTTGGATTTCCATAATCTGTGATAATAATTATCTAAAATATATAAAGAGTATACATTAAATTTATATAACGTACATCATATTATAATATTTTATTCATAATTATAATTCTCCAAGGATAATTCATAATTTATAATATCAATAAAATAATTCTTAATAGATGATAACATCCATTTGTTTATTCTTATAAGAATACAAAATAATTTCATATCTATATATTAAAATGATCTATCCATTGAAAATATTATGAATAAAACCTTATAATGATATCGTATGAGGAAAAAAATTTACTCACCTTTAATAATATATATTCAAATTATTATACAATATGCTACAAATTTTCCTTTACATAGACATCACTTAACTCTCATATCAGGGTTAGACATATTTTTCTTTATATTATTATAAGAATTCTCAAATGTGAATATTTTTCAATGAATTTTAATTGAACGTTTTCAAGTAAACACGAACATTTAACATTTTGTTTGTATACATGACCTAGTGCGTATTTGCAAAATTAGGTTATGGTAGAAATATTTTCAACGTATATATTCATATACGTCCTTTCTTCTGAATTGCGCGCTTGCGTGGACGTACGTATAAATAATTATATATCGAAGTATATCTTCCGTATTAAACGTTTCGTCCTTTAACCGAAGTAATTATTAAAATATAAAAAGTTGTATTAATAAAGCAAAATATATTAAGTGCATGTAGAAATTTATTCTCAATAAGGTGTCCACTTTTCTCGACATACTGCGTGTGTACTAACAAAGTCATATTTTTGTCCATACATCATATTAAATTATATCGTTATAAATTTTTCTTTAATATAATATTATTTTATTATTAATTATACGCTATATGTTATTTATGTTATAAACTTATGATTATATTTATACAAAATAATTTCAATATATTTATAAAAATAATCAAATAAAAATATGATACCCTTTGTAATTTTATAGATACACTACTGAGTTGCCCGATTGTTTTGCCATCTACATACTAGAAAAATCTACGGAATGCATTAGTATTATAACGTATGTATTATAACATTGTTATTGTATGCTATAATAATGAAAATTTAAAAAATTTATTATCACGTTAATTATTTAATTCTCAAATATTTCATTTCTAATTATTTCATATGTGCGAAATTTCATTTGAAATAAATTCGAAATTTATCTCATAATTACCGTAATATGACGTTTAATTTTTTTTAAGGTTACAACCGATTCGTCGGAATAGTTGATTCTTATGGGTGTTCGTTTCGATGGTTTACGTGTCATAAGAACGTTTCTGGTGAAAGTTTGACACGCGCAAATTATTCATATTTTTATACGGAAAAAATGTTGCTATTAAATTTTTATTTTCAAATGGGTACGTATAATAATATGTCAAATAAATCTAATGATAATCTATAATTAAATCGTAATATTTGTCTTTATATATATTTTTAACATTCCATTATTTTCGTTAATCTACATTCGCTGTAATACTCGTGTCAAAAAGTTTTGTTATTTATTATTTTTCAAAAAAAAAGAAAGAAAAAAGGAGGAAAAAAAAAAAATACAGAATTAAACAGTTTATTACTTTAAGTCTAAATAAATACATGAAATTTCTTTTCAGCTTGGACTTACGTAGCCTCCGTTGGTTGGTACATCGTTGCTTTAATAGGAATAATATGGTATACTTATCCGTATATTCAAGATAAATATACAAAGTGGAAAATAAAGAGAGACGAGGCAGAATATGCAGCAAAATATCATAAGAGTAAGAATTTTATCGTTAAGAGTAATCCTGATAGATATTTTCAAATTTCTATTTAAATTATACTTTGTACTCTTTTTTTTTTTTTTTTTTCTTTTTCTAGATTCTGATCTTCTACAACAGAGATTATTGGCGGTGGAATCGTCTAGGCAAAAAATGCAAGAACAATACATTAAATCGACATTAATAGCAAAAGAAAAAGAGGAAGAGGTATTTAATATTTCATTAAATAATTAAATTTGTATTATGGGTATGGTAAACGTTAAAAGTGTTTAAAGGATATATTTCTAAAGACAATTATTTATTTTGTTCTTTTCTTTTCTTTTTTTTTCTTTCTTTTTTTTCTTTTATCAGCGCAAGCAAAAGAAAAAAGAAGAAGTTCGTAATTTGTTAGACGGTGATATTGTGGGCCATGGAAGAAAAGACGAACCCTCTACGTCAAATGGAACGAAGTCAAAGTCAGGTAAATATTTCGATACTTCATATATTTACTAGGCCTATGTGCAAATTCATTATATACATCTTTACAGGGTATAATCCATTAATGGGAGACGGTTCTCGAAGCTATAGGCCACCCAAGCGCAGTTGTTGTGGAAAGGGTGGTTGTGGTTAATTATTTGAAAAATGTGCCATAGACTCATTTTAATCATTTTTTTTTCTTTTTTTTTTTTCTTTCTTTTTTTTCTTTTTTGTTTTCTTTTTTTATCCGTTATGCAAGTTTCTTTCTATTAACGAAAAATTAAGAAAAGGTGGCAGTTTATATGTAACAAGACATATTTAAATATGAAAATAAATGTAAGTATACAAATACTTTGTATATACGATTCATTCTATGTGAATAAAATTATATATATATATATATATATATATATATATATATATATATATATATATATATATATATATGTATATATTTGTATTATAAACAGTTTTATGTTGCAAGTAGGTTAAAAATTAAGTTTAAATTCTCATACCGACTGTTACTACATTTTTTAAGTACAAGATTAAGTTTTTCCTTTTCTCTTTTTTTCCCCTTTTTTTTGTTTTTTTTTTTTTTTTTTTTTTTTTTTTTTACAACACAGTCTCTCAATCTAATAGCCAAAAAAAAAAAAAGAAAAAAAAAAGAATGATTAATTCATTAGAAAGAAAATATTAATTCTGCAGATTTTATCACGATAATAATAAAACTATAAGATTAATTAATTATATTACATTCCATTCGAACAATAGATTCGATCAAGATAATAATAATTCCGATGATTGTGCTTTTGTCAATTAAATACATAAGTCACGTAGAATATATTATAATTTGTTTGTAATCTAAATAATAATGATATCACACTGTATCGTTTGTGCGTTATTCAAAACGTATCGTATTCGTGCAGGATCATTGTAATATACAAAGATATTAGAATTGTTTTTTTCACGATAATAATTTACTTTCAAATAAAAAAAAAAAAAGAAAAGAAGAAAAAAAAAAAAAGAAGATTTAGAAATCAATCAAGTCGTATTTTATATTGTAACTTTTTGTACCATGAATGATAGCAATATTAATTATAATTTAAATGAGAGTTATAAAAATAATATAATAATAAGTATTAAAATATTGAATAACAAATAATATTTAATTTTAATTTTTATTTCGTATCATCGGTATGTTATAAAACGATATTACGTATCTCATTTGTTTTAAATGTTGTCATTTAAACGGGAATTCTTTCAGAAAATTTCAACAATCGTGCATTCATACGTACGCATCGGTTTGTTGCTTGATTTTATTTTCTTTTCTTTCATTTTCTTTCATTCATTTTCCTTTCCTTTTTTTTTTCTTCTTCTTTTTTTATTTATTTATTTATTTATTTATTTTTTTTTTTTATTTTTTTCACTATCGAAATACATGTATTGTTCCTTCGTTCAGTCTCGTAAAATTAACGAATGTCGATAATTTCATAATAAATACAATTATTGTTGCGAGTTTATAATAACTTCGAGCATCGCTTTCTAGTTCCTGATGATGGTGTTATTTACAAAAGAAACAAATAAAATTAGAGAATGCACTAATATTTTAATAAATAAATCGTCATGCATCGTTATATCAAGTCTTGATAGTAATAATAATAAGCGACGAATCGAAACGTATGTACACGCATAATAATAATGTAGAAGTATGAAAAACAATATTATTTAATTTTATCCCTAATCATCCCCTACCTCCCCTTTTCTCTCTCTCTCTCTCTCTTATCATTAATCTCGTTTCTCGCGCTTTATTCTTTCTTCTTTTTCTTCTTCTCATTATTATTATCTTTTATCGTTAGACAATCGTCTAAGTAAATCTCTGACGTATATTATTAGTACCGTTAAATCAAAAGCGACGAATTAATTAATGTTGATAAAAGAATTTTGTTATATATATATATATATATATTATTTTTATATATATATATATATATATATATATATATATATATATATATATATGAATGTATGCGCATAAATACGTTCAAATTCATTCGCAAAATGAATCGTTAGGAGTGAGTTCATTATCGTACACTTTTAATCATGACGAGACGACGACGACGACGACGACGATGATGACGGCGACGACGGCGACGACGACGATGACGAAAGTGACGATGATACTTGGCGTGCAATATTTGTTATTTGTTATTTGTTATTTGTCATTTCGTTATGCAGTTTGTTCGTACAGCTCCTTTCTTTTTCATTCATTCTTTCTTTCTTTCTTTCTTTTTTTTTCTGATTTTTCTTCATTTCTTTTTTAAAAAGTCTGCTACAACGAGGATACTACTAATCAGCATTTATTTACATTCGTCGTTCAATCGCAAAACTTAATCGATAGACGAAACATAAGTATAATAATAATAATAATAATAATAATAATAATAATAATAATAATAATAATAATAATAATAATAATAATAATAATAGCATCGCAAGTTATGGCTGTTTCGAAAAATTCAACGAACGTAGAACTTCCTTCAATTCTACGATATTTAATGATATGAATTACTTTTCTTCTTTTTTCTTTTTCTTTTTTTTCTTCTTCTTCTTCTTCTTCTTCTTCTTCCTCTACGATATTACACTACGTCTTTAATGATTTAGCTTACTTTATTACATTCCCTTTTTTGCGTTACAACAGTCCTATGAACTTTAAACGTCGAATACGAATTTCGTTCGGTCCATTCGTAACAGGGACGATGCCTTGACAAGATAATCGAGGATTATGGAAGAATAAAGAGAATGAGATGGAGAAAAACAAAAACGAAAAAAAAAAAAAGAAAAAACAAGAAGAAAAAATAAGTACAAAAGAAGAACAAAAGCGATATATGAAAGAATCATAGGTAAAATCAAAAAGAGGGAAAGAAAGAAAAAAAAAAAAAAAAAGAAAAAGATAATGATTAAGCGAGAATGGGCCCTTTGATGGGCCTTACGGATCAAAGTTATAAAAGAACATTTTGCAACGGCGACGAAGAACTTTTGGCCTGGACGTTTTTTTATATTTTTCCTGATTTTTTTGTTGCTGTTGTTTTTTTTTCTTTTTTTTTTTTTTTTTTTTTTTTATAAATGTGGATTATACAACATTTTTTTTTTTTTAATGGCTAGGAATTCTTTTTCTCTTTTTTTTTTCTCTTTTTCTTTTACTTTTTCCTTTTTAATCGACCATCTTTCTATTTTATTTATTTATTTATTTATTTTTTGTTTTTATTTTCGTTAAATCTTTCTTTTTTAAGAAGAAAGTGAGTGTGTGAACAATCGAGAGAGAGAGAGAGAGAGAGAGAGAGAGAGAGAAAAAGAGAGAAAGAGAGGGAGAGGGAGAGAGAGATAGACACATAAATGAGAAAAAAAGAGATCGATAAATACACACGTGCAATCGTGTACTATCGTTTGTTCGTACATATTTTACATTGTACACGTTTGAAAGCTATTACAAGTAATTAAATATGCGAGTAGAGTTTCATTTTTATTTTCTCTCAAACATATATCCCGTTAACTATTTTCCATTATTCTAATTTCATTAAAAATATCGCCGTTATGAGGACGAGGGATCGTAAAAATAATGAACCTTGTTCTTTTTTTTTTTTCCTTCTTTCCTTGCTCTCTCTTTTTTTTTCTTTTCTTCTTTTTCTTTTCCCTTCTCCTTCTCTCTTTTCTCCTTTTCTTTCTCATCGCAATATTGCGTTTAATTACGTCCGGAATTCTTGATTTTATCGAATTTTTTTTAAAGCGTATCTTTTCGCTCAGCGTTCGTGTCCGGTGTAACGTTCGCATAAAGTATTATGATCGTGTCAAAGAAAAAAAAAAAAAAAAAAAAAAAAAAAAAAAAAAAAAAAATAAAAAAGAAAAGGAAAAAGAAAGAAAAAAAAAATTGAAACGTCGTTGAAAAAAAATTACAATAAAATTATTATCGTACTTCGTCGCGTATGATGATAATAATAATAATAATCTAAAGATAACGTGTATCACGTGCGTGTTGGAAAATGAGCAAAAAAAAAAAAAAAGAAGAAGAAAAAAAAGAAAAGAAAAGAAAAAAAAAATGAAAAAGGGAAGAGGGAAGAGGGCAAAAAAAAATGTCGACGTGAACGCCATTTCGTAAGAATATAAAAAACAATTCAATATAACAAAAAAGAAAAAAGGGAGAAAAAAAAAGAAAAGAAAGAAAGAAAGAAAAGGCGAATACTCGATTACGTGAAAAAGAAAAAAATAAAAAAAAAAGTAATCTTTCCAATGAGAATCTCGCAAAAAGAAAAAAAAAAAAAAAAAAAAGAAAAAGAAGAAAGAACGAAAATGCAAGTCAGTCGTACCTTTCGATAAATATCACTTTAAAATGATTTCCCTTTTGTTTCTTTTTTGTCTTTTTCTTTTTTTTTCTTTCTTTTAATTATCATTATAATTATATTATTCCTTCCTTTGTGTTTCATATCGTAAAGTATGCTTATCGGGAGACACTGGAAAGGGAGAGAGAGAGTGAGAGAGAGAGAGAGAGAGAGAGAGAAAAAGAAAGAGAGAGAGAGAGAGAGAGAGAGTGAGATTGAGAGAGAAAGAAAAAAAGAAAACGAAAAAAAGAAAAAGAAAAAGATTAGCATGTTGCCTGTAATATACACAATTATTGCTGTACATAGATATACCGTGTCCAGTGTGTTCTTTTTTTTTTTTCTTTTTTCTGTTTTTTTCTTGACGAAGAAGAACGTTGCCCTAAATGTGGAAAAAAAAAAATCGTTTTCTCATCCTTATTTCCCTTTCCTCGCTTTTTTTCTCCTTCCCTTTTCTTTTCCTTTTCTTTTCTTTCCTTTCAATCCGTATCTCGTCTTTGGATGGACTCTTTCGATGGATCTTCGATCGAGACACGAGCGCACGATCGCACAAGTGTGCGCGCGCGCGCAAAATTTTCGCAACGTGTCGATGAAAGCATCAAAAAAGAAGAAAGTAGATAAAAAAGAAAAACAAAAAAGAAAGAAAGGAACTAACTAAAAAAGCAAATCTTGATCTTTCGAGTTGATTTTTGAGAATCAGGTTCGAACCGGCGAACCGTGGATTCGTCTGTCTGTCTACCTGTCTGTCTGTCTGTCTGTCTGTCTTACTTCTTCTTCTTCGTTTTTGATTTCTTCCTTTCTTTTTTCTTTTATCTTTTATCTTCTTCGAAATCGGTCGAAAGTTTTGCGAGCGCGCATGTGCGTAAACGTGTTCATTTATTAATACATATATATATATACACACACACACACACACACACGCACATACACACAGGCAGACTTATTATTTTTATCGAAGGACGAATTCGTTAGATCCGTCGAAGAAGAAAAAGAAGAGGGGGGAGAGAGAGAGAAAGAGAGAGAGAGAAAGAGAAAAAAAGAAGAGGAAAAGAAGTAAATCGAAGGTACACGCGTGCATATAATTATAATTTCATTAATTTCGACGACTTGAATATTCGTTTCCTTTTTTTCTTTTTTCTTTTTTTTTTTTTTTTTCCTTTTCGTTCGTTTTGTTTTGTTCTGTTTTTATTTCCCTTTCTTTGTTTTCTTTTTTTTTCTCCTCCTCTCTTCTTCCCACCGATCGAACGAAATTCGGTGACCTCGCTGCTTATGTCACTAAACTAATGGCTAATGTTTTATATCGTATCATTAATCACTACTGGGTTTTTTTTATTTTTTTTTTTTTTTTATTTTTTCTTTTTTATTTCCCTCCCTCCCCCCCCCCTCCCTCCCTCTCCCAACCCACCCACCCACCCACCCATCTCGTTTCCCTCTAGATTCTCGGCTTAACGAATTAACAGATTCAATTCTTTACTTCATCGAACGATTTTTCTTTTCGGTTCTTCCTGTTCTTCCTGGTTATTTTGTTTTTTTTTTCCTTTTTTCTTTTCCTTTTCTTTTCTCTCTTCTTTCTTTTTTCATTTTATTATTCGCACGGATACAAGACAATTTCGTTGATAGTTCCTTCTTCGTTCCTTTCCTTCCTTCTTTTTCGTCCTTCTGTTTTCTTCCTTTTCTTTTTTCTCTTTTCTTTTCATTTTTTTTTCCCTTTTCCTTTTTCTTTTTTTTTTTTTTTTTTTTTTTTCTATCGTAGTGAAGTTCATACGTAGGCGGTATTTTCCATGTGACAGAGTAATTCATTATGGGGCGCTTCGTATTATCTAATCGTAGTCAAGTATTCCTAATACGAAGATCGCATTAAATCCTAGTTAATCACGAAATTTATTTATTTACTTTTATTTATTTATTTATTTATTTATTTATTTATTTAATTTTTTTTTTTCGTTTCTTATCTAGAACAACACTTATCCTTTCAGATTTCATTAAATTTCCGGTTAATTAGAACGGTTTAAAATATATGTTTTAACGATGATGATGACGATGACGACGATGATAATGACGATGATAATGACGATGATGATGATGATGATGATGATGATGATAACGACGATGGAAGGGCTTACGAAAGGTGACAAGGTGATTTATTTTTCTTTTCCTTTTTCTCCCCCTCTTTTTTCTTTTTTTTCTTTTTTTTTTTTTTCCTTACATTCGACAAAATTATGTTTCGGTGGTTTGCAAGTAAAAAGAAACAAGAAATAATATTATATTAATTCTCGCACTGTCTCCCATAATCCGATGACGTTCAGTCTTCGTGGAATAAAATTTCGTAAAAACAGATATGTCGCGTGCGCGAAGACCTACATTTTTTAATCTACGCACCGAAAAAAAAAAAAAAAGAAGAAGAAGAAGAAGAAGAAGAAGAAATAAAACATTTCCCTTTATTTAACGATCATTTATTTAATGAATGATCATCGTCAATCGGCCGATTGAAAAACTTTGAATGAAAGGAGTGTCTCTCCCCCCCCTCTCCCCCCCATCCCCCAAGCGAGAGTAAAATGCGAGATGCGCAAAATGTAATTTCCCTTTTTTTCTCTTTCCTTTCTTTCTTTCCTTTATTCTTTTTTTTTTCTTTTTTTCTTTTTGTTCCTTTTTTTTCTTTCCTTTTTCTCTTTTTTCTTTAAAACACAGGTACACTTCCAACGATTCATCGTTCGTCGCACTATTTCGTTTCTTTAACAGACATTCGTCCACCCCTCCCCCCTCCCCCCATCCCTTATCACTTTATCATCTGTCATCGGACTCTTGCTCTCTCCTCGTGTATGCAGGTTTGATAGCGTTATGTATGTATATGATTATTCAAGATCCCTGGTATCCCTTAACGGCTACGATGTATACAGGTATAAATTAATGACGTGTCGTAAATTATAAACTAATGACTAAATCTCGTTTTTAAAGGGCTTTGTACAGTGTATACAAAAGTTTGATATGATAATACTTACATCTTACATTTTCGTTACTATTCCGATACTATATATACATATATATATATATATATATTTATTTATTTATTTATATTGTATATATATATATATATATGTATATTATATAGCGTTATTTAATCAGTCGAATCCGTACGTCATTCGTTCGTCCGTCAAGTTTTACGTTCCGTGCATATAAGTGGCTAATAATAAACAAAGTCATCATTTTCTCTTCTTCTTGCGTGCTTAAACAGTCCAGTTTTTTTGTGTGTTCGCATATATTGTTACGTATGTGTATGTGTTTATGTATATGTTTTATGTTTATGTATATACGTATAAGTATGCAGTGTGCGTGTGCGCGTGTGCGCGAGCGCATATCGTTTCGCTCTTTTGGAAGAATTATCAATTAAAATTCATTAATTAATACACCACCGCGAAAATATTCCGCCTTCCATAATAAGATTAAGATTTTTCAATTTCTTCGTATTCTTCTTCTTCTTCTTCTTCTTCTTCTTTTCTTTCTTTCTTCCTTTTTTTTTTTTTTTAAATCTCCTTATGACTTTAGGAACATCATATCCAAAATAATATGTATTCGTTATTTGTCGTGGCAAGAATGTACAAGCTCTCGAAAATAAGTGCCACGTCTTACTTTATCGATCTATCAAATAATCTCTCTTCGTGCGAGAACATCGTGTTAGAACGTAAGACGCGCTTGGAACATTTTCTCGTATGTAAATTTTTTATAATAATAGTAATAATAATAATGGTAATAATAAAAATAATAATAATAATAATAATAATAATAATAATAATAATAATAATAATGAGATAATGATAATGATGATGATAATAATAATAATAATAATAATAATAATAATAATAATAATAATAATAATAATATTAATGATAATAATCTTACTACCATTTTAATCCGACCGGACAACGTAACATCAAGTATTTGAATTTCGCGCCAGCTCGAGTTCGGCCATTTTGAATAATCTTAAAAAAAATAATTCGATAGATGGAAAACCAAGAGGCTCATTAGATTTTCTATTATAGTATTTAACTTGAAATGGTGTTTCTTTTGAATGCTTTTACGTTTGAATTTAAGAGGATAGTTAAAAGTATGGCAATTCTGTTTGATAAAGATCGGCGCGTGATTCGATGTCGAAAACTCTTTGTCGAATTCTTTCGAAAAGTTTTCTCTTGGTATTTTCGAAGATACTCAACAGAGCTGAGAACTAGCGAAAACTAAAATGAGCCGTTCACCATTCGTTTACCAAATATACTACCTATCGACGAACTCGAGCGGACCGATTGTCGATTACTCTCACGTTCCCAGCCTGCAAATAGCAGCCGTATCGAGAAAAACTTTACTATTTATATATTGCTCGGAAGTTGGCCTCGCTCCACCATTGTCTTTTCTTTTTCTTCTCTTCCTTTTTTCCTCTTCTTCCTCTTCATCTTCTTCTTCATCTTCTTCTTCTTCTTCTTCTTCTTCTTCTTCTTTTCTCTTTTACACACACACACAGTCTTCTATCGCTTATCTCCCCCTTTCATCGATTGGATGGGAAGATCTTTCTAATGAAATGCCTTAAAATACACGACAAACGAATTAGGATACTTAATAAATGCATTATCGTCATCGATCCCCGTCTTGTTGTCGTTGGCCTTTTTCTTTCTCGCTTCAAAGAGAAAGGCCATAAATTCTTGGACTTTGTACAAGTAATTTAGATTTGAAAGCCCTCCCATACTCCTTTCTCCTTCTATTACTGATAACCAACACGATAATGTACATCACAAGTTCGATTTCCTTTTGTTTTGTTTTTTTTCTTCTTCTTCTTCTTCTTCTTCATTTTGTTCTTTTGAAACGCTCCGTCGGTAAGATCGTTTCCTGTATCTTTTTATTTATTTATTTATTTATTATTCTCTTTTCTTTCCTTGTTTTTTTTTTCTTTCCCCTTTTTTAAACGAAACCATTTGTTCGTTCATACGTTTGTTCGTTCGTGAGTCTTCACACTTTTGATACGTGCCAGACAAAATATCCCTTCGACCATAACCGGTCCGTTGGTCAAGGTTAACTTTTATAATATTTCTTCCTTCCTCTCGTTCCGTACTTAGCTGTCGCGATGATCGCATGAGCGACTAGATTCCGAGACTCCCGTTGGATTGTTTGCACTTGCAAGAAGACTGTTGAGTTTATTGTATCTCTGACTTCCTGAGCTACTCATCGTATTGGATGCTGAAGAACTGTGCTGTGGATAACTACCTGTCCTGGAGAAGCTAGGCACTTTGTCTGTAACAAAATAATAATAAATAATAAAAAAACTCGCATTAATGTTATCGATTACGATGACAAATATAATTATTAATTATTATAATATTATTTGATATATGATATTTTCTTACATGGTTAAAAAATGTAAAACGATTTTTTATTTACGTCGATTATATTATTATTTCTCTGTCTATCAACTTAATGTTTGATTGTAACAAGCTCTAAACATTTAGAAACTTTATTTTGCATTCAGGACGTTTGTTATTACTCTGCACTTGGCGATTAACCACTAACCAATCGAAGTCGGTTGGGCGAATCTTGAAGTAAAATTACACCAATTACCAATTAAACTACCAATTACCAATTATTACCAATTACACGTGGCGTTCACTGAATACTCGACTTCCTGAATGGGCCCCATTGTCTCATCTTTCGTATTTCCGTATAAATAAAGAGCCGGGACATGTCTTGGGAAAAGAAACGTTAGGACGATCGCGATTGAAATTTATTAAAGTCGTGTAGATAAAATGTTTTTTTTTTGTTTTGCCATTGACCGTCAAAAATTATTATAATAGCTTTAACTAAATAATTTTCTTTAAAATGATCTGAGATTAATTACCTTTGCAACGATTATGCCTCGATCTATCCTGCGAACCGATGCTTCCACATTGCCTTTGTGGAATACAAGAGTAGTTACTGTCGCTGCTGTAAGCAGGAGATGAAGCTCTGTTGTTTCTCCTACGTGGGCTCTTGTTGTCCCTACTTCTCGAATCGCTTCTACTGTGAACACATCCGGATTGCGCGAATTGATTGTTGTACTCGATCGTATCGGCATAAAGACAGCTAGACTCGGAACAGGAACAACACATGTCCGAGTGGGTATTGGAGTCGCAGGATTTTCTATCCCATTCGTCGTTTTCCTGCTGATAAAGATCTTCACCACGGAATATCGCATCATTGCGTCTGTAAATATCATCGGTCATGGCGACCGAATGTTCTATATGAGGATTCGCGTGATTTATTCGGTTGAAAGCGTTGTCGTGATTTCTATAGTTGTCGGGTAGACCATTGTGATGGCCATAAATCACAGAGCCACTTTCGTACTCGTTCTCTTGAGTTTTGTAATCATAATGATTGAAGCCTTGAGGGAAACAGGGTACCGGCGGTGGATTGGTTTGAGGTGGAAGGGTGGTATATCTACCACTCTGTTGCATGTTCGCGTAAGCAGCTATGTCGTGCGAAGGTTGTCCAGTCCAAGGTGTTGGTGAGGAACTAAAACTGTTGCCTGCTCTGATAGGTGGTGTCGGTGGACTCTGCGAATTGCACGATCCAGAACCGTCCAAGTCATTCTGAATGTTCCTCTTGCCTAAATGAGGACTGAATGAAACTTGTTGCTGATGATGTTGTTGTTGTTGTTGTTGTTGTTGTTGCGATTGTTGTTGTTGCTGTTGTTGCTGTTGTTGCTGCATTCTTCCGGATAGCAACGTTCCCGAAGGTGGTGGATGTTCCGGCGGAGGTGGCATCATGTCGCACCAGTTGGGCAATGCCGTGCCGCTTGTACTTACAGCACTTTGGGGATTGTTTGATATGGGTATCTTATACTGTGGTCTTCTTTGTATATCCGCGTTCTCGTCGGTATACACGCTGCTAGTGTTGTCGCTGCTGGGTGACATCGTTGATTTATTGTGTTCTTGATTCGAATCCAAACTGGAATAGTCAGGTTTCATGCAGGAATCGCTAGAATTTGATTTCTGTCCGCTTGTTTCCATCGAGTCTGGACTTCGACTGCCAACGCATAACGTGGTAGTAGCGTACGGTTCAGGCGGTGCTTGCAACTGTTTTCTCGAATTGTAAAACGTGGTTAAGTTGACCTCGGCGTACTCCGAACCAGCCATGCTGACGATTCCCGGGGCAAGCATCTGCTGATTATTTAACAACTTGGTTTCGCACTCCTTATCGGTGGGACCCTGAAGAGTGTTCGACGGTCTCCAACCACGTTCCAACCACAAAGTGTCCTTATTCAGCTGACATATGTCATTTGCCGTACTCACCGGAACGTTTAAATGACCTAATTGTTTGCTCATCGCCTGTCTGCGTCTCACATAAAGAGCACCCAAGAGAACAGCCACGATTGTGAAGACCATCGTAATTACGAGTATCAGGAACCAAGTTTCACGAACGATGGAGACGCTACCGTGACTCGGATCTGTTCGAGGTGGAAGTTGCGTCAATTGACCTGGATCCATGTTTAGGAGTGTCGGATTGGAGAAAGGACCTAATCCAATACGCGTTAAGCCAGCTACGCGTGCCGTGTAAAGTCCACCCGTCGAGAGACTGTTGATCACGACTGATGTGGTAGAAGCGTTTAATGACATTTGACCTAGGATCTTATTGCTGCTATTGCTCTTTATTTGAATCTATAAATAAACGAAATAAAGTAAATTACAAAGAAAACATTGATCGTACAATAAAAAAAAAAGTGTAATTAAATTAAAGAATCTCACTTTATATCCAATCAATTGTCCATTCTGTGCATTCTTCGGTGGTGGTGACCATCTTACAAACGCCGAAGTCATATTGATCATACCAACGTGAACGTTTTCCGGTGCACTAGATGGCACATCCTCCAAAGTTATAGCCAATTTTACATTACTAGGTCTCCCTTCTATGGTTTTGTAAAATGGCACAAGGAAGAACTCATATCGTTTGTACTTCTCCAAATTGGTTAGAACGTAACTAGTTGCACCGGCATTGAATACAGTTACCATACGATATTCTGGCTTCTCGGTGAGTTCACGGTAACGTATATAAAGACCCTCGACTAAATCAGCTGCACCAAGTATCTAAAATACAAAGGGGAAATGCTCAAGGATCGCATCCAACCGGACGAAGGGGATTTACGTTTGTCACTGTCCAAGTAACCGCTTTTGATCTCGAACTTACGTCCCACATAATTTTAACGCTGGTACTGCTCAACGGTTGGACTTCCTTCAAGTGCAGTATTTCGCTGTTAAGCCGATCCCTCGCGCGAATCAATTCTATCTGTGGTACCGTCCGTTGATCAAGGCTACTCGTGTGAGCGACATCGGACAACGGTCCAGGAAGCGACAAGCCGTGACTATTCTCGGCACGCACGAGGAACACATAGTTTGTGTCAGGCTTTAAATCCGTTACCTGTAACAGGAAATGTTGATCTTTATCATAGTCATCATTATCATCGTCATTATTATTATTATATTTATGGAAACACTTTAGGGGAGAAAATTACGAGTGAAATAAATAGTAATAATAAAAGAAATTTCCAAACAACTTTATAACATTCGTTAAAACATAATCAAATTTACACTGGCATATGTACTTTTTGAATATATCAGATAGTTACAAAAGTTTCTTTCGCACGCAATTGTTTGCTTTATCTGGCAATGTTTAAAAATGAAAAGATACTTTTGTTACGATTTAATACATTCACATAAATATGTTTATCGACGATACTTACGGTGTAAGTGTCGTCGATGACACTGGTTGCTGCGACAACCCAACCGGTATTCAGATTGCTACTGAAATATTCGATGTTATAACCAATGATTTTGCTTTGACCCTCGTTCCCAGGACTCCATGTTAAAGTAACCGAGTTACTGGTAGCGTTTATAATTCTAGGTTTACTCGGGCTCTGGGGCAATGCCGATATTTCCGGAGTTCTGTGAAAGGTCGTCGTCGTGCTGACCGTCAATGTGGCAGACCAAGATGTGTTACCGGATTCTGAGCTTGCAATACACGTATATAAACCGGAGTCACTCATTTGAAGGTCGTCGATGAACAAAGTTCCATTGTTAGCCATTGTTATACGATTTCCTAGTTGGATAAGAACACCGTCCTTGTGCCAATGTACCTTTGGAGTTGGAGTACCAACAGCACGACAAGGTAACGTAGCAACGCTTTTGACAGGAAGTGTCTGATTTGCTGGGCCCAACTCGATTATCGGAGGTGGTATGTCTTCGGCAGACATCACCTTTGTTAACAGGAAACGAATAAGAGAGAACGATTTAAGAAACAGCTTGTAGAGGTGTAATAAAAATCTTTGTCTACAGTTTTTATGACTATCTTTTAGAACTGTTGCATCGTTTAGATTACTTTTAGCTCAGGTGTCGTCGACTTACCTGAAGGAAGACAGTCGCCGTACTTGCACCAGCTTGACTTATGGCGCTACAGACGTAATGGCCTTCGTCTTTCCTTATCACACCTTTTATGCGCAAACTTTCGTCCTGAGTGACCGTATATCGTCCCTGATAAGTGTTTCCCGGAAACATCAACTCTTGAGAGCCCTCGCGGGTCCAAAATATCGATGGCTTCGGAGAACCACGAGCGGAACATGAAAAAGATACATCCGATCCGGTACTAACCGTTTCGTCTTTCGGAAAATTGACGAACACCGGCTTCGCTGTTGATAAAACACAATGACAATTTATTATAATTAATATCAATGATAATATTTACTTGAAACATTTACAAACGGTCTTTTTCTTTTTCTTTTTTTTTTTTTTTTTTAATTTTCTATAAACTAAGATAATAATTTATAATGACGGCAAACAACGAATTTATCGTGTTTAGGAAAAAGTAACGTTATCGTGGTGACATTTAAGTATGCAAAAGCTTTCGTATTCTTCGACCGGTTGTTAGAATGCATTAAGGAAAGAAGTAATAAATCTACAATGGCTTGGCCTAGCATAATACCGGTTTCGACGTCTTGTGAACGCGTCCATTTATTTTTAGTATCTCTTAAGACGCTAATGACTCGTTGGCAAGAGATTAAAAATGAAATATCTGACTCGATTATGCGAACGAACGCGTCCTCGTTGTCGTTGTTGTTGTCATTGTCGTTGTCGGTTTCGTAGGAACTATTTCCGAGACAATGAGTCAAGCCCTACCAATCGATTCTCTTCTCTATCTATTTATACTCACAATGAACGGTGAGTACCGCATTCGCCGAAATAGCGCCAACTTCGTTCTCCGCGTCGCATATATACGTTCCTTGATCCTCGGGTATTACCCTCTCGATGCGCAAACTTTTGTCATCCAAAATGTGAGCTCGGCCAATCGGCATCTTTCCATCGTTACGACGCCATAAGATATCTGGTTGTGGATCACCACCCACTCGACAAGCAAATTCTGCGGTTTGATCCGTCAGAATAGTTTGATTGCTTGGTATGGCGCTGAAGTATGGTTTCACTGAAATAACGAATGATAGATTTAATTCGCGTTTATTTTCTTGGAAGAGTCCAATTATCAGAAGATATTCAAGTCTCCATCGTAGATTCTTTCTATAGAATCTTTATATCATAAGATTTATCTCAATTTTTTCCTATTATTCTTTTCTTTTCTTTTCTATTCTTTTTTTTTTTTTTCTAATTTATATTTGACGAATCAATGAACGTTTTCTATCTGACACAATAGACTTTGTTATCCGTAATTATGAAACTCTATTTATCCATCGACTGACTAATTTCGTGAATCATTTTACTTTTTTTCCTTTTTTACATATACATACTTATATATATATATATATATTTATAGATTTGATGATTCAATGAATATTCAAATTATTTTTCCTCGTTAAAAAGAAAAATAGAATTTTGTAATAATAAAATAATGAAACATTCTGTATCGTCTATCAAAACGACAGGATTGAATTAATTACATTTATCAAACATTCTCGAAGAGTTTTATATACTTCCTTAAAAAAAAAAAAAAAAAAAAAAGAAAAAAAAACAAATCTCAAAAATCTATAGTGAAGAAAATCAAAACAATATCAATCGTAATATAATTCATACCATATACAGTGAGAGACGCAATTGCTGATTCCTTAACTCCGACCATATTTTCGGCAATGCATTGATACTTTCCTTGATCCGTTTGCCTTACGTCAGATATCAACAAGTTTCCACCGTCGACAAGAGTAATTCTAGAAAGTGTAAGGAAAGTTTTGACAAAAAGTTATTTGACAGATTGATTTCGATTGATTGGTCTATCATGGAAAAACATTGAATGGAAATTATTCTCTTTTTGTGAGAGAAAGAGAGAAAGAAAGAATGAATGAGTGAGATGGAATGATGGGAGAGGGGGACACACAACACGCACGTAGAATGTCACCGTTGGACGGACTACTAATTAACGAGTTGGGAGAGAGATTCGAAGGCATTAGAGTGCGAGAGAAAGAGAAAGAGAAAGAGAGAGAGAGAGAGAGAGAGAGAGAGAGAGAGAGAGCCGACGAGGCAGCATTAAATCAATCGCTCCTCGATTACACCCTTTAATTTATAGCGCCCGTTAATTTCGCTGTCGACGAGAGATCGTGTTTCCTCCGTGCTCTTCGAACGGGCATTAAGCGCAAGCCCGCGCAATGCTGTTGCTGCTGCTGGTGCTGCTGTTGCTGCTGTTGCTGCTGTTGCTGCCAGTGCACGCTCGGTCTCTGCGTGCACGTCAGAAACGTGCGTGCTAAACGTAAACGGATTTAATTCATACTACTCCGAGTCTAAATTATCGTCCGTTCGATATATCCGTTTGTTGTTTCTATTGGATAGGGTTTTGGAACTTTCGACGATATTGATTTTCGGAGTTTAACGTTCCATCGGGCTTTCCTCCGAATAATATCCCGGATTTTTTTCACTGATAAATCCTTTCATTATATATGGATATTTTTTTTCTCTCTCCTCTATTCTCCCTCCCCCCCCCCGCCCCGCCCCGCCCCATCCCTTCTTTTTCTTCATTTATACATTTATTTTTATTTTTATTTTCTCTCCCTCTCTCTCTCTTTTTTCTTTTTTCTTTTTCTTTTTCTAATGAAATCAATTTATTCGAGTATCATGATTAAAATGAAAGCCGATCGAGATAATACAAAATAATTTTTAAATTTGTATGAAAGAAAGTGAATGAAAGGAATGTTATATATGTCTATATAATTTTATTCTATGAATTTATACGCGCACGCATAGACGAAGATTGTTCTACGCAAAAAAAAAAAAAAAAAGAAAAAGGATACCGAATCGAAATTCTGTAATGAAATAATTAATTATCTTTAATTTATCGTAGAATTCGAAGAAAAGGACAAAAAGTCATTTTGATCTGACATAATTAATCCTTCTCATTAACAATATTTTTATCTTCGAAATCATTGATATGAATTTATTGATTACTCCTTTATAGAATTCCAAGGTATATTAATTTTAAAACGTGAAGGACACATATTCTGACATGGTTATCGTTAAGGAATGCGTAGGGAATGGACAGGACCATCGAAACTCAAGAGAGAGAGAGAAAGAGAAAGAGAAAGAGAGAGAGAGAGAGAGAGAGAGAGAGAGAAGATACATAGGGGGATAGAGAAAGAGAAAGACAGATATAGAGAATGGATGATTCGGTAGTACTCACCGTTTGTTGCTTTCCAAGTCTATAATGTGACCGTTCCGCCTCCAATGGAGGGTTGGTTCCGGATGACCTCTGGGTGGTCCGCATTCTAGCATGGCGGTTTCTCCAGCAGCCACCCTTGTATTCTGTGGTTCCGTCCGAAACTCGTCTCGTAGTACTGCAATCATCCAAATGCACGAAGCATTAAAGCGCTGGTAGATAGTTAGGTAGGAGTATGTGTATTGTCGATCGATGATTCCAACGATTTCTCCTTCTATCTATCAATCTATTTCTCTCTCTTTCTCTCTCTCTCTCTCTCTCTCTCGGTTTCTCTCTCTCTCGAGAGATTCGTCGGATATTCGCATTGTCCCGAAAAAGATTCATTGGTATATCTACATATGTATAAATTCTATATAAGGTCTTTGTGTGTGTTGCTATGTATGTATGTATATATAAGGTGGCCCAGCAATTTTGATATAATCGAAAAGGAGATGATACCTTTTAAGAAAATAAATCCAAATACATAATGATTTTCGTTTAAGAAATAATTTTTACTTTATTCATTAGTTTCATTGTTTCTTTTTTTTTTTTTTTTTTTTTTGTTAAATGAAAATATTCAAAAAGAATATAAATATATTGTATATGTATATATATATATATATATATATATATATATATATCTTTTTTTATATATTATATATATATATATTAGGGGGACTGGAAAGTAATATCTCTTTCTTAAATTATATTCAAACGAATAAATTTTTAACAAGTTTTTATTTTTAATCACAATCAAATATCGACATGCGCAGAAACGACATTACTTTCCGGTTCCCCTAATATATACAGAATAATTATTCTAAATAACTAATATTGATGAAAAATAAACATTTATCATTGAAGAATTCTTCATTCCCATTCTTTTTTCTTTTTTTTTTTTCTTTCTTCCTTATTTTGCATAAACTTTCCGCGCGTATATTTTTACATTTACTAAATACAAACGTTCGATATATGTAGAACTTTTCAATCTCGTTATACCAGATATAAAAGTGAACGTAATACTGTGATGCAAAAAAGAAGAAAGAAGAGAAAAATAGAAGAAAAGAGATAAAGGAATAATAAAAAAAAAAAAGAAAAAACAAAAAAAAAAAGAAAAAAAAAAGAGTGGAGAGAAAAAAAGAGCCATTCGCCGAAAGGTAGATATCCCGTTGGTGCGAATTTCGAAATAATACCTATGAAACGTGCACAACGCCAACATTTATCTCCGCAACCGGAATAACGGTCTTTAAAAGCGGTCGCGAATATACGCGTCTAGGGCCGAAGTCAATGTAGAAATTTATTTGTCTGGGGTGGTGGCTCGACGAAAAAAGTTAAACACGAGAAGCTGTTAGAGAAAGAGAGAGAGAGAGAGAGAGAGAGAACGAGAGTGAGAGTGAGAATGTAAGAGAGAAAGAGAGAAAAGAGGGTGGGAGATGCTGTGTAAACGACGTAATTAAAGGCCAAGAGATATGGTCGCGAGTTTGTACGTGCGAAGGAAGCGAGGAAAGTGGATGGCAAAGAGAAAGAGAGAAAGAGAGAGAGAGAGAGAGAGAGAGAGAGAGAAAGATGGAAGATGAAGATACAAGAGGAAGAAGAATCGAGAGGGGGACTTGCATAGGTATCGTTTATGGAACGACGGTCGAAGCGATTTCGACGTAAATCGATCGTAATCCCTTCTCTCTCTCTCTCTCTCTCTCTCTCTGTCTCTCTCTCTCTTTCTCTCTGGTTCGATCCATGAGGAAGACGAGGAAAGAGGAGGGTCGGCTCGTATGGGTTGAGTTCTTGACTCGCCTCGCCCCAAGTCCCTCGTTTATCGTCCTCACCCTCCTCCCACTCACCCTTCTAACCTTTGGAAATTCTCTCCGAATTCTCGGCGAAGCTCGTCGAAGACCGGCCCATCGTCTCGTCTTTCCTTTTACTCTCTCTCTCTCTCCCTCTCTCTCTCTCTCTCTCTCTCTCTTTCTATATCTCTCTCATCCTGGCTTCGTTCACGACTTTACTTTAGTCTACTGCGCACCGAGCAAATAGCCACGCGCAGAAAGGCACGATACCTTTCATACTGTTCGTCTTTTTTCCATTTGCTAGTAGCCGCTGAGCTTTTATTCATTTTATTTTTTCTTCTCCCTTCCGTTTCCTTTTTTTCTTTTTTTTTTTCTCTTTGCTTTTTCTTCTTCTCTTCTTTTTTTTTTCATCCCTTCCTTTACTAACCCCTTTTTACATACAGTCCACGCATATACGTACACCTACTTACATATATATATATATATACATACATACATATACATAGAATAAATATATGTGTGTGTGTGTGTGTGTGTGTGTGTGTGTGTGTCCGTTAACACGTTCGCGAAAAATTAGTTTGTACAAGCGTCGAATTTTCGTGAAGAAAAGGAAAAAAAAAGGAAAAGAAAAGAGACGTGCTATTACGAGAAAAACATGGGACCGAAGAACGGTGACAATGGCGACGGTGGATGAAGGGGGATGAAGGGGATGAAGGGAGGCGAATGGTTAGGAGGAGGAGAAGAAGGAGAAAGAGGTGAAGGAGGTGGATGGGATAGAGGATACGTGGGAGGATTGGGCAAGTGTTCGGAGATAGTTTGGCTCTTGCACTCTTGTTCTTTCATTTTCTTCGAAGAAGATAGAAAAGGAAGGAAAGAAAGAAAAAAAAAAGAAAGAAAGAAAGAAAAAAAAATCGTTTCGTCTATTTCGGAGTTATATTCTTTTCGCGACTTTTATGAACCACCCTTATCCCCCTCCCCACTTCTTTTTCCCCTCTGATTCTTATCCACCTACTACCTCCCCACTTTTCCCCTCTCTATCTCTATTACCTTTCCCCTCTTTCATTTTTAACCGTCCTTCTTTCCTTCTTTAATGGATTAACTTTTTTATTGTATGATCTCTTTCCATCTCTTTCCATCTCTCTCTCTCTCTCTCTCTCTCTCTCTCTATCTCATTCTCTTTTATTCTCCTTCTTTCTTTCTCTGTCTATACGTTTCGTTTCGTAGAGAAATTCTCGACTTCTTGAAGAGAGACTAATTCGTCCGATCGAATTCCGTTGTAGAGTATTATACGACGTCGGAGAAGCTGAAGAGTCGTAGTCGTAGTCGTCGTCGTCGTCGTCGTCGTCGTCGTAGTCGTCGTCGTCGTCGTCGTCGTCGTCGTCGTTGTGGCATCGGTCGTTAATGCTCTCACCTTGACGTATACCATTACCATTTGTCGCGCAAGGTCGGATTACTTGGAAAACGTTCCACCAGCATCTCGCGGTGAGAAGGGTTAGAGAAGGGAGGAAGAAAGGGGCTGCTTGAAACCCCGTAAAAGCCGATCGATCGAAGCCGAGCGTCCATTAAGAGAACCAAGACCGATTTAACAGTCTCTCTTTGTCTCTCTCTATCTCTCTCTATCTCTCTATCTCTCTCTCTCTCTCTCTCTCTCTCTCTCTGTCTTTCTTGTTCTTGCGGTATAAGAAGATAAAGGCTAGAAAATATTGTCCGTTCGATTGTAAGTTCATTATCTGAGTGTTTCTTAAACTATTCAAATCTTTTTCTATTATCCCGTTCAATGATAATACATATCTTAATTAACAATTTTAATATAAAATAGATAATTGAGATATGATTAACGTTATCAAGTATCACCGACAGAATATTCTTATTATTTTCTTTCTCATCTTTTATCGGAACGAAAGTTTTACACGCGTACGTGCAAACGTATGAATACTTTTCTTGTATGAAATCGAAAATAAAAGAAGAAGAAAAAAAGAAAAATGCAAAAAGGAAAAAAGGGAAGAAAGAACGAAAGAAAAGAAAGAAAAGATCGAGAGCTTGTCGAAGCTTTCCAGAAGTTCCCAGTTGGGGGATTGAGGGGACGGTGGGAGGGAGGGAGGGAGGGAGGGAGGTAGAGATGGAGGAAGGACGAGTGCAGCGAATAGAGGGCGATAAATAACGGGGAAAAGTGCGAAAAATGAGAGAGAAAAAAAGGTTATCGAGACGTAGGGTATGAAAAAAGAGGGTGAGAAGGAAAGAGAGAGAGAGAGAGAGAGAGAGAGAGTAAAAAGGGAGTAGAGGGGTGTGTCGTTGTCGTCGTCGTCGTCGTCGTCGTCGTCCTCGTCGTCGAATAGAGTGCATTAAGCCGGTGAAACGGTAACGATGGGACGAAAAGCTAAGTTATGACCGATCAAGATTAAATCCGGCAATTTATAAAATTACGAATTTAAATGGAAGACTCGAACTCGTTGGCAGTAACGGAGAGCTTTTGCTGCCGGTTCAGAGATCGTTCGATTTAACGTTCGATTCCATCGATGGCGTTGCGGCTTCGCGCCGTACGAGTTAACGGATTTTCACGATGTGCAACGTGTCTCGTAAAAAGGATTCTCTTGTTAGCATTCGCAGCTCGTCCGCAAACAACGCCGTCCGCTTTTGGGCGCTTAATCGAGGACCATTTGCGAGGACTACTCTTCTTTTTTCTTTTTTTTTTCTTCTTCTTCTTCTTCTTCTTCTTCTTCTTCCTTTTTCCTTCTTTCTCTTTTTTTTATTTTTTTTTTTTCCTTTTTTTTCCCCCGTAAGAGAAGAAATCCCTCGATAAGAATAATATCGAAACGAGACGGAGGAAAGAAAAGAGGTGATGTAAGTTAATTAATGTTAACACGTAGCGCTGTAATTATATATATATATATTTCTTTTTTTTTTTATCTTTGTATTTTTTAATCTTTTTTTCTTTCTTCCCCACTTCCTTTTCTTTTCTCTTCTTTTATCAGTTCATCCTCGTACAATTATCCCGTTTAAATGATAATGAAGATCAACATGAGAAATGCAATTATTTTTTATTACGAATTTAAATCGTCTGCGTAGTTTTAGATTTAGTAAAAGGAAAAAAAAAGAAAAAGGAAAAAATTGAAATGAAACGAGAAGAAAGAAAAATGGAAGGAACGAAAGGGATATTTTCAAGCATTTCTATTGGCTTTAATCACGATCCGTCCTATTGTTTAGCCCCTTTTGCTAGTATTTCCGAAGTAAAGGGAAGCCAACGCACGATATAGCAATTACGTCGTTTAGAACAAATCTCGGTAGTTCTAACTGAAGATAGGCAGCTATTGTATTAACCTCTCTCTCTCTCTCCCTCTCTTTCTCCTTTAACATATCGATCGTACAGGGATTCGTGGTCGATCATCCCTCAGGGGGTTGCATCGAAGATGATCTTCTCTCTTTCTTACACACACGCGTATATAGAGTAAGAGAAGGAAGATCTTTCTAATAAGACTGAGCGAGATAGACAGACGACAGACAGATAGAGACAGAGAGAGACAGAGAGAGAGAGAGAGAGAGAGAGAGTGTGTGTGAGAGAGAGAGAGAGGATTACTCTCCGTTGTTTGAAGGGATCCAACGATCGTTCGGAGGGAATCAACGCTGGGTATAATGGCATATTCTCGTACCGTTATTACGTTCGAGGTGTACGCCCAGTGCACGTTACATCGACTACAAAATAATATTAAAGTCCTATTACGGTGGTACGCGTGAGTGGTAGGCAGACAAGAGAGAGAGAGAGAGAGAGAGAAAGCAAGTACGATCCTCTCTCTCTCTCTCTCTCTCTCTCTCTCTCTCTCTCTCTGTCTGTCTCTGTCTGTCTCTCTTCGTAATCGAGAACAGCCTTTGGCTGTGTCGGTTGTTGGTGGTGACGAGAAGACGATCAGAAAGAGATGGAGGTGTACTCGATGGGAAGTGCAGTCGATTTCAAAGTCAACCATTTTCTTCTTCTTCTTCTTCTTCTTCATCTTCTTTTTCTTCTTCTTCTTCTTCTTCTTCTTTTTCTTCTTCATCTTCATCTTCTTCTTCTTCATCTTCTCCTTTTGCTTCTTCTTCTTGAATATCTTTCAAGCTCATTCGAACGTAGTCACCGCGTGCCTCTACACTTCATGTATCGCGTGCTGCTCATGCTAATAATGGACGAACGCGAGCTGCCACGATTTTATTCCTTCATTTTTTCTTCGTCTTCTTCTTCTTCGTCTTCTTTTTCTTCATCGTCGATTTGCTTTAACTCCTTCAGGCGTTAAGACGTCACGCCTGTTTTTCACTTTTCCAAGAGTCTCGTATCAAGCTTGTGATCTCTGCTATGATAAGGGAGATCATTGTCACAATTCGTCGGTATATTTTAGTTTATTTTATTTTTCATTGTTTTTCTTTTTTTTTTTTTTTCTTTTTTCTTTCCTTTTGTTCTTTTTCTTCTTTTTTTTTTTTTTTCCTTCCAGAAACCAAAGTACAAGGATGTAGTTGAGATTTTCGACAATCGTTTCATTCGAAGATAAACTTTATTCGATATCGTTACGTTCGAATGTTGTATCATTTGAAATAGTAATGATAATTAATGACACGCGATATTATAAAAGTTAAAAAAAATTATTCGTATCTTTCGTTAATTCATCATTTTCATCGAGTTTCACGTATAAGAAAAAAGATAATAGTTATGATTAAATTTTTCTTTTCTTTTTTTTTTTTTTTTTTTATTCGAACGAAGAATATCTATTAAATTTTAAAATGATCAATCATAAAGATCGTATAAAGAATGGACGGGTGTTAAGCGTTGGAAGAAACATTGATATACCTATGATACTCGTTTCTCTGATTGAATTTTAAATTAATTAAATCCGAATCATCTCATATACCTTTTTCAATTTCCCTTTTCGTGTACCTTTTTCAAGCGAGAAAAATAAAACCATCGAACAACAATCGCTCGTACGTAAACATTACTCCGTACGCCCGATTCTACTATGACTCGCGATGTAAACACGAGTTTTTATTGCGAATCCTTTTCGAACGAAGGAACAAAAGAAAAAAAAGGAATGAAAAGTATGAAAAAATAAAAAAACGAAGGGGAAAAAAAAAAAAGGAAAAAAGAAATAAACTTGTCTTTCAAAAGTGAGTTGTTTTTCAACATTGTCTTTCAACAATGATTTCATCGTTGAACACCATTCTCTATTATAGGCAAACTTTCTCTCTCTCTCTCTCTCTCTCTCTCTCTACACACACACACACAAATCTACACATTTATACGGATATTATTCTTATAACGTTACGTTAACACGTTATTTCTCATCTAAATGGTTTTTCATCATACATAGTTCCAGAATATTATTCCCGTAAGTTTCCGTACTGTGGACGAAACGCTATACGTTTTTCTAAGGTCGACGTTTAATCAACGAGAAACGAAAACGTGTTTTCAAGGAACGATAGAGAATCGCCGAGTTCTCAGGGACCATTCGGAAAGGGAATTAATTGAAATAAATGTTATTCCAGCAAGAAATCTCCGGATACTATTATACATACATACATCCTATCTATCTATCTATATACGTACCTTATACGTATGTACATTGATATGTATGGGATAGATATATACATACATGTATACCTTAGAAAGATATATAGGTACATATCTACGGCGACCACAGAGCCATACTCAGATGGGATATTATTACGTCGTTCTTGATACGATTTCTATTCTCGATTCTATTAAATGGATATTTGGATATCCCGTTAATTGCGATTCGCAAAACGATTACGTCGAATGAGATGACGTCGCTTGAGAGGAGGTGGCTTGGGTTTGCAAGGGGTAACGAGGGAGGGGGTTGGGTTGTACGATGGAAGAGGAAATGGTGAGGGTGAAAGAGAGACAGAGAACTGGAGATCCTATCTCGAACATAATTCCTGCTCCCGATACCGAGGTTAACCATCGGTGGATATCTTCGATGCCCCCGGCAAATTTCCAAGTCATTCCTATGCAATTCGCATTTCGCTCGCCGATGACAGGACGAATCTCTCGTGTAAGTAGGTATAAGATCGAGAGAAGGGAAGATAGAAAGAGAAAGATAAAGGAGAGCCAGAGGCGTTCTACGTTGGAACTGGCAGGAGTCTCTTCTATTAGAACGAAGATTTTTTTCTCTTCGTCAGCTGGCCAAAATCGTAATGGAAGAGAAGGAATTGAATGGAGAAAGAAAAGAAAAAAAAAAAAGAAAGAAAGAAAAGAAAAAAAATGGGATTCTTTAATTGTCGAAAATCGATTGAATTTCGAGTTGACTTTTTTTTTTTTTAATTATTTTTTATGCTCGACACACACATATATATATATATATATATATATATATATATAGATACAGATATAGGTTATTATAAAAGGATTTAGAATCAAATTTATATTATGTATTACTGAGGTCGAACAGATGAAAATAGTTCATATTAACTTAAGTCCAAAAATGTTTTATTGAAAGGATATATACTTTTAAAGATATATATATATATATATATATATCTCTCTCTCTCTTTCTGTCTGCAAGAATGCAGACTTTCATACGTCGAATTAATTATTGTTGAACACTTTCTAATATTTAAACTGCATAAGAAATAATAGTAAATAAATTTTAAATACGTCCCCAAAGTTCATCTTCTGAATTTTTATTGTATTTTTACAAAGTAAATTTATTTCGCGTGACCTCCCATAAATAGAAGTTCAAAGAAGAAAAGCAAAAAAAAAAAAAACAAAGAGTACGGCAATCACTAATTCGACGAATGGAAATAAATTATAAATATCTTTAAAAGCATATATCTTTTCAATAAAATATTCTTTTTGGATGAACTATTTTCATCTATTTGACCCCCCAACCCGCCTCTCCCCCTTCTCCATTAATACGTGTTATAAGTTTAGATTCATATATAATAATCATTACGATTTTTAAAATATAATATCATTATGATCTTTAGAATTAATATAAATGAATATATAAATAAAATTTAAATGAGCCGTTCACAAGTTAAATCGATTAATATCGCTTCTTGTATTTGTTTAAAATTTGTTTATTTTGTTTAAAATTATTTTGTTTAAATTTGTTCAATACATTTGACGGAGTCCTCACTTTTTATATTCATAATAGATTTCCTTAATTTTCGTTATTTAATACCATTAAGTGACAATTTTTTTGTTTTCTTTTTTTTTTTTGGGGACCATTGAATTAAAAAATAATTTATTTCAGAAGCCAATCTCTGATTAACTTCTTTACTCTGGATGTAAATCGTTGCAATAATACAATTCAAATGTAGCAACAAGGTCTTTAAAAATACTGCAATGTTTATTTGAATTTATATCTTAAAGGGAAGTTTAAAATGCAATTAATATTGTTACATCACGTTTCTTCAATCTTTGTTTTTATGAAATTAATCGTTTTGACAAATGGAAAAGGGCTCAAATATAAGATATAAAATATAAATAAATAAATATAAATATTGAAAGGACATTGATTTAAGTTCTAACATAATTATTCCCAATTACGTAATTAAATTATACACGATTTAAAATGACAAGAAAAGGATTTGTGTATCGTGAGAAGAAAGAAAGAAAGAAAGAAAAAGAAAAACAAAAAAGAAAAAAAAAAAAGAAGAAGATATCCTAATATACATACTATTCAATTAATAAGCTATAATACTTTACGGTATTATTAGATCCGAGATAGGTACGAGGAACATTAGAGGCTGATACTTAATGATCGATTTAACGTGAAATAAATCAAAAACATAGAAGAAGTGTAAAAGAAAGAAAATATATTAAACGTTAAACGGTGATGTTGCTGCACGGGCAAGGCTTTGAAAAGGCGCGAAATAAATTGCGAAGCGTAATCCACTTCCTTGTCTGGCGTTCGTGCGGCACTAACGATGATTAAATAGCAGGGTGGTGTTGGTGGGCCGATGGTGATGGTGATGGTGATGGTTGTCGAGTAATGCCGACTATGACGTATGACTCATCGTAGAAAGGCGACGAGAGAAAAGAAGAAACGGTTCGATGCGACGAGGCACACGGCACGCGTGCATCATCGCGCACCACCAGGGTTACGCGTTAGCCCTTTGTTATATTTTCGTTTGGCTTTAGGAACGATCGTTCTCAGTACTTCAGCATCCATCTCTCTTTCTCTTTCTATATTCACGATGTTGTCTTTTCATTTACACCGCGCGTGCAAGCAACCTCGTTCGATCGGCTTTACCGTTCTAGCAGGAGGAACGACAACCCTTACGAGACGTAGTAGCCTTTCCAACTTTTTCGAGATCATCTACGACCCTTCGAAGAGGGTGTCTAGAATTGCTATGAAACAAAAGAGAGACAGAGAGAGAGAGAGAGAGAGAGAGAGAAAGAGAATTTGCAATTTAAAATTTATTTCATTGTTAATTTCTATTATAATATTGAATTAAGAAATAGAACTTTGACAAGGGATATTTGTCAATGGATTAATGTTTCTTTGATATTAAGCAATTAAAAAGGAACAGGAAGAAACTTTCTTATTGAACGATATATATATATATATATATATATAAAACGATTTGTAAATAACTTGTCGAGAGGATTGGAATTTTATTCGATTCAATTTTGTTACTTTTCATATTACTTGACATATGTACGATCGATGTGGTAAAGTTACAACGTCATGTCCAAAGTGACATATGACCGATAGAAATTAATTATTTTTTTATACTGTTCAATATGTAACACCAGATATCAATGTAGCTTATACTCTCTCTCTCTCTCTCTTTTTCTCTTAATTAATCGAACAAATGGTAATAAAGAAGAGTATTTATTAATTAATTATTTAAGAATAAAGAAAGACGAAGATTGAGGAAGGGTGAAAATTTGTATAAAACGTCTCTCTCTCTCTCTCTCTCTCTCTCTCTCTCTCTCTCTCTCTCTCTTTTGAAACGTGTTATGATTCTAAGTCTTTTATAGATAGCAAGGTTATCGATTTTCCATACGCTTTCTTTCTCCTTCCCATTCTATTCGGGCCCATCGTTACCACTACTAACTCCCTTTACTCCTCTTCCTTCCTTCCTTCCTTCCTTCCTTCCTTCCTTCCTTCCTTTCTCGTTCATCCTAGCTTACCCCAATGGCAGAGTCACAAACCTTATCTCTCTTTCCATCTTGCCGCACAACGAATGTGTACGTACGTATCTATCTATATATATATATATATATATATATATGTATATGTATTATGTATATGTATTATGTGCCTATCTACACTTGTTCCTATCCTCGCTGACATTACGAACGGAGCTTATCGATAAGGATTACGAGCGTGCTTTCGAATCCTCGTCCTTCGTCCTTCTTTCTCTTTTTTTTTGTTTTTTCCCCCCCCTTTTTTTTACGTCTTATCGTACGCGATACATCACTTTTTCTTTTTTTTTTTCTTTTTTTTTTTTTTTTTTTTTTTACATGAAACGGAAAACCACGTTAGATTGGGGCTAAAGGAAAAAGGTAACTATGAATGTATTCCATCGTGAAATCTTATTCGAGTGAAATGCGTACGGCTATTATTTTATGTTTATTATGATGGAAACACTTATATAATATATATATATATATATAGATGCATTTTTATGGAATCGTTTCTTTTTATTTGTTCTTTTCTTTTTTTTTTCATCTTTTTCGTTTTTCCTTTTTTTTCCCTTTCTCAATCTTCCTCAGCCTCGACTAGTTGAATAAAATTATATGATATTTTCTTCGAAGGGTGACGAGAGATTTATCTCAATTTTCTCGCGTTTAGTGGACGTCCTATCGTTTACCGAAATTCTATGGGTATTGTGGGGGAGAGCGGGGAGGGTGGGAGGGAGTGAGGGAGGAGGAAAGAGAGAGCGCGGCGGCAGTAGAATAAGTTGGAAAAATGACGAGTGCTTTACGATGTTACGAATTGTACTAAATTAATAAATTCATAATAATTTCGTTTGCGACGTGGCGAGTAACGAAAAAAGAATCTTCGATCGAGTTTCGTGAAAATTATTATTCATCGAGTATCGAGTATGCAAATTTACAGCTGCCGCTTTTCTCTCTCTTTTTTTTTCTCTCTCTCTCTCTCTCTCTCTCTCTTTCGAAAAATTGCCCCACCATAGAGTACATGTGTACAACGGATTTATAAAGTAAGTGTATGTATGTATTAAAAAAGCGCCATGGGCAAAACGACTTTCGTTCGATCGATCGATCCTGATATCTCGAAAAAGGAGATCCTTTACGAAAAGGAGGTCACGTGGGTCGTTCGAAAAGGACCATATGTGTCGTTGTTCTCTTCTTCGTTTTCTTTTTTTTTTTCTTCTTTATATATATAGATATATATATATATATATATAATAAATGAACGCACACACATATATATATAGACAGACACAATTTTTTTTCTCTTCCCTATGTGTATTTACTTTTTCAGTCGCGCTGATCTCGCATTATCAGGAGACATAACACCTTTTTATCGTGATCTTAAGTGGCTCTTTCTTAAAGACCGGATGACATTCCTGGAGCGTCTGGCTTGCGCCCCGTTATCGCCTCGATAATTTTACTTTTACAGCAGATGCTACGGGATACTCGTCGTAACAAGCGAGAGAGAGAGAGAGAGAGAGAGAAGGATGGCGTCTATGTGCGAGTTTTCATCTCTCCTTCGTCATTCTCCATCGTTTAGTTCTCGTATCATAAAGTTTTTGTCTCCGATCCCTTCTATTCCCCCCTCGTTCCTTTCCCATTCCTTCCGCCATCTTCCCCCCTTCTCCTTTTATCCCGTTATTTTCGAAACTTTTCACTCCTCACAAAATTTTAAGATCCATTTCGCACGTCGGTCCGTCTAAAACGAGTATAATTGACTTTTTCGTTTAATTAATAAAGCTCTCGTCAGACGGCACCTTGGCTTATTATTTATCTTCGATGTTATCTCCATGTTTGTATATATCGAATCGATGATAGAGAACAGTTTATAAAGTTAGTAATATAAATAAAATTCTATGTTTGCGCGCTCGATAATATATAATTAAAGAATGATAATATTTTAATCGACGATCGATCAAATAGAATTCATATTTCATTTTAGATTAGAAAGAAGTAATATTATAAATTCACTATACTCTTAAAATATAATATGTTACATTCCAAATTATATACTTGTACTTTATATTATAACGAGTTCGATTATCCTTCAAAATGTCAGATCAGTTTCAATGTCGTTGAACGTTAACTAACTTGTTCCCACGTGTTCCATCCGTTATACATTATCCTTCGTTCGGCTCCTTCAAAATTACCTCCTTAAAAGGTCCTCTCACAGGCCATACCCACTCATTGCTTCCTCGCGATTATCGGCTAAAGACGGTGAGCATATGTCGCATCGATCTCTTCTTCCCCCTTCTCATCATCTCACCCTTCTCCTCCTCCTCCTCCTCATCCTCATCCTCCTCCTTCTCCTTCTTCTTCTTCCTCATCCTTCATCCCTCATCTTATCCCGTAAGGAGATAAACGGCCGAGAGTCTGGAGAAGCAAACGGCTAGACGACACTTAGGACAGAGAAAATGATAGAAAGAGAGAGAAAGAGAGAGAGAGGGAGAGGGAGAGGGAGAACCACAGAGACTTGGCGCCTTCGTTGTGATGACAATGAAAGAGAAGAGAGAGAGAAAGAGAGAGAAAGAGAGAGAATGACTGATGAAGAAGACGAGGAAGAAACGAAACAAATAGGCGGATGATAGAAAGGGAAACTAACCCTCGGTGAGAGCCGGTGCGTAGGCAAACGACCTCCAATTAACGGACGTTGGGATCTGGAGCGAAAGAATTGAAGGACCCTTCCGTGTCCTCCCTACCCCTCTCTCCTATCTCTATCTCACTTGCTTTCAAGGGGTCGCCACGCTGCGAACGGACGAACTAATGAGAGCCTAAACCCCCTTGGAACTTATCCCCTCTATACGAGTATACGTACCACATACGAGAGAGAGAGAGAGAGAGAGAACTACCATCTGCGCACGATGAGGGCTTTCCAAGTGGACTGTGCTCGAGGGTGGTGGTGGTGGTGATGGTGGTGGTGGTGGTGATGGTACTGAGGATAGTGGGGGTAGAACGAGGGGGTTGGTTGTCGTCGGCAGGACATCTTAACGCACCGACAAGCATGCCGAAACAATTCACGACGGTGCAAAGCAACCCCTCTCGTTTCCCCTTTCCTTTTCTTTTTTCTTCTTCTTTTTTTTTGTTGTTTTTCTATCCTTCTCTCTCTCTCTCTTTTTGTTGTTATTGCTGTTGTTTGGTCAATCGAAGTCTCGAGCGATGAAGAAAAGAACAAAGATATATTTATAATCGTTTACTGCGTTACTCACGTTCCTTCAGCCTCTTCAGTTTCTTACTCTCTTTTTTACCTCTCTCTCTCTCTCTCTTTCTCTTTTTTTTCTTCTCTCTTTCTCTCCCCTTATTCTTATTTCAATCGGCGCCGGACGAGCTTTCTAAAGATTCTTTAATTCGATCGATATCGTCCCCAGACGATATTGTTCCTGCCACGTTTCTTTTTCTTCTTCTTCTTTTTTTTGTTTTGTTTTGTTTTGTTTTGTTCTTTTTTTCCTTCCGTCTCACATAGAGAATGAGTCACGACGAAGGCCGAAAGATTGATTAAAATAATACAAATAAAAATATTTTGTTAACGGATCGCTGCTCGAGCCCGTACCTTGATTTACAATCGAGAATTTGTGAATTAAAATCAATTCGCGTTGCAATTCGATCCGATCGAATAGGTTCGATTGAGAAAAAAAAATGTATATCTGACAAATGTTTCGTTGGAAATTTAAAAAAAAAGAGAGAGGAAAAAAAAGGAAACAAAAAAAAAAACAAAAAAAAAAAAAAAAAAACAAGGAACTCGTTAACCGATTGAAAACCGAGCCTCGAAAGATTCTGCTGATACAATATGTCTGTCATTTGTATCTCCATTGCGAATATTTTGCCTGGTTAAAATGCGATTTGCGATCGGTTCGCTTTGGATCGGCGACAACGGGAATCGGACCACGAAGAAATATCGCGTATTTGCATTTACTAGGAGTGCGTTTCTACGGTAGTACCGTATGCGGTCGCCGAGAAGATGCATCGGTCGTTGTTATTTTGCCACGGAAAAGCGCACGTGCGCGTTTCGGTATGACCTTAAAAGGGGATAAAGAGATATACCGTGCGGTTAATACGTCAACGACACTCGCCTTTAACGTAAATCAATTCCGGTAATACCGTTTTACCAGATGCAACCCTGTATGTTCTTCTTTCTCTTTTTATCCTTCTCTTTGTTAATCTCTCTCTCTCTCTCTCTCTCTCTCTCTCTCTCTCGTATTATTTCTTTTTTTTTTGCCTGTCTCTGATCGGCCGTCTTCGTATCGATCATCGTTATTATCATCCATTAACTCGCGGTGACATGTGCGCCACGAGCTACGACAGAAAGAGTATCCTTTATCAATTATCCACCGAAAATGCCCGTTGACGTTGACAATGAATCACGATATTATCCTACGGTCGGTCCCCGTATAATAATAACTCGTCCTTTCGATAATAATGATATTCCCCTTCTTAGGTTCCGAGGATGGTGTTTATCATTCTCCTCAACTTCATATTTATTCTTGTTTTCTCTTTTTTTTTTTTTTACGTCTTTTTCTTTCTCTTACTTTTCCTTTTTTTTTGCTTTTGTTGTTGTTGTTCCTTTTTTTCATACGCCTTCAGCAGCGAGGTTCGTAATATTTTTCCCTCTCCCCCTCCCCTCCCGAGTTCCAGTCTTATAAAAGTCTCCTTATAAGGGTAAGATTATCGCGATATGTTGTAATAATGAAATGATTTAGTTACCATAATCTCTTGTGGACATATAATATATATATATATACATATATACATACAGTAAAGGAATTATGTATTCAGTAGAGTAGGAATTTATTATATTATATTTTCATATTCCTATTATACGAACACTTGAGTCCATCGTTACACATATGGCTTTTAATTCGTTTTTCGGATCGTTCCGCAAATAATTTCATTACAATCGACCCAAATTAACAGGCTAATCGTGTATAATATTAATAATTTATTAGTTAATAATGAAGTAAATATAGTAGTCAAGTTAAATGAGGTATTAGATCTATTCATAATTGGCAAATATCAAATTCGGACACATTGAATATTTGTTGCATATAAAGTAAATATTTTATTATTCGATTATAAGATACTTGTAAGGATTATATATATATATCAATATAATTATGGAATATACATACATAACATACATAATTCTAAATCAATATGTGTATATCTATTTATGAAGATCTAATTGTCCGATGCAAAACAATTTATAAACAAATATAAAAGTCATTTTTTGCAAGTTCACTCAATGAAAAATATCATATATATATATATATAAATCATAACACGACTGATAAGCACCACTGACATTTATTGTAAAAAAGAAGAAACGTATTCGATTGACTTCAGAGTTACGATTGTCAATTCGACGAGAGATGAGATCAAAGTGAAAATCAATGGACGTCCAAGCAGACGGACGGACAAATATCAAGGAACGTTCTCTCCCGTCGTATAGGATGCCAATGTCAAATACAGCCGGCTATTACCCTGGCAACGCTTAGAGGACGAGTTCGAGAGGAAGTGACACCATTCGCTTTAACCCTATCCACTCGAAACGTTCTCAGCCGTTTGGAAATTCAGTTCTATGCATATTCCTCTCTCTCTTTCTCTCTGTACTTCTCTCTCTCTCTCTCTCTCTCTCTCTCTCTCTCTCTTTCCCAAAATTATAAAAATATTGAAGAACTTCTTCACGAGTTCAAAGATTCAAATGAGAGACACTCAAGAACGAGTCTTCCAATTTACGAGACCAACTATAGTGAGAGAGAGAGAGAGAGAGAGAGAAGAAAGAAAGAAAGAAAGATGGTGGTACGATATGGAAGGATACATAGTTTGTACATTGAGTATAGTAAGTGCGAGAGAAAGAGAGAGAGGAAAGAAGAATGGCAGGGGGGACCACCTTTTGCCTTCTTCCGCCTCTCGGCCAACTCTCACGACGCGCGGCCATTTGCATCGAT